>NC_081841.1:144007478-144326778 GCF_963259705.1 Myotis daubentonii | reverse complement strand
CTCTATCCTATATAGTAACAGGGTAATATGAAAACTGACCCTAACAGCAGAAAGACTGGGAATTACTGGTCACTATGACACCCACTGACCACCAGGGGGCAGACTCTCAATGCAGGAGCTGCCCTCTGGTGGTCAGGTCGCTCTCACAGGGGGAGCTCTGCTCAGCCACAAGCCAGGCTGATGGCTGCCAGTACAGCGGTGGTGGTGGGAGCCTCTCCTGCCTCCTCAGCAGCGCTAAGGTTGTCCGACTGCAGTTTAGGCCTGCTCCCTGCTGGCAAGTTGACATCCCCCGAGGGCTGCCAGGCTGCCAGAGGGATGTCTGATTGCCATCTTAGGCCCAATCCCCCGGGGAGCGAGCCTAAGCCAGCAGGTGGTCATCCCCTGAGGGGTCCCAGACTGCGAGAGGGCACAGGCTGGGCTGAGGGACCCCCTCTCCCCCGAGTGCACAAATTTTTGTGCACCGGGCCTGTAGTTTATATATGTAAAAGCCTAAGCGGCTGTCCGACCGTTTGACCATCCGACTGGTAGCTATGATGCGCAATGACCACCAGGGGACAGTCACTCAATGCAGGAGCTGCCATGCTACAGTGACTTGAGAGCTGCGGTTCTTACGTTACGCACCCAAAACCAGAGAGGAGGGAGCCCAATTCCAGGCTGTGTCACCCATGAACCACCCTCTTGCAATTTGGGACCCCTTGGAGGATGTCAGAGAGCTGGTTTTGGCCGGATCCCTGTAGGCCAGGCCTAGGGACCCCACTGGTACACGAATCCATGCAACGGGCCTTTAGTAATGTATAAACAGGGTGTATTATTTTACTTATTATGAAAAAGTGGAAACAGAGGCACACTAACAACACATATGTTTGGGGATTCAGGAGACAGGAGTTTATGTTTGAGATGGGTTGTGCATAATAGTTATTATTTAATCAGGAAGAGAAAAGGAATTACCATTTCAGCAGAATTATAAGCACAAATAAAGGTGTTATGTGTGTCCAAACAATGGTAAATTTCTGAAAAAGCCGTTGTGAAGGGATTGGTTGAAAATGAAAGCTTCTAAGAATATCCTGAGGTCCTGAGGGACTGACCATGAAAGCTCCTAAACAGTCTGTAAAATCTATTAGTATTTCAGTGGTTTTAATTGCTGTGAATCTAATCTTCACCCCTTTTTTTCAAACACGCTGTGTAATACCCATTACTCTTTGTATTAGTGTCCTAAGACTGCCATAACAAAGCGCTGCAAACTCGGTGGCTCAAAACAAGAAAACTTTCTTATCTTACAACATTGGAGCTTAAAAGTCTAAAATCAAGGTATCAGCAGAGTTATGCTCTCTCTTAAGTGTCCAGGAAACAATTTTTTCTTGCCTTTTTCTGTCTTCGGGAGGTTGATGGCAATCCTTAGTGTTCCTTAGTGTGTGGCAGCATAATTACAGTTTCAATCTGAATTTATATGTCCTTCTCTCTATGTATCTGTCCTTCCCTTTGTATGTGAATCCCTTTTTCTTTCTCTTATTAAAACATCAGTTATTTGTTTTAAGCAATCCTAATCCAATATGACCACTTCTTAATGAGTGTGTCTGCAAAGCTATTCACAGCTACCTGAGAGTAGAACTTCAACTACCTGTCATGGGAACACATTTCCAATACACAACACTCTCCTAAAGTTAATTAAAGGATAATATAACCTATTTATACACATAATTATTCAAATAAATATAATACCCTAACAATAAAAAGAACAAAATATAAATACTTCATAATAAACATGCATTTTAATATGCTTCGGTGCTACTAAACTGAAAGATATAATGAACTAGTGAAATACTTACACTTGCACATGGCATCACCATGGGAGAACAAACCATATTTTAATATTGGTGATCCAGTACCATAACAACATTATCATTAGTGAGTTGATTTTTATAAATAATGAATTACCCTGGTAAAGTTCTGAATAAAATAAAAAACAACCTCCCTGCAATTCACAAGATAGTTGGATTTTGGAATTGAGTTTATAATAAAAGATGCAAAATATTTTGTTTGTATATAAAATAAAGTTTATTTCTATACTTAGAGTCTAATAAAAAGGGTTTCTATTTCTCTGAATAGACATTGGGACATATGAGAGATATGGAAAACGCAAACAATTTTTTGGAATACAAAGCAATTTCATGGCTAACTACACCAGTACCTCCATCCTCATCCACTACAATTCTAGAATACCTCCACATCCCCATTTTGTAAAACTTGAAATAGCCTTCATATATATATATATAATCTCAACCGGAAGAATGGAACAACCAGAATGAGTGGAATGAAGGGTCACTATGACACGCACTGCAGCAGCCAACCGGCCTGATAGGGGCCCTAATTGGCCCCCAAAACCTTTCACAGCCTCTCCTCCAGCTGGTCTGGCCCTCGATAGGCCCTCCCATCAGGGATGGGCCCGGCTGACCTCCCACAGTCCCCCCCCCCCACCAGCTGGCCCAGCCTCGATTGGGCCCCAATTGGGACCCCACCTGTGCATGAATTTATGCACTGGGCCTCTAGTCAATTTATAAAAAGCATAGTTTAGGGGCAGTGTAGCTTCTGTGGAAACTCAGAGTCATAATTTTAAAGCTATCTGTAACCAAAGGGTGGCACCCACAGAATTTGATCTCTCTGATGTGGTAAAAAGTAAAGTATTTAAAGCAAACAATTCAAAAAATATATACTATATATGCAAATAATTTGTATAGTTTATCCAATACATATTTATTACTTTATGTGCTAGGCACTAAATTATACCCAGATGTCAAAACGGCCAACCGGCAAGGTAAAAACTGCTTTCTTATAAAAATAACATATCCATAGTTGAGGTATGTATGTTTTAATATATTTGAAACAATATAAAAATGTTTTGAATCAAATATATATGACATATCTGTGTATATATTCACATATGTATTTAAGTATATATGCACAAATAATTAAGTCTAGAATTGAGTATATATTCTGGAATCAAGAATGGCAAAGCATTTAGTTCTTCCAGTCAAGATGGCAGGGTAGGTAAATGCACTACTCGAATCTTCCTACAACCACATCAAAAATACTACTAAACTGCATAACTACCATCATTCTGAACCTCCAGAAATCTAGATGAACAGAAATCCTACAACTAAGGACATAATGAAGCCACCCCGAGACTGATTAGAGGGGCAGAGATGTGGAATGGGCTGGTTCCACACCCCATTAGTAGCAGAAAATATCAGGAGGGATATCTGGGCTAACTACAGAGGTCCCGCCAGCTCTCCAGCCCAGGGTTCCAGTGACAGGAGGAGAAGTTCCCGTAACTTCTGGCTGTAAAAACCAGCAGGGATGTGGCTGAGTGACACTGAGGGCTGCTGGAGTTCCAATCATCCCTTTAAAGGGTCCACACATGGACTTTCTCAGACTCACTTGCTCTGAGAATCAGTTCTGGCACAGTAGCTCAAAAGGCATCAGGTTATAAAGGGAGGAGCTGAATTTTCTGCCATCAGTATAATTTTTTTTTCTTTTTCTTCTTTTTTTTTGGTCGGGAGAGAGGTTATGGGGAGGAGTGGGGGGGTAGGGAAGGGAGGGGGAGAGGGAATACTGACTGGAAAGGGCATCAGTATAATTTATTGTTGTGAAAGTTAAACTTTAATTCTTTCACATGAATAAGAATGACAGTGTTAGGTATACAAGGTTTCTGATACAAATATAGAAACAATGCAATAAGAAAGATAAAAAATTCTGTTACTTTTTTCATTTTTAACTTCAATGGAAGAGTTCTTTGTTTGTTTTCTGTTACTCTCAGGTGGATTTTGCCCTTGAGACAAAGTAGAAGTGGAAGGAAGAAAAATATCCAACATATACTTTGAATGTCTCTTGGTTTACAAAAAAATTTTTCTTCTAGACTTTTGATCTTCAGTTACCAGCAACATTTCCTATAGTGCCAATTACCATAAATTTTTTCTCTCTTTTTTTTAAAGAAAGCCCTACTTTCTTTTTTATTTTTTATATTTTTGTGTGAACTGATTCTTTTTTTAAAAATTTCTTTATTGATTAAGGTATTACATATGTGTCCTTGTGTCCTTACTTTTTTTAAAAATGATTATGAATTGATAGCTTAGTAATTAGTTTTCAAAGTAAGTGTGGTAAAACTCATTACATGAAAACCTATTAATTTTTATTTATTATTATTTTTTTAAATATATTTTATTGATTTTTTCACAGAGAGGAAGGGAGAGAGATAGAGAATTAGAAACATCGACGAGAGAGAAACATCGATCAGCTGCCTCCTGCACATCTCCCACTGGAGAAGTGCCCGCAACTCAGGTACATGCCCTTGACCGGAATCGAACCTGGGACCTCTCAGTCCACAAGCCGACGCTCTATCCACTGAGCCAAACCGGTTTCGGCAGAAAACCTACTAATTTTTAAATAAAAACAAAAATTCAGCAACTTTTCAAAGTTTTTTTTTATACAACCATAAGATATTTTAGAAGACCTTTACATAGATTTAAATATCATATTCACTATCTTAGGGGTCTGATTAAACAAAATATTTTTTAATTGGACATAGGAACGTTTTATCAAATAAGGAAAATCTGTAAGGCAAATCACCAATGCTAACAAAGAAGTAATTAAGAACTACACTGCTGTTAATGGAGTTCTCTGAATGGCACGGGAAGAATAGGAATGATAGGAGACCATAAGCTACTGAGTATGCGGGAGAGGTCTGCAGAAACCAAGAAGGCTGCATAGAACTTGCAAAGGGCATTATAAATCAGAAACTCTGATCCTGGTACATTCACTCAGTAAATTTATGACCTTCTGAAATAAGTTTTAGGGATAAATAGGCAGGTTTAAGGAGGCTTAGGGAATACAGAGGGTCCATGGGGATGAATGCATATGTGAAGGACAGAGGTATCTCTGACCTGAGCAATTAAAGCAATTATAAGGTAGATCAAAAGCAGTCCTGACCCGAGCAGCTTAGAGACATCAAAATGCTTATCTTACTTGTACAAAGGACAGAAAAAGGCCACAGATTAAGGGGGAAGGAAGACTCACAGAGGACAGAGAAATGCCAACAAGTGGCAGAAAGAGGAACACAGATTTTCACAGGAGATGAAGAAATGTTAAAAGGTAAAGGGGGTGGGGATGGGGGCGCACCACGTGGGCTTTGGCCTTTGAAACTGGTACTATGTAACAAAATAACCAATGAGGAGAGCATGGGGGCCCTGAGTTAATGAAAGGTCCAATGAGAAAGGGTCAGGTTCAAAGAACAGCAGCACGTGTAAACCCGAGATAAAGTGACATGAGAGAAAGATTTTTTACTTTATTTTTCCCATTAGAGGAGAGAAATCAGGCTTTTCCCACTTGGGGGCCTCTCCCCAGATGGAGTTTGTATCTGTTTTGAATAAATGTCTTCACTTGTATTGATTAAGAAATTTTGAGACATTTTCCGTTTATCTGGAAAAAGAGAAAAAAAAGTACAAGGTAATATAATTGAAAACATTTAGGAAATGAAAATAAAAGAATGCAAGTAGATATTTTAAAACATTAGCATTATAAAAATGTATTTTAAGCAGTCCAGAAACACAAGAGTAAAATTATTGCTAGCAAATATTCATATCTTATTTTTTTCCTTTGGGTAGATGTTTTATAAGGAATATTCCAAATTATATGAGAATGAGCCCTTCACAACTCCCTGTCAAATGGAAAAATGTGTCTTTAAGAAAATGTTGATGTAACTTTGGAATTCTTTTATGTGCATTATTCATTAATCAAATGAAACAAAATTCTCAACCTAATACTGTTTAAAGTATAGTTCTGTGCATTCTGATTTCCAGATTCCTGTAATCAAAGTTACATATAAAATGCTATTCATTCAGAAACAGAATGATAGCTATAAAGCATGAACTTAAATGCACTTAATATGTGGCATTAGTCATATTTTCTCTTACCAAGATCAAACTTTATCTCATAAAACAAGTTCTGACAAAGAACAAGGGATCTAGGGAACTTAAGATTAATCATGGCTAACATCAGTGTGCAAGGGATATAACTTTAATGTTGGGAGAATGAGGGTATTGACAAGGAGTCCTATAAAAGAAGGTGGGGCTTTTATTGTTTGTTTTTTTAGTGTGATAGAGATGTCAGTTTCTGATTCCACATATAAGTAAGTAGCTTGGAAGATGCAACTCTCCTCTAACAACAAGGAAAAAGCTGAACAAACCAAAAAAAAAATCACCTTCTTCCAGGATTAAACAGAGCAGGGGAACACAGGGAAAACGACTGCCATTGGAGAGATAGGCAAGTACAGGCGTTGTTGTACCAGAGCAAAGACTTAGGAGTTGCGGGAAGCTCAAAGTGGACAACCTTGAGAGTTTCACACTCTAGGAGGATCCAGTTACAAGTGTGGGCCCCACAATGTTGTCAGATTTCCTCTGGGAGCTTGACCAAGTCCCTATAGGAAACTTTGGAGCAAATTCCCTGTGTTTCCAGTAAGAGAGGGAGGAAAGCAACCATTCTGAGCCGCACTAGAGCACTCCATTCTTTTCACAAGGCCTGCTCTGCAGCGAAATTAGTTACCTAGAGCCTAATCCATTGAGATGTTACCGGAGACTGGCTGGCCTGGAGGATGGAAGTAACCAATCCCAGCCCACTCCAGCCATTCTGTCCCATTTCTTCAGAGACCTCTGGGTCCTCAACCTAATATGCATCCCTCCATAACACTCTCTCACAATAATGTGTAATTGTTTAATGTAGTGCAGATCTTGTTTTGTGAGATATATTTATTTGTTTGAATATATTTGGCTATGTCTGTTTCTTTCAATGTGAGGCCCATAAGTGCAGAGAAAATGATGATTTTGTTCATCTTCTCTCCGTTGTCCTACAAAGCATGAAGGGAGTATCCAGTGGACAAATAGAGAATGGTAGATGGTGAGTTTTTGTTTGACTCTACTGGTTTGGTGATGTTAGGGGCATGTTTTATCTTTTATGTTCTGTCTTAGCAAAATAAGTTTTGTCAAGATTATGATAACCCCCACTTGTTTTCATTGTTTCTGGTCATGAAGCTAAAAATTTGGAAAACATTGCAGCACAAAATACATTTTGATTTTGACAGGATAAATGCAATGAAGTTGGGTGTCTACTTCCTATTTACATTTTCATTTCACTAGCAAAATACAGTTTTGAACCAGATATATATGTTTTTTTCAAGATTGTAATATAATAGACATATATAGCACTCAATAGTTTATGGTATTTTTACCCTAATATTATGGACAAATTGTTTCAAGGTGACTTTTTGGTTGTCTCTATGTCTGGGATTCAAAATGTACAGTGAACATTGAAGCTTTAATTTGCTTGCATTCTATTAGCAAACTGTAAATTTTTACATCATGTATGCAAAATAAAGATTACCTTGACATGGAAGTTAAATTTGATTAGTATTTCACTAAAGATCTGCATGCAAGGTGAGTAATGTTTCTTTGTAACACACCTGCAAGTAATATGTGCTCCTTGGATAATAATAAGTATGTCATTTCTGAGACCACCTTCAAAAACAGTACAAAAAAACAGTTATTACTAGCAGTTAACAAATGAATAAGTTATTTATAGTTATTTGGAAATTTTAGTCATATAGAAGTTTTTTTAAAGAGCAGTAGCTGTTATACACTTGCATCTTTAGGTATAAGGTTTATAAAACCAGCTTTAATGATGTTCCTGCAAGAATACAAATATGATTTAACAATAGAAATAAAAAATTAAATGATAATCTTTTATTAATATTTAATGTATAAACCCTATTAAGTAAAGAGGAGGAATAGTTTAATAAGATACTATCCTATGGATCAGTAACTCTCAAGTGATCAGTCTATTCATCCATTCTTCATGAAAAATGAATAACTATTTAATTTCTAACAAACTCAAACATGAACACTATGTTCTACAAAAAGAGGCAAGACTTTTAATAATGTTTGCTTATTTATTTTTAATGTAATTTTTCAATGTTATTTTTGTAGCAAAATATTTGTCAGTACAATTGGAAATTTGGCTTAGAATTTATTAAAAATTTATTGCCATTGTCCTCAGAGGAGTGTTTGCATGCGATGCATTTTAAAGCACTAAAGAGTTACAGAGAACCGTAATCGATTAAATATTCTACGTAACTTTAAAAAAAAAAAAAAGGGTTACAGAGAAATTAAAGTAGAGATATGTCCCTTAAAGTGTTATTGTACAAATAGTCTCAATTTTTACTTTTGCACCCCAGCAGTTTTCATTTGGAAATTAACACTTTTTATTATCTAATTTTAAGGTATTTCATTCTTTTTTTTATTGCTTAAAGTATTACAAAGGGTATTACATATGTTTCCTTTTTTTCCCCCCAGCCCTTGACAGTCCCCTAGCCTCCCCTACCCCCCAGTGTCTTATGTCCATTGGTTATGCTTATATGCCTGCATACAAGTCCTTCGGTTGATATCTTACCCCCCTCCCTCCTGCCCCCCAACCCTCCCCGGCCTTCCCGCTGCAGTTTGACAATCTGTTTAAGGCAGCTCTGCCTCTGTATCTATTATTATTCAAAAGTTTATAATGGTCTCTATTATCCATGAATGAGTGAGATCATGTGGTATTTTTCCTTCATTGGCTGGCTTATTTCACTTAGCATAATGCTCTCCAGTTCCATCCATGCCGTTGCAAATAGTAAGAGTTCCTTCCTTTTTACAGCAGCATAGTATTCCATCGTGTAGACGTACTCATTCTTAAAAATTGATTTAATATTGTAATTACTAACTGAAGCACAAATAAATTTATTAATGACTATTTAGTTTCTCAGAAGTGAATGGAAATGAATGGATGTGTTCCTAGTGATCTAACAACATCAAATTTGACATACCATAACAGCAACAACAACAAAATAAGGAGAAAATATTAAGTAAAATAACAAATAAATACTGGAAAAGGGATAAGACTAGAGAAGAAAGTAATAATGATATGCTTTTATTTCTAGTGTGAAACCACACTATATATTTGTCAAATTTTCTCTTCCCTAAAGATCATTTGGGCTCGGTGCTTGGAAGATTGTGTTTATCCCTTTTCCAGTATTTATTTGTTGCCAAATGAAGTGACAAAGAAACATGTTCTAAATAAGAGAACAGAACAAAACTCCAGGAAAAGACTTAAAAAATGGAAACAAGCGACCTACTAGATGCAGAATTTAAAACACTGGTTATAGGATGCTCAGTAAACTTAGGGGAAGAATCATTGAACTTAGAACTGTAATGATAAAAAAAGGACATGAAAACCATAAAAAAGAACCAGTCAGAAATGAAGGTTGCACTAACTTAAATGAAGAATAATTTATAGGGAATCAATAGTAAAGTGGATGAAGCTGAGAATCAAATCAGCAATTTGGAATATAAGGAAGGGAAAAAAAAAAACCTAATAAGGTCAGGAAAAGAAAGATAAAAAATATCAGAATAGTGTAAGATTATTCTGGGACAACTTCAAGTATACCAACATTTGCATCATGGGGTTGCTAAAAGGAGAAGAGAGAGAGCAAGAAATTGAAAAGCTATTGGAAAAAAAATAGTGATGAAAAACTTCCATAACTTGGGGAAGGAAATAGACACTCAAGTCCAGGAAGCACAAAGTTCCAAACAAGATGAACTCAAAGAGACACACACCAAGACACATCATAATCAAAATGTCAAAAGTTTAAAGCACCGAAACTGGTTTGGCTCAGTGCAGTGGATACAGCATCGGTCTGTGGACTGAAGGGTCCCGGGTTCGATTCCAGTCAAGGGCATGTACCTGGGTTGCGGGCACATCCCCAGTAGGAGATGTGCAGGAGGCAGCTGATCGATGTTTCTCTCTCATCAATGTTTCTGACTATCTCTCTCCCTTCCTCTCTGTAAAAAATCAATAAAATATATATTAAAAAAAAAAAGTTAAAAGCAAAGAGAGAATTTTAAAAGCAGCAAAAGAAAAGCAGTTAGTTACCTACAAGGGAGCTCCCATAGGATTTCTCAACTTAAACTTTATGGGCCAGAAGGCAAGAAATATTGGCAAGAAATATTTATAGTGATGCAAACCAGTATACATATATATGTTAAAGCATCTCCTTTTAGAAGAAGAAGGAAAAAAAAAGATCAAATATATGAATAATAAAAATAAATATATAGCAATTAACAATTAAATCTAAAAAAATATATAACCAAGAAAAACAGAAACAGACTCAGAGATAAAGAGAAGTAGTAATGATGATTGCAAGATGAGGGAGTGTTCGGATGCTTGGTGAAAAAGGTGAAGGGCTTAAGATCTACAAATTGGTAGTTACAGAATAGTCATGGGGATGTAAAGTACAGCATAGGGAATATAGTTAATAAATTCTAGTAAATATGAATGGTGTCAGATGGGTAAGAGATTTATGGGGATGATCACTTAGTAGACTATATAATGTCTAATTACTAGGGTGTATACCTGAAACTAATATAATATTGTATGTCAATTGTAATTAAAAAATAAAAATTATCTTAAAGAAAGACTTTATCAAACACACACACACACACACACACACACATACACACACACACAGATGAAATAAATTACCCAAAGTAAAAAATATATATAGAGAGAGAACTTGCCATCTAGTTTTTTCTATATCATTTGTAATACTCTATCACAATTGTTTTACCTCTATGTTTTCCTAAGTAGGCAATGGATCTCCTGAGATTGATGAATGCATTATACATTTTTTTGTGTTTCTCTGTGTATGTCAATGATCACTACATGAAAAGCATTTGATAAACATTCGCCAATTAATAAACTACTTATTTAATCAGATAAAAATAATATGGGTAATAATACTAAAGAAAATATAACTGGCTGGTTACAGACTTCAATGTAGCAATATGAATAGTTGTGTTATTACTTTAAAAAGTTCAAAACACGTTATAAATGTTTTCTATGATCATCATAATTGAAGATATTCAAAACTTGCAAAAATCTAGACATCCAAAGTTTAGAATTAAAAAGCAATTTTACATTGTTTAACAGTTTAAAAATACAAGTTAGCAGATACTGTAAATCACTAATAGAATGCATAAACTTTCTCAGAGCACAATGCAACCATACTGAAAAGGACTGTAGATATAACTTGTAGCAAACCTTTCAAAGCAGACTCTATTAATCTTAATTTTTACTGTGGTATTTATCAAAATTAAAGCATGGAATATTATATATGTGAGCTATTTATATGATAATGAAATTATGTAGAATCTGTGGTATGCACAAATCAAACATTTATATTTGCTTTCTTTTTTGCTATGCTTATTTTGTTATATTTGTGATTTGTAATTTATTTTTACATTCCATATTTATGAAGGAAATTTAATCTTTATAAACTATATTCACAGAAGGTAGTGTATTATAAAGATGTTGTCAGTCTTTTGCTAATATATTTGTTTCCTCTAATATATTATGAATATATTCTCTAAATAATGGTATATATGATTGCATTCTCAACAGACAAACTCTACATATGCAATTCTCAATGAACTCAGAATCTGGTTCAGTCATTGACAGAACATGTTTAACACATTCAGTCATTCTATGAATTAACCTTTTGAATTAAGGAAGAACATCATAGAAGTATTTTATCAAGTTTAAAAGTATCATTTATAACCCCCCACTTATATCCCCCAGAACTTGAAGCTAATAAAAATCTGGCATTAATAAAATTATTTTATCTATATTCTGGAATTATAAAATTTATCTCTATTAATATTTTGACCTTTATATAAGTTTACTTTTTGCATAGATAACTCAGGAGTTACTGTCCTTCCTGTCTTAATAGAAATAAAATCTCAAAAGCATCAGTTTATCTTGTGGTATTTTTGTTGTCTGTTTCTTTACTTTTAAGTTTTTAACTAATGGTATCATCCACATACTTTAAACAATATAGTATTTAGCCATTTGCCTATCCTTAAACTTCTCTATAATTTTCAAAATGATGCTAAATTGGAAATTCAATTATTTTGAATTAATAATTAGTACTTAATAAAGATTTTTTTTTGTTTTATATCTTCTTACAGCTTTAATTTTTCCTGCAAATCTTTAAGTAAACACTTGAGAAATTTATGAACTCTTATACTCTTCTACATTTTTGTATTCTTTTCTACCTTCCTATTCATTTACACTTAAACCTCACAAGCCATTTTTCCTCCTTTGGACTGCACATGTCATTATGTAAAAAAATTCCATGAGAAATCATTCATTAAACAATCCAGATATACAAGTACATTCTCAAAACCTATTCATCTTGTGTGTTCTTTAGAAAATAAATGTCTAGTGTTTACTAAATTAAATTATTTGAATTTTGACTATGTAACTATACATACATATATCTACTGTGTTAAAAGTTTAATCATATAACTAACTAAATAAATATATTGTAATGTATTTGAGGTAAAACTGACAATTAAAAATAATGCATTTTTAAGGCATACAACTTGATGATTTGATATATGTATACACTGTAAAATAATCATGACAATTAAGCTTATTAATATATCCATTACCTCATAGAGATTTCATCTGCTTCATTCTTTCTTTCATTTCGTCCTCTCTCTTTTTTGTGTGTGTATGTGTTTGATGTGCACATTTAATATATATCCTCTAAGCAAGTTTCAAATATATGATATAGTATTATTAACTACTAGAGGCCCGGTGCAGAAATATTTGTGCACTCAGGGGGAAGGGGGGTTCCCTCAGCCTGGCCTGTGCCCTCTCGCAGTCTGGGACCCCTCGGGAGATAATGCCCTGCTGGCTTAGGCCTGCTCCCGGGTGGCAGAGGGCAGGCCCAATCCCTAGGTGCAGCCCCTGGTCGGGCTCAGAGCAGGGCCGATTGGGGTGTTGGGATGCCGCCCCCTGTCATGCACAGAGCAGGGCAGATCGGGAGGTTGTGATGCCACCCACAGTCACGCTCAGGGTAGGGCCGATTGGGGGGTTGGGGCACCGCCCCCTATCACGCACAGAGCAGGGCCAATCCGGGGGTTGGGGCGCTGCCCCCTGTCACACACAGAGCAGGGACCATCAGGGGGGTTGGGGAGCTCCCCGCTGTCACACACAGAGCAGGGTCGATCAGGAGGTGGGGGAGCTCCCCCCTGTCACGCACAGAGCAGGGCCCATCAGGGGGTTGAGGAGCTCCCCCCTGTCACTCAGAGAGTAGAGCCCATAGGGGAGTTGGGGCACTGCCCCCTGTCACACACAGAGCAGGGCTGATCAGGGGGTTGGGGCACCGCCACTCTCACACTCAGGGCAGGGCCGATGGGGAGGTTATGGCTCTACCCTGTCACACACAGAGCAGGGCCCGTGGGGGGGGGGGGTGCCGGACCCTGTCACACACATAGCAGGGCCAATCAAGGGGGTTGGGGCCCCGCCCCCTGTCACACACAGAGCTGCAGGGCGATCAGGGGGTGTGGGCGCTGCCCCCTGTCACGCTGATCCCGGTGCCGGGAGGCCTCTTGGCTCCTCTGATCCTGGTGCTGGGAGGCATATTACCCTTTTACTATATAGGGTAGAGGACTGGTGCATGGGTGGGTGCTGGCTGGTTTGCCATGAAGGGTGTCCTGGATCAGGGTGGGGGTCCCCACTGGGGTGCCTGGCCAGCCTGGGTGAGGGGATGATGGCTGTTTGCAGCTGGTCACACACCCTTCAGGGTGGGGGTCCCCACTGGGGTGCCTGGCCAGTCTGGGTGAGGGGCTGAGGGCTGTTTTCAGGCTGGGGGTGACGGAAGCTCCCCAACGCTCCTTTTTTTCTTTTTTAATTCTGGGCCAGCTTTAGCTCTGAGGCCCCAGCTCTTAGGCCTCCGCTGCTGAAAGTAGGTATCTGGTTTGTTTCAGTTCAAAACAATGTATAATTCCAGCTCTGACTCCAGCTCTGAGATCCCAGCTCACTGAAAGCTGGTTTCTGGGGTTTTTTTTTAGCTTCTATATTTGTTAAAATGTTTTAAACTGCAGGCTCAGAGGCCTGCAAGGCAGGCAGGGAACGTTGGTTTTCTCTGTCACTGAAGCAAGCAAGCCTCATGTTAGTTTCAAGCTGCCTGGCTACCGGCCGCCATCTTGGCTGGCAGTTAATTTGCATATCGCCCTGATTAGCCAATTCGGAAGGGTAGCGGTTGTACGCTAATTACCATGTTTCTCTTTTATTAGATAGGATAGTTAACTATTTATATTGCATAACTGTTACTCTGTAACCCTTGACCAACATCACCCTATTTCCTCCTCCATCACCAGCCTTTGGCAAACACTATTCTTTTCTAGCATTCAAGGAGTTTGAATATTTTAGATTCCACAAGTAAGTGATGTCATATGGTATTTATCTTTCTGTGACTTAGTATAATGTTCTCTAGGTTCAGCCATATTGTCACAAATAGAAGTATTTTCTTCTTTCTCATGGCTGAATAACACTTCATTTTACACATACATTTTCTATATCCTTTCATCTATGAATAGACTTATGTATTTTTTCATATGTTGGTTATTGTAAATAATGCTGAAATGAACATGAGAGGGCATATATCTCTTTGAGATCTCCATTTGTTTTCTTTGAATATATACCCAGAAGTGGAATTCCTGGAATATAAGGTAGTTCTTTTTTATTTATCTTTACTTTTTATTTTTTATCTTCATCTGAGGTAATGTTTATTAACTTTATAGAGAGGAAAAGGGAGAGAGAGGGAAACATTAATGTGAGATACAAATATTAATTGGTTGCCTCCCATAGGTGCCCCTCCCCTGGATTAAACCTGCAAGCTAGGTATATGCCCTGACAGAGAATTGTACCTGAAACATTTTGGTGTACAGGATGACACTCTAACCAACTGAACCACCTGGCTAGAGCAAGGTAGTTTTATTTTTAAATATTTGAGAAACACCGATATTATTGGAGGTATTGGTATTGGCTATATCAAGTCAAATCCTGGTTCTCAAACAATTTAGTTCTCAACAAAGTTGTTCATGGGAAAAATGTCTCAGTTATTGAATAAAACTTCAGTTCTCAATCTGACAACCCTTTCATGTTGATACATCAGAAAAAATATTATATTAGTTTCAGATATACAAACCAGGGATTAGACATTTATATAATTTAAGAGGTGATAAACCCATCTGACACCATACACAGTTATTACATGTTATTGACGATATTTCCTATGCTGTATTTTACATACCCATGACTATTCTGTGACTACTAATTGTACTTATTAATCCCTCCATCTTTTTCACCCATCCCTCCAATATCTCCCTAATATGGCAACCAGTAAAATTTTCTCAGCATCTCGGGGTTGATTTCTGTTTGTTAAATTTGTTCTTTATATTCCATAAAGAAGTGAAATAATATGGTGTTTGTCTTTCTTTGTCTGATTTGTGTCACTTAGCACAATACCCTCTAGGTCCATCTTTGTTGCAGATGGCATGATTTCATTCTATATTATGTCTGAGTCATATTCTAATATATATATATATATACCTCTTCTTTATCTATTCATCTACTAATGGAAAATTAGCTTGGTTCCTTATCTCTTCTATTGGGAATAATGCTCCAATAAGCATATGATTGAATATGTTTTTCTTTTAAATTTAGTGTTTTGTGTAAGAAATAGAATTTATGGGTCCGTATGTGTCTTTGTTATAGCTTTTATTTTAAAACTAGTGACCCAGTGCATGTATTCATGCACATTGAAAGGAAATTAATTAGAAGGTGGCTGGTGGGGCAGGACTGGGCAAGATGGGCTGGACACACCCTAGAGCCAACCTCCTGTGCTCCCTTCCCATCCAGCCGCCCCTGGGGTGGTGCCAGTGCCGTGGCTCGAAGGGCAAAGGGCGTCTGCGGAGTGAGCAGGGTCCCTCTGGCATATGGGGTCTCTCAGCCTGGCCTGTGGGGATTGGGCGAAACCAGCTCTCTGATATTCCCTGAGGGGTCCGGGAATACAAGAGGGCACTCTGCAAAGTTGCTATCATACAGGGTGTGGAACACAAATGCAAGTGTGCAGGAAACCAGATTCGGGGCCCACAGTATCCCAGCAACAACGTAACCCACAGCCAAAGATGGAATTGCACAGCCCCGCAAGGAATTGGGCTCCCTCCTCTCTGGTTTAGGGGCGCATCACCTGAGAACTGCCACTGTTAAATCATTGCAGCTTGGCAGCTCCTGCATTAAGAGTCTGCCCCTGGTGGTTGGTGCACGTCATAGCTACCCATCTGATGGTTGGACACTAAGCATATTAGCCTTTTATATATACGGATTTTAAAAGTTCATTTTCTCTGGCATACCTGTTGCCAAGCATTTTTTTTTTTTTTTGGTCTCCATTTTCATGAAATATCTTTTTCTGACCATATGTTTTTCTGCGTGTTTCTTTCTATCTGTAGTGCTGTAGTGAGTTTCCTGTAGACAACATATATAAGGGTCTTTAGCCACTATTTCTTTTGATTAGAGCATTTAATCATTTGCATTTAATGTAATTATTGATAGATATGTATCTATTTCCATTTTATTCTTCATATTTTAAAACTTATATTTCTTCTTCTTAAAGAAGTCCTTTAACATTTTTATAATACTGGTGATGATGATCTTCTTTAGCTTATTCTTGTGTGTAAAACTCTTTATATGTCCTTCAATTCCAAATGATAAGTCTGCTGGGTAGAGTAAAGTTGGTTCTACATAATGTCCTTTAAAATACTGACTAAAAATGCATAGGCATTCTGTGTTTTTAAGAATATTTCAATGTATACAGAATTGAATTTTGGATGTTTATATTATAACAATATTGTATTACTAGGTTTGTTCCATTAACACATAATTCAAACTCTCTGTATAATACAAAACAAGGTTTATTTTCAGATTATATTGCTTACTAGTCATTGAAGATAAGTTGTGGAACTTTCTCTATATTTATTTTTTTTTTCTGGTACTGACACTGAAGATTACGCCCTTTTGAAACATTTGCTCTTGAGGACATGTGAAATGAAAAATAATTGGAATGAATATGGGTTCCTTTTAAAGTATCAGCTCAGAACTGGCACACTGTCAGCTCTGCTCACATTGTTTCAAGTTAAGTCACATGACTGTGCTTGAAAATGAGGTAGGTAAGTATACCCTACCCACACGTGACAATGGGAAGACATGCCTGGTTCTCTAACAGGGAAGAAATGCATTGTTGAGAATAATAACATAATCAATTATACATATTTTTTTTATTTTTCTGTCCCCATGAGCTCTTTGTGAACAATAATGACCACTAATCACCCTAATACCCTCTGTAATCTTTCACAGTGTTTTTAAAATGTATATAATTATTTGTAAGTTAAATTAAAAGGAAGAGTAATTATATAGCCTAGCAATAGGATCAAACTCTGCCTATTTCTGTTATTGCTATTACTATTTCTACCTACGTTTTGAGACAGAATACAAGAAAAAAAGTAAGTAAGAGAAAGAGAAAGAAAGAGGAAGAGGAAGAGAAAGAAAAAGAGAAAAAAATCAGAGTCTGATGCTCTGGGACAATTTGGTCATTTTCAAAACAATATCTTATCTAATTAAGAGTGAATATGCTAATTAATTGCCACACCCTCACAAGATGGCAGCACCCAGTCCCTTTAGCCCCACCTCATCCAGCCTGAGTCCCCAGTCTCCATAGGCCTGCCTCATCCAGCCTGAGACCCCCAGGCCCCCCAGCCCCACAGATGAAGGCAGTTGGGGATGATCATGCCAGCAGGGGAGCAATTAGAGGGCTATCAAGCTGGCAGGCAGAGTGGTTAGGGGCAATCAGGAAGCCAGGCAGGCGAGTGGTTAAGAGGCAGCAGTCCCAGATTGTGAAAGGGATGTCCAACTGCAGTCGGACATCCCCCAAGGGGTCCCAGAGAGGGTGCAAGCTGGGCTGAGTGTCAGACCCCCCTCCCGTGCACGAATTTCATGCACAGGGCCTTTAGTCTATCTATATAAAATCCTAATATGCAAATAGACCAAACAGTGGAACAACCAAACAACTGAACAACCAAACAACTGGTTGCTATGATGTGCACTGACCACAAGGGGTTGTGCATAGAACATGGCGGGTGTTGGCCACAGTGGGATGGATGGTGGAGCAGGTGAGCAGGGGAACCAGACCAAGGTGGGACATCGGTTGCTGTCATCAGGGTTAGCCTGTAGTGGTTACTGAAAATTCTTTGTCCCCATGTGCCGTGGTCTCCCTGGTTCTCACACCTGCTACCAGCACTGTAGCCATCACTTGCACCTGCTGCCGGCGACTGGCACTATCCCCAATTGCTCAGTGCCATCAGCAGGTGTGAGCAGTGGTTGCCAGCCCCAGTCTCCCCTGAGGGCTTCTTCACCTCCCCCTGCTCCTGAGAGGTGATCAGGGCAGCAGCCTCAGCTTGCACCTGCTGACAGCACCGGCCCTGCTTGCAGCCGCTGCTGGAGCTGGGCCCAATCGCTCCACGCCATAAGAGGGTGTTAGCAGGGCCAGTGCCATCAGTGTGTGGGAGCAGTGGCTTTGAGAACAGGGCTTCTGGCAGACAGGGGACTGGGGGCCATGGCAGAAGGGCCGGGGGAGGTGTAGAGGATGGGCCGAGACCTGCCTTGTGCCCAGTGCAGCCTAACTGCCCACAGTTCCTTTCAATGTGCACGAATTTGTGCACTGGGCCCCTAGTCCTATATAATAAAAGGCTAATATGCAAATGGTCATCACACCCTCATGCCATAGCGACTGAGGCTGTGTGCGCCACAGGCATGCACAGGTGGGAGGGGCTTGATGCTGCATCCCTGCGGGCGCTGGCAGGGACTTGACCAAGAAGCGCATCAGGGGAGTCCCGCGGGGCTCTGGGACTCGGGGCCATCCCATGGCATGCCGGTCCCATGGGGCGGGACTCCAGGACTCAGGGCAGTCCTGTGGCGAGTGTGGGGTCCCAGGTCTTGCACAATATTGCGCACTGGGTCACTGGTATCCTATCTAATAAAAGAGAAAAATGGTAATTGGCGTATGATGATACCCTTTTCATTGGCTAATCAGGGCTATATGCAAATTAACTGCCAACTATGATTGGCAGTTAACTGCCAACTAAGATTGGCAGTTAACTGCCAACAAGATGGCGGTTAATTTGCATATGTAGGCACAATGCAGGGAGGAGAAAGGGAAAGCAGGAAGAAGCCCCCTGCCACTGACAGTGATCGGAAACCCAGGGGGGAGCTAAGAGCTGGGTGGCAGGGCAAAGGCGGCCCCAGGGCCGCCTTTGCCCTGCCCCCCAGCCATGATCAGAGAATCAGGCACCTTTGCCGCCCTGGCCAGTGATAGCAGGAAGTAGGGGTGGAGCCAGCGATGGGAGCTGGGCACTGTCGAAGCTGGCAGTCCCGGGAGCTAGGGGTCCCTTGCCTGGGCCTAAAGCGGAGCCCACGATCGCTGGGCCGCTGCAGCTGCGGATCCCTGCTGCCCGAGCCGGACGCCTCGGCCAGAGGCGTTAGGCCTGGGCAGAGGCGGAGCCTGCAACCGCGGGGAGCTGGGGGTCCCCTGCCCAGGCCTGATACCTCTGCCGGAAGCCTCAGGCCTGGTCAAGGGGCCGATCCAGTGATTGGTGATCGGAGGGTGATGAGGGTCAACTCCTCTGGCTGAGGCATCAGGCCTGGGCGGGGGGTGGAGCTGGGGATTGGGGGGATATGATGGTCCCCTTGCCCAGGCCTGAAGCCTGGGTCAGAGGCGTCAGGCTTGGGTGGGGGGTGGAGCAAGCAATCAGAGGGAGATGGGGGTCCCCTGCCCAGGCATGATTCCTGGGCCAGAGGCCTCAGGCCTGGGCGGGGGCCAGAGCCAGTGATCGGGGGGAGATGGGGGTCCCCTGTCCAAGCCTGACACCTCTGGCGGAGGTGTCAGGCCTGGGCAAGGGGCCGATCCTGCGATTGGAGGGTGATGGGGGTCAATGCCTGAGGGCTCCCAGTATGTGAGAGGGGGCAGGCTGGGCTGAGGGACACTCCCCCCCCCCACACACACACACACAGTGCACGAATTTCGTGCACTGGGCCCCTAGTATATATATAAAAGCTTAAGCAACCATTGCAACCAGATGACTGGCTGGTAGCTACGACTCACACTGACCACCAGGCAGCAGACACTCAATGCAGGAGCTGACCCCTGGTGGCCAGTGTGCTCCCACAGACAACCTCCCATGGCCAGCCAACCTCCCATGGTCCCTACCCCAAGCTGGCTGGCTCCGATCAGCCCCAATTGCCGGCCAGGCTAAGGGACCCCACACATGCATGAATTTGTGTACCAGGCCTCTAGTAAGACCATATATTCTCAATTGATGGACACAGAATGTTCCCTCCATGTAAGCAGAATGGTGAGCACTTTTGGAGGTACAACTTCTAAAAGCTCTGCATCCTGTTGCCAGAATTCATAGGTACATTCAAAGATTGAAAATGGGGGTTTTTACTGGTCCCAGGGGGCAAAATTCCTATAATTGTGATTCACACTGAAAATATAAAGAACATTAAAATGCCATTAACTTTAAATACTCACACTCTGATAATACATTAAATCTAATTATTATGACATTATAGAAATATGTAGTATCCAAATGTTCTTTAAGCTATTTATAAAAATGAATATGAAAGTACATTTGGCATCATAGAACATGCTAACTTAATTGTAGAAAAATGCCCCTGAATATGTAGAGAAAATTCAGCACAAAGTATATTTGGTTCTGTGTTCACTATTCTCATGAATAGCAGAGCCAATTCAATTCATTCAAAGTGAATGACTTTCAAATGGACTGGCTTCACAGGACTAAAAACTGGAATGGAAGCAAGAAAAGACAAAAACATCAGTTACTTAGTGGTTGCTTTATTTTCTTCAATTATTTTTGTCACTGTTTTTTATTTTTTTTCTTCTTCCTCTTTATAGTCTTTTGACTGATATTGCTTTGATATCCCAAACAGACAAGGGCTGCCAAATTTGTCAAAGGCAAAATTTTGCTAACTGCCACTTGAGGTTTATTGTTTTGTGTTAGCAATGTTAAAATCACTAAATGGTTTTCTAACCAATCACACCAGTAAGCTTAGTTGTTTGAACCTGCAAAACAATCTGAGCAAAGATTTGCTAATAACTTGAAACCAGTAGGCATTTTAAAAGTAAATGTGTTATGTCATGCTAATAATTAAATGCAAATCTGCAAAATGAATATTCACTCACATAAAACCCAATCAACTGCAAGGGACTGTGGCTTTGTTATCTCCTCCCTCCACTGCGCCCCCTCTCCAAGTCCTGACATATCGTCTTTCTGTGAAGACTCCCAACTATCATTGCATGAAAGGAATATCTTCCAACAAATGTGCAAGCTTTTCTATATTTATTGTTGTGTAAATATGAAGAAGACACTAATTTAGAAACTAACAAAAAGTGGACCTATGTCATTTACTAATCTCATTATAAAGGAACCAATGAGATTGCTCCAAATTATAATCACACTCATAAAAAAATTGTTCATTTATAATTCATATACAGAAATTGCTACAACTGCATTGTTTCTATAAAGTGTGTATGTGAAAACATTTTATAAAAATTGTTTTTCACCCATTTAAAAGCCTTATTTTTCACATTTGGACAGATCACTGGAATGAACGTTGAATTACAAGTCAACATAAATACGTCTGCATTTTTGCTTTTATATAAATATGAAGGCTGGTTCTGGATATCATATTTTAAATTAAAGGTTATGCAATAGATAAAGCACAGTATTATGAAACCTTAAATTGTCATGCCTCTTACCTATATAAATATAAATCCCACTGAGCCATGTCAGCCAGGCATAATTCTTAATTCCTAACATATGTCACTATTCTACATTCTATATTACAGTCTCTCTCTCTTTCTCTCTCTCTCTCTCTCTCTCTCTCTCTCTCTCTCTCTCTCTCTGTATATATATATATATATATATATATATATATATATATATATATATACTTAAGGCCAAAATGTATTTTTTTATATATGCCTAAATATTAACCATTTTGTTGCTCTTTTTTCATTTCTAAAGTTCCAGTTTCCCTCTGGTATCATTTTCCTTCAGCCTGTAGCATTTCATACTGAGCAGGCCTATTGGCAACATTCTCTCATAGTTTTCTGTTATTTGAGAATTATTTTATTTCACCCTGAATCCTGAACAATATTTTAAAAAATATTAAACTTAGGCTTGACAGTTCTTTTCTTTCAGAATTGTATCTATATTGTCACAATGTCTTCAGTTTCTGTGATTTCTGTTGAGAAATCCAGTATAATTTCAATTATTCTCTCCTTGTATATATTGTACTAGAGGCCCGTTGCATGAAATTTGTGCATGGGGGAGGGGTCCCCTCAGCCCAGCCTGCCCCCTCTCCAATCCAGGACCTCTCGGGGGATGTCCAACTGCCAGTTTAGGCCTGATACCCAGGTTCAGGCTTAAACCGGCAGTTGGCCATCCCTCTCACAATCTGGGACTGCTGGCTCCTAATTACTCATCTTCCTGCCTGCTTGGTCACCCCTAATTTCTCCCCCTGCTGGCCTGACCTCCCCTCACTGCCTCTGTGTGCCAGTCTGATCACTCCTAACTGCCTCCCCTGCCGAGCTGGTTGCCCCTAACTGCCCCCTGCTGCTGGCCAGGTCATCCCCAACTGCTCCCCCCCGTCAGCCTGGTCATTCCTAACTGCCCCCCTGCTGGCCTGGTCACCTCTTACTGCCCCCCCCCACTGACCTAGATGCCCCTCACTGCCCCCCCTGCTAGCCTAATTGCCCCCAACTGCCCCCTCCAGCCAGCCTGTCCGCCTCTTACTGTCCCCTCTGCTGGCCTGGTTGCCCCCAACTGCCCATCTGCTGTTCTGGTCACCCCCAACTGCCCCCCAAGCCTGTTCATCCCTCACAGCACCCCTGCAAGCCTGGTAGCCCCATGCAGCCTGCTGTTCAGTCATTTGGTCATTCCTCACTAATCCCCTGCCAGCCTGGTTGTAGGCAACCATCTTGTGAGGGTGTGAGGGTTAATTTGCATATTACCTCTTTATGATATAGGATTGCTTTAGTGCTATCAAATTATTTTTTTTTATCTTTTGTACTTGTCAATTTCATTATGACTTATCTTGTCATGATTTTCTTTTAGATTATTCTGTTGGAGATTCACTGAACTTTTTCTATAAATGTGCATGTTTATGTCTTACACCAAAATCAGGCATAATTTCTTCAAATTTTTTCTGGCCAAATATCATTCCCCTCTGCATATTTAATATTCAATTTATAATATTTGTCTGATAATTCCAATAGATGTGTAATGTCAAGGATTATCTATGTTATTTGGGGGGAGGTTGCCACATTTTCTTATTTTCATATTATATCAAGTGATTTGGATAATTTTCTGAAAATTGTAAATGTAATGTTGTGTAGACTCCAGGCCCTGCTATAATCCTCTTTGGTATAATTTTTAAGAACACAATAAACCTGGTTACATTCATTTTGAAAGCTCTAGCTCATCTTCTATGAAGAATGATCCAAATAAGTTAATTTTCTAAAAATTTATCTATTTTACCATGGTTGTCTCCTGCATTGATCCAATAATATTTAGCCTGACACTTTGACTATGTTTGAATATCTGTTCAATTTTCAGTTCAATTTTAAAATATTATACTATGCTAGCTGGGTCACTGTCAACCATTCTTTTATTTCAGGAGTAAGTCTGAGCCTTTTATACATTAATAGTGAGCAATTGCTAAATGTCTTTGTATTTTTAATATAATATGAAAGAAATCAATAGATTATGAAGGAAATATGAAAGTCAAAAGGCAGGAAAAATAAGGAAAAACATGCAAGTATAAGAATGGCAATTCTTCAAAGTGAAAACCTAAGTAAAGGTAAAAAAAAACACATGGCTCTTAGATATGGACATATTAAAAAACCATGAATTACAATAAAAATTTTAAAATCAAAAGGCAAATATGGGTAACTGTGTTCTGCTTACAGAAGTATAAATTGATACAAGCATTCTTGAGAGCAATCTGGTGGTAATAAATGAAATCAGATATTCATGCCCTGTGATTCAGCATTCTATATATGAATGTATGTTTTTTAAGAAAGTTCATTTATGTCTGTAGTAGAACTTCAGTTAGAATGGCCTGTTATCATTGATTATTTTGTTGACTAATTGGAAAACATTTTAATGTCCAGAATAAAGAAATTAACATATGAGATATCATAGTTATCTATCTATATAAAAGCCAAAGCGATTGTGGCAACCAAAACAACTGAACAGACTACTGAACAGGCTGCAGGGGTGGGGAGGAGGGGTGACCAGGCTGGCACAAGGGTTAGTGAGGGGCGACCAAATGACTGAGCAGCAAGCTGCATGGGAAGACCAGGCCAGCAGAGGAGGCAGTGAAGGGTGACCAAATGACCAAACAGCAGGCTATGTGGGGTGACCACACTGGCAGGGGGGGCAGTTGGGGACAACCAGGCCAGCAGGGGGGGCAGTGAGGGGC
Source organism: Myotis daubentonii (assembly GCF_963259705.1). NCBI lineage: Eukaryota > Metazoa > Chordata > Mammalia > Chiroptera > Vespertilionidae > Myotis > Myotis daubentonii. The sequence continues at coordinate 144,302,232 of NC_081841.1, read as the reverse complement.
GATCAGGCTGGCAGGCAGAGGCAGTTGGGGTGTTCAGGCTGGCAGGGGGGCAGTTAGGGGTGATCAGGCAGGCAGGCAGGTGAGCAGTTAGGAGCCATTGGTCCAGGATTGTGAGAGGGATGTCTATCTATATAAAAGCCTAAGTGACCATCGCAACTGAAACAACCGAACGGACAACCAAACAGATGACCGAGGGGTCCTGGATTGGAGAGGGTGCAGGCTGGGCTGAGGGGACCCTCCCTCCCCTTGCATGAATTTCATGCACTGGGCCTCTAGTCTATATACATAAAAAGCCAGTGACTGGTACACTGTAATGACTGGAACATCTAGTCACTACGATGCCCACTGTGGCCAGTGAAATGACACGATCGGGGGGTGGGGCCTGCCAGCCAATATCCCGCGGCGTCTTCCCCAGGCCGGCCCCACCCCTGATCGGCCTCTCCCACCCCAATTGAGGGCAGGGTGGCCGGCCAATACCCCCACGGCCCTTCCACCTGGCTGGCCCTGCCCCCAATCCACCCACCCCATGCAGATCAGCTCACAATCCCTCCCCCGAGCCAACTGCGCCCCTGATCGCAGCCCCTCCCCCTGGCTGGCCCCACACCTGATGGGCTCCCACCACCCTGATAGGCCCAAAGCACCTCCCCCCAGCCAGCTCTGCCCCTGATCAGCTCCCCCACTCTGATCAGAGGCAGGGCTGGCCTGCCAACAACCCATGGCCCCTCCCTCAGGCCACTGGCGCCCGATTGGCCCTTCAACCCCATTCAGGGGCAGGGCTGGCTGGCCCACTGCCCACAGCTCCTCCCCATGGCTGGCCCTGCCTCTGATGGGCCCCCTCCACCCCGATTTGCCCGCAGCCCTGCACTCCTACTGGCACTGCCCCTGATCACCGCCCTTACCCCAATAGGGGTTGGGGTCAGCTGCCCAAACTCCTGCAGATCCTCCCCCTACCCAGCCCCACCCCAGATCAGCACCCCCACTGAGCCAGCCACCCCACTGCCCACAGCCCCTCCCCATGGCAGACCCCACCCGTGATCAGCCCCTATCACCCCAATATTCCTGTGGCCCCTCCCCCCAGCCAGCTCTGTCCACAATCACCCCCCCCACACCAATTGGGGGTGGGGATGGCGGGCCCATCACCCACAGCCCCTCCCCATGGCCGGCCTACCCCCAATTGGCCCCCCGCCCCAATCAGGAGCAAGGCCTGCCAGCCAATCCCTCACGGCCCCTCCCCCCAACCAGCCCAGCCCTGATCAAGCCCAACTGGGGCAAGATAGCTGACTAACCTCCCTCCATCTCCTCCTCCTGACAGGCCCGGCCCAGATCTGCCAATTGGGTTTGGGCCAGCTGAACCCCACCCATTCACGAATTTGTGCACTGAGCCTCTAGTATATTACAAAATACTAGGAATCATTTAGAAGTTATCAATTTGATGTCTTTTGGCATAGAGATAGATTTTAAAAACATATCTCACAGGTATAGTGGATAGTCATGTAAGGGAAGATACTGGTAAAAATTTTCAAGATGTTAGCTGTCCCTGTTGGGGATACCTATATTAGCAAAGCTGATACCTGCTGGGATCTTAAATGTATTACCTCATCATTTTTATTTCTACACATGACAGTGGCTTCTTAATGAAAGTTCATGAGCTTCTGTCCAAGGATATTATCTGCTTTCACAAGTGTACATAGTTTATGCTCAGAGCAAGTCCACGATGACAGCTTATTAATCCCTAAAGGCCACTGGTGACCAATAATGATTAAGCATTGGTGCGTACATACTCCACCTTTTTCATTCCTCAAGAAAGACAAATCAGCCAACTGTATTTTCCAGGAAGGTCCAAAAGAAACTACCTTCAATAAGTAGAAAGAAATATAAAATGGATGGGAAATCAGTAGCATATTTGAGAAATTCAGTGGTGGCTGTGCTTGGTAGACTAGATGGTAAGAACTAGATGCTACTAGAACTTATTTACCTACATGTAAATTTGCATGATAGGGATATGAAATAATGGAGCTAATAGTATTGGAAATTAACTGTTGGCAACAAGCTGAGCGTAATTATCTTAAAGGGCAGCCAGCTAGAATTGGTAAATTAGAGACATTGACTTACAGAAATGTATTGACAATGGGTAACGGAAGATGGTGCTCTTAAAAGACATAGATGCATATTCAATGAACAAATTGTTTTACTTGTATAACTAACATAGTTCAACAAGTAGTAACCACAGTCAACTCTTGCAGTAGAGTTTCCCAGTTTTTCTGTTCAATATTTAGATGTGAGCCAGTTATTAGACCCAGAGAATGAAAGGTTGTACCCTTTGGGAGAATAATATTTATTGCCCCAATCCATATCATTTATTGCTATATGATAATTTATCATTTAATTGCACACTGAAGAAAAAGGGGTGAGAAATACAAAGATATCAAAGATATTTTGAGAAAGGTTGGTCTCAGCTGATGCTGATTACAAGAAATGGAAACACTATCATGCACTCACTATCAGAGTAGGAGTGCATAGGGCAAACTAATAAGTACAGTCTTAACCTAATTCCTTCTCATAATCAGTCTCTGAGTCTATATTTGGAGTAGATAAGCATATAAGCTGAAAATTTTACATAGGTTCTTGATTGTGGAGTAAGAGCTATTCTGAAAGAAAAGTCTAAGTGGAAATCTCTGAAATAATACCAATGCTGGATGAAATGCCTAAGATTAGTTCCACTTTCAAAGACTAAAGAATGCAGGGGTGATGGTTCCTGTAAAATCACAATTTATATTTTGTTAGGTTTCTACAAAAAATTAGATGAATCACAAGATCACTAGAATCAGTACGGGTATTTTATTAAAGTGTTAACAATGTACTAACAACTTGGTATGTGAATCTTACTTTGTTGAATCATTTCACTTTAATGTGTATCAGGAAGGGGTGTCATAATTATGATTCCATGGTTAGCCGGAACTTTGCTAACACTCATATGTATTTACTTTATAATTCAAAGAGAGCTTAATCATTACCTGTTACAGAACATGACACTGTAAATTATGTGTTGTTCACACTTCCTCATAATATTCTAGTTTGTTCAGATTGTCTTAGAAACAGACACCAAAGTGAAAATTAGATGTGCAAGATATTTATTGGGGAAATACCTGCAGGGAAAAAAAGAAGAGGCTTCCACAGAGGGCTGGAGAGCTCTGGGAATGTAATGCAGTCTGTGAAGGAGACAGAGGTGAAGAGAGCAGGATAAAGAGAGTCTCACACAGCCACGCAGTTCCAGGAAAGAGTTGGTCAAACGACTGGGTTTCTTTGAACAAAAATCATATGATAGAGGATTTCCATAGCTGGTAGATTTGGTCCTGCTGTGCTTAGTAATTGAGGGAGAACTTCCTGTGAGAAGCAGAGTCTCAGCAAAAAGACATTGATGGATTCAAAGTGTAGCAGCTGAGGCTGTCCATCACACACATTTCCCTCAGCAGCAAATCTCAGTACTATATTATTGTGGCCACTGCAATAATATGTACTAACTAAAGGCCAGGTGCATGAAATTCATGGAGGGGGAGTCCCTCAGTCTGGCCTGCACCCTTTCCAATCCAGAAACCCTTGGGGGATGTCCGACTGCTGGTTTAGGCCCGATCCTGGCAGTCGGACATCCTCACAATCTGGTACCGCTGGCTCCTAACCGCTCACCTGCCTGCTTGCCTGATTGCCCCTAAATACTCTGCCTTCTTGAGTGATCACCCCTAACTGCCTCTGCATGCATGCATGATCACCTCTAACTGCCTCTGCCTGCTGCCTAGTCTTCCCTAACTGACCTGCTCTGCCAGCCTGGTCACCCCTAACTGTCCTCCCCTGCTGGCCTGGTCGCCCCTAATGACCTCTGTCTTGGCCTCCGCCACCATGGCTTTGTCCAGAGGGATGTCCAGAAGGATGTCCGGAAGATGTCCAGTCTAATTAGCATATTACCCTTTTATTAGTATAGAAGATGCTCATTCATTGTTACTAATAAATAAGAGAACTGTAAATTAAAACAATTCATTAACTTTAGTTGCTTCTCAGGTTGACAAAGAATACAGATATTATCTGTGGCTAAGTGTCATAAGAATGTTGTACCTTTTGCTAAGAATATAGCTCTAGAATTAGAATTATTCTACTGAAAGGTCCTCTGGAAATCACTTAACCCAAACCCTTTATTGGCCCAGAAAGAGTAAGTGATTCATTCAAATTCCAAGTTAATTAATAGCAAAGACAGGTATATACTTTATGACTTCCAGACATTTCTACTAAATTAAGCACAGCTAACAAAAGGTGGGACTTCTGTCCTAGCCGACTTGGCTCAGTGGATAGAGTGTCAGCCTGCAGACTGAAGGATCCCAGTTTTGATTCCGGCCAAGAGCACATGCCTGGGTTGTGGGCTCGATCCCCAGTAAGGTGCGTGCAGGAGGCAGCTGATCAATGATTCTCTCTCATCATTGATGTTTCCATCTCTCTCTCCTTCTCCCTTCCTCTCTGAAATCAATAAAGAAATATGTTTTTCAAAAGGTGGGACTTCTAGGAGACAGATCTCTGGAGGGAATAATTGGGATAGCTAGGAACTTTCCCTCCTGTGATAATGCTAAACTAAGATTGTTGCAATATTCATTTTAATTCTGATTAATATTCTGCAGTAACTAGTCTTGTATTTATAAATTTTACTTTCTGTCTCTTGGTTTCTTATTTTTACTAGAGGCCTAGCGCCTGAAATCATACATGGATAGAGTCTCTAGGCCTAGCCTGCAATCAGGCCCATCTATCACCTGCTCACCAGTTCCCGGTGCTGCCCTGCTGCTCCCACCAGCCTCCTGGTTCCCCTTCCTGGCCCTTGTCCCACCCTGCCACTGCTGCCAGCCACCTGGTTCCCCTCACCAGCCCCGCCCCCCACCCTACCTCATAGCAACTGGTCGAGTGGTCTTTCTGGTCATTATGCTTATGGTCGCTGTCCTTTTAATATATAGGATATGCTTCTTTGAATTTACATGTGCATACTTCTCTATTATAACGTCCTACCTACTCTTCTTTGCTTGAAATTGTGTTCACTATTGAGAACCAAGATTAAACATCACTTTTCTTTTGGGGAGAAATTATTTTGGGGAAAAAGATATGCACAAGAATCAATCTTGATGGAAGTTGTATTATCTTGCACTATTTCTAACCTCTTTCTGTCCTCTATATAACATATAAACATGTTTTATTTGCAGTCTATAAATCTATCAGAATTCCTTGACATTATTGGATGCCTGGATTCAAATACTTAGATTCATGTGTTCAAGACTTTTGACATATATTGATCACTTTTTTGAAAAGATATTTTTGAAATAAAGTGTTACTGAAAATGAAGTAATTCCCGGCTGGTATTGTACAGTGTTTGAGCATCAACCTATGAATCAGGAGGTCACAATTTGATTCTGGGCCAGAGCACAGTTTGGGATTGGAAGCTCAATCTCAAGTAGGGGGTATGCAAGAGGCAGCTGATCAGTGATTCTCTCTCATCATCAATGTTTCTCTCTCTCTCCTTCTCCCTTCCTGTCTGATATCAATAAAATATATATTTTAAAAATGAAGTGATTAGTGAATCAGTATAAATAGCTCTTATTTGTTCATTTCACTTATACAATATTGATAATAGTAATTAGGGATTATAAGATAGCACACTCTATAGATTCTCAACAATTGATCATTTTTTCCTGACTTATTTTTCCTGATACTCCAGGAAAGAAAACTTGGCATTGCTTTCATTATATATCATAGGACTTTTGTTTTCATTTATCTTCCTTGTAAAATAGGGTGTACTAAAAAAAACAAAAACTATTGCATTTCATTTGCATCTTTATATTATCAAAATTGTAAAGCACACTATGTTTATGGTAGACAAAAACAATTGTTACTGAATTCTTATTCTATTTTGGTTATAATATAAAACTTAAGTGTTTTATAAAACTTCATCTAATTTATTACTATAAATGTAACATCAAGTTATTATCTTCCTTTGTTTAATAATAAAATAAAAAAAGATCCTCATCAATAGTAAATATCTTACCAGGATCACAAAGATAAAAATTTGCTGTTTCCAAAGGTATTTTTCGTAATGTTTGAATTAGATAGTCAAGTGTTGCAATGGCTGTTCTCTCTGAAAGGGAGAAACTTCTGGTGAGATACTGAAAATATTAGATAGCAAATGTAACAAATTATGGTCTGTTTCAGGAGCAAAAAGAGAGGAATTCATCCTGCATCAAAAATTATAGAAATATTAAACTTACATCGAGAAGAAAGCAATAACATAACCAAGATAAAATTTTATTTAAATGAGGAGTATGAATATCATTGGTTATTTATAATGGGGAAATCCACTAAGAATTAACAGACATCAGCTGTAAATTATAGGTCAGAAGTTCACAGTTTGAACACTTCTTTTGATCATTATTTTTCCCTCCTAGGTTTCTCTTAAAAAATATATTATTGTTTTTGTTCTTTCTTTGTGTGTGTGTGTGTGTGGGGGGGGGAGGGTGTTTATATATATATATACTAGAGGACCGACACACGAAAGTCGTGCAGGGATGGTGTCCTCAGCCGGCCTGCACCATCTCAAAGTCCAGAACCACTGGTTCCGAACCGCTCACCTGCCTGCCTGCCTGCCTGATTGCCCCTAAAACTTGCATTCCTGCCTGACCACACCTAACGACTCACCTGCCTGCCTGATCACCCCTAATCACCTCTGCCTCAGCCCCCACTGCCACGTCTTCATCAGGAAGGATGTCTGGAATGATGTCTGAAAGGTCATTAGGCTGTCTGGTCTAATTAGCATATTACACTTTCATTATATATATTTCACTATATATAATATATATATATATATATATATATATATATATACACATATATATATATATAACAACCACAATATATACATAGATACACATACAATCTTTATATAAAGGAATATATTTGTATAATAAAACTAGTAGGAAAATAGTTTTAATTATGATAAATACTGTCCCAAGTAAATATTCTCTGAGCGAAAAAATAATTACAGTAAAATTTTGATCCCTAATGGATATCACAGAACAGTTACCTACTCTTCATACATATACACAATTATAGGAAAAAAAGTTTATTATACTATGACTTCCCTGTTGTGCCTTAGGATTAATGTGAAGAAAATAACAGTAGGAACAGATAATTTGTATAAAAAGAAGACAGATATTTATTTGGTATTTTAACTGTCTCTTTAATATGGCAAATAAAGCCACTAGTATAGAGATTATGAAGAACATACTCAAACTAAGTCTGAGATATTATAAAAGTAACTAGAGGCCCAGTGCACGAAATTCGTGCACGGAGGGGAGGGGGTCCCCTCAGCCTAGCTTGCAACCTCTCCAATCCGGGACCCCTTGGGGAATGTCTGACCGCAAGTTTAGGGGCAACAAGGCAGGCAGAGGGGTGCAGTTAGGGGCAACCAGGCTGGCAGAGGAGGGAAGTTGGGGGAAACCAGGCCAGTGGGGGGGCAGTTAGGGGTGACCAGGATGGCAGGGGTGCAGTTGGGGGCAACCAGGGTGGCATAGGGGGGCAGTTGGGGGAGACCAGGCCAGCAGGGGGGCAGTTAGGGGTGACCAGACCAGCAGGGGCAGGGCAGATAGGGGCGATAAGGCCAACAGGCAGAGGTGGTTAGGTGTGATCAGTCTGGTGGGAGGGCAGTTACGGGTGATCAGGCAGACAGGCAGGTGAGCAGATAGGAGCCAGTAGTCCTGAATTGTGAGAGGGATGTCTGACTGCCGGTTTAGACCCGATCCCCTAAACCGGCAGCTGGACATCCCCTGAGGGGTCCTGGATTGGAGAGGGTGGAGGCTGGGCTGAGGGGACCCACCCCTGTGTACAAATTTCATGCACCGGACCTCTAGTTAATTTTATAAATTAAAAAAACAAACAAACATACAGGAGATAAAACATGTTTTGTCATCAGATTATATGACCCAGTCTATTTTATTCATATTATTTTTATTCTTTATTGATTAAGGTATTACATATGTGTCCTTATCTCCCCATTGCCCCCCTCCCCCCACTCCCCCACTCATGCCCTCACCCCCCTGGTGTCTGTGTCTACTGGTTAGGCTTATATGCATGCTTACAAGTCCTTTGGTTGATCTTCCCCTTTACCCCCCACCATCCCCTACCTGCCCTCTGAGGTTGGATGGACTAATCCAGTGGTTCTCAACCTGTGGGTCGCGACCCCTTTGGCAGTCGAACAACCCTTTCACAGGGGTCGCCTAAGACCATCCTGCATATCAGATATTTACATTACGATTCGTAACAGTAGCAAAATTACAGTTATGAAGTAGCAATGAAAATAATCTTATAGTTGGGTCACAACATGAGGAACTGTATTTAAAGGGCCAGAAGGTTGAGAACCACTGGTCTAATCAATGCTTCTCTGTCCCTGAATCTGTTTTTGTTCATCAGTTTATGTTGTTCATTATATTCCACAAATGAGTGAGATCATGTGATATTTATCTTTCTCGGACTGGCTTATTTTGCTTAGCATAATTCTCTCCAGTTCCATTTATGCTGTTGCAAATCATAAGAATTCCTTCTTTTTTACCGTAGCATAATATTCCATTGTGTAGATGTACCACAGTTTTTTAATCCACCAATCAGAAAGGATATATGCATCCCTATGTTCATAGCAGCACAATTTACCATAGTGAAGATCTGGAAACAGCCTAAGTGCCCATCAGCAGATGAGTGGATTTATTCAAATTCTGATGTTTAAGTTTCTCTTCTCTATCCCTCTTCCCAGTGAACTCACTATAAGTTACATAGATAGAAAGAACATCTAGTCTGGAATGGATGAGGGTCTTGCTTTACTTAGATGAAAACAGTTACATATTGCACTTGAGATTTGTACATTTCTTAGAATCCATGGTTTTGATGGAAAAGAAAGAATATTTCTCAATTTTATACATTAGTTCAGGCTGCCTCATGTTTGCCTCAGTAACATTTACAAATGTGTCATATCATATTTTTCAAGAATCCATAAAAACCAGCCCTATTATTTAATAAATTTATCTTTTTTAACAATTTATCTTTTTCTCAGATTTGGAAACATCCCTTTTCACAGCATGGGGAACTTTGGCTTTAAAACCACTACACCTATGTATGCTCAATGCAGTACACAATGTAGCTATTTATTTTATGGCATTTGTAAGTGAATATATGATGCCATCTCCAAATAAGGGTGTTTATAGAGCTGATGAAAGAGTAGAATGTAGACAGTTGGTAAACGGCCTATTGACAGAATTAAAATATAGGAAATGCAAGATGACAAGAGAGAATGAAGAAAAGAAATGCAATATTGCATGATGTGTCAACATATAATTTTAAATGAATATAGAATCATCTCATCCTTTATGTCATATTTAAATGTAATTTATTATTTTAAGTGAAAGCTTTAGAAATATTATATCTGTATTCTAATATTCACATGAGCATTTAATTAAGTGCTAAGCATTCACAAAATAAATTAAGCAATAAAATCAAAAATTCTCTCTCTCTCTCTCTCTCTCTCTCTCTCTCTCTCTCTCTCTCTCTCTCCAGTGTGTATTTTGTTCAGGATGCTGGCCATTTGTTTTTGTTGGCTAGTCTGAAAGTTTAAACATAATATTTTCGTTGTTTCTTCAGAATTCACTCTAAAATATATGATTTACTAATAGGAAATTCTCCTTTTTTCTATTTAAATACATCTTTAATCTGTGTAACTACACTTTTTGTTATATTACTCTCAAGCTTAAGATGAGGCTTTATAAAGTTTTAGTTCATTACTATTACTTAAAGGTGCATAAAAGAAAGGATTTACTTATTTGGTCATGTTTCTTCTAGTGTATTGTGATAGGAAACTCGCATCGTAATGACACAGTACATAACAGTGGTGTTTAATTCAAACACATTTTCTGGTGACTTAGCATTCCTCATCATCTGTCACTACTGACAGTTATGAAAGTATAACTCCCTAAGTCCCCCAAACCCCTGTTTGTAAGTAGCATATTTGCCTACTGCTCCGACTTGACTTTTAAGAACTTTGATCACTCTCGTGCTAAGTTAAATGCTTTCCTAATATATTTATTTCCATATACTCATTTAATCTCTTCCAAAGTGTCATTTGGAAACTACTCTTTTTTTAAACTTAATTAACTCCTTTGACAACTAAAATTTGTTGTTAATCACTTTTGATTTACTAATGTCAAATAACTATATACCTAAGATGACACTATATAAAAAACTCCTTATTTCAAATAGGAAATTTATTACCTTTCAGGGTACCTCACATTACAGGAATAAAATATACTTTGGTAACTTTTATTGCTACATTTTTAAAAAATCAGAGTTACCATATATTCATCATTAAGCTAAAAAAAAAAAAAAACAAAAAACAAAACAAACAAACAAAAAAAAACCTCAAATGAATCTCTGATGTTAATCAAAACTGAACCCACTTAGATTTTTGGAACACCTTCATTTTTTTTTTCTTGTCAACTATTTCCTTGAATAAAATTATAAAAAAAATATTTATAATTCAGTCATATAACACATAAAGTTTTATTAAATACAGATGTCTTAATTTTTCTTCAATTTAAAATAATAATTAAAAAATAGAAAAATAACAAATTATTGGAATTTTATTAGTCCCGGTGAAGGTGAAAACTAATTAACCTTATAATTCTCAATTTAATTTAAGCTCCCCTAGTTAACCTTAAGGAAAAAAAAATCAGCAATTAATATAATGACTTATGCAATAGACTGGATATGGTAAAGACATTCCAAGTGACTACAAATGATGGGAGCCATATTTTTAGTATTTTCTTTACTAAAGCATTTTTTTTGTAATGGAGATTAAAATTATACCTCTTATTAATTTGATAATAAAATAGAACAACTAAATTCTGATACTTCTGATTCTTTTTCCACTTGTATTTTTATAACTATTAAATTTAAATTTGAATTACTATATTAATCAAACAGCTGAAGACGATGGAGCTCTTGTCCAAATTCCTGTGTATTTCTTTCTGGAAATGTTTGAGGACATCCCTGCCCTTCATGAATAACACAGGACCTATTAGGAGATATGATAATTCTGGTAACATTATCTTCTTCTGTACTATGGTGTCTATCTGATGATACCTTCTATTTTTTCTGTTCATTGTTCCCTCATCATCTTTGAAAAATATATAATTTTTAGGAAAATAGAACTGTAGAAGAAATATCAAACACTGTTTAGGGCATTATTCTATTTTTAAAAGCTGAAAAAAATACTCTCTAATTATATAATTTAAGATTAAGTTGAGGTAGGTAAAAACATGAGTGACATGAGAATAGTTAAACTTCTGCCTGTGTGTTGGCTACTTATTATTTTGATGTGCTGTAATTATTAAATTTAGAAACAACAGCAAATTGAACAGAAGGAGATGTTACACAAGAAAACTGTGTATCAGAGTAAAAACTCAATGCACTGGCTCAAAATGAGTTATATACCTATGCTAACGATGCAGGCATTTGTGTTTTCTCGTCAGGTTACCCTTGATCATGCCATGGCCTACCAATGTATCTGCTTAAGCTTAGGCTCTTTTGCTTTGACTTAGACCTGAAGGCCATAGCAGGTAAACTTTTAATTACTATTGGAATTTCTGATCCTGTTATACAGTATTTTGAAACCAATTTAATGTTATTAACTTCAGTCATGTTGCCTCCTATTTAACTTTAGGGAATCAATTGTCTCTTTATTTGTATTTGCCACAGATTATTAAATTCAATGGGTCATAACATAATTATTCAAAATATGAGCCAGTGTTTATTTTGACTACACATAGTAAAGAGATGGCAGGATCCTTTTTTGAATTGTTTTCCACATTATCAGTGGGGTTCAATTAGTATATGTAATTACATAGGAGAAAGGAAGTTAAAAAAAAATCCCCACAGATTTCTCTCAAAGTCTGGCTCTTTGCCTCCAATATAGGGTTGAATGAGAAATATGACAGTAAGCCAATTGGCCTTTCTTCCAAAATCAGCCACAATAGAATCTACAGGGCTGAAACAGAAAATTAGGAGTTTAGCTTGGCACTCCATCCTGTTGATTCAGTTGTGGCATGAATTACTGGGCCAACCATGCAGTGAAGCTCTGTGTCTGGCTGCCCAGTTTTGAAATATGTAGAAAAGTTCATGACTACCGTGCTTTGTAAACCCACATTTTTAAAAATTACATTTCTCCATTTTAAAAAGCTGTGAGATAGCCAGATTTTTGTATTGGGAAAAATCAACTATTTTGTCAGAAGGCTTTTATGTACAATTTCTAAAAACCATTAGTATCGCTTAAATTGGTTACACCTTGCTTTCTGGTAAAGTAATTTCTGTTTTTCTATAGTTGAATAAAAATGAAAAGCATTGACATTTCTTTCAAAAATTCTACAAATGTATCATCAATGATATTATGTTTTATTAAATATGCTGTTAGGAAAACTATGTGACCCTGTAGAAAGAATAAGAACATGAACATTTTGTCAAAGAAATCTAGGTATGAATCCAAATTTGTTCACATATTTACTGAAAAAGCAAGGACAAATTTATTAACTAAATTTTCAAAGGTTTGCTTTTCCAACCATCTCTAAAATTGCTTTATGGATGGTGGTAAGGATATCATGGGATGATCTATGCAAACCTGGACAGATATATCAAAAGAGGTAATGACTGTCATGTTATCCATTTTTCAAAAAAGGAAATTAAGGTGTAAGTAATTTATTCATGTAAGAAAGGAGAAAATTTGCCAAATTCCAAATATATCTAAACAAGAACTATCTCCTTTAGCCTCACCTTCCTTATCTGTTCATCAGCATCCTCTTAATAATTATTATCATTGCTTTTACTGTCATTTACATCATTGTCTCATAGTAATTGTAATCATGAAATTGATTATCATGCTATCTTCATCTTTACCATCATAAACACAAGTTCTTGAATCTAAATCACTATTCATGTTGCAGTCATATAACCTTCTACCACATAAAGTTGGGTAAGCCATACATTTTCTAAACCTCCGAATTAAAAGTGAACTACAACTTCTTTATCCATATCTTCTTATGGCTGAATAGTATTCCGATAATTGACATATACCAGTATACTGTGAAATAATACTCATCCATAAGAAAAGACAAAATACTGCCATTTGCAAAAGAATGGATAGACTTTGAAAATATGCTAAGCAAAATAAATCAATCAGGAAAAGTTAAGACCATATGATTTCACTCCTATGTGGAATATAATACTGAAATTCATAGACACACTGCTGATTATCAGAGGAAAGGAAGTGTAGGTGGGTAGTAAAGGGCAAAGGGCCCAAATATATGGAGATGGAAAATGATTTGACTTTGGGTTGTGGGCACACAATGTAATATACGGATACTGTATCATAGAAATGTACACTTGAGATGATTTGAAAATGGTGGCAGAGTAAGTAGAAGCTACACTGACACTTTCATACAATTAAAATACAGAAAACCACCCTGAAAAATAAACTGAAGATTAGTTGGAGAGAATCCTGATAACCAAGGATAGAGACTGGTAGGAAGGATGGAGGTGCGAAAGGGTTGGTCAGGCTCCCATAGAGAGCAGCTGATGTTCCGGAGGGATATCTCAGTTGTTGGGGTTCCCACTGAGAAATCTGGGGTCTTCACCCCAAGTTGGGTTCCCCAGCCTAGAGAACTAGAACTGAGACAGGTACCCAATGAACATCTGACAGTGAAAAGCTGAAGGGTTACTATTTGCCTGGTAGAGATGGCATGAAATGCAGGCTCCCTCTTAAAGGGACAACGCACAAAATTTTGTGTGCAGCCACTTACCTTGGTCTCTGGCAGAGGAAGGGCAGAGTAGGCTAGAGCTGTGTGAGCCGAAGCCTGGATAGGGGGTTCTGGGGTTGGAGCTCAAAGGGCAGCCATCCTGATTTCATGTGCTGAGTCATTCGCTCACACTACTGGGAAAATATTTCTCCAAGCGAAACTTTGCTATCCAGGCAGTTTTTGCATGGGGGGGGGCGGCGGTGGTGGGGGGCGAAGGGGGAAGGCATTTGCTTCACCCTTTTAGAAGACCTCTGGCTGCACCTTGAGGTCAACACCCTGGGGTTAATCAAGACTGAGCGTCAATAGGAGTGCAGGAAGAGGAGGGTTTCTGGAGGCTTTGAGTCTTAGCCTGATACATCCTAGCCCTGTGCCTAAGTAAAGCAGACCGTGATGCACATCCTGGTCCCTTGCAAAGGCACTCAGACCCAGCAGAGGGAGCCAAAAGCTGTGGACTTCTGAGACCTCCAAACAGGGTACTCAGAACCAGTCACAAATAGCTTCTGACATTGTCCTGCACTAGAGATCAGAAGGTGTAGCAGATCTACCTAATACACAGACACAAAAATAAACAAGCAGTCAAAATAGGGAAACAAAAAGCAAGCCTAAATGAAAGAAAAAGAGAATTCTCCAGAAAAAGAGCTAAATGGAATGGAGTTAAGAAATTTATCAGATATAGCATTCAGAATGATGGTAAAGATGATCAACAATGTGAGAAATGAGTAATTATTAAGAATGACATAGCACTAACAAAAGACACAGTGGAGGTAATACACAGCAGATTAGGGAAAGATGAAGATCAGATCAGTGAATTAAAAGACAGGGTAGAAAAAAATAAGTCACTTAGAGAACCAAAAACAATTAAAAAACAGGAGGACAGATTAATTAAGTTGTGGAACAACATGAAATGCAACCATATTGATATCATAGGAATGCCAGGAGGGGGAGAAAGTAAGCAAGGGGTAGAGAATATGTTTGAAGTAATAATGGTAGAAAACTTCCCTAATCTGGTAAAGGAAAAAGTCACATAAGCACAGGAGGCACAGAGAGTCAAAAGCAAGAAGAACCCAAACAGGTCCATGCCCAGACTCATCATAATTAAAATGTCAAAAATTAAAGACAAAGAGAGAACCTCAAAGGCAGCAAGAGAAAAGTAATTTGTTACCTAAAATAGGAGCTCCCATAAGATTGTTAGCTGATTTCTCATTAGAAACTCTACAGGCCAGAAGGGAATGGCATGAGTATTTAAGGTAATTGAAGAAAAAAAAAAAGGATCTGAAACCAATATTACTATATACAGCAAGACTATCAGACAAATAGATGGTGAAATAAAGAGCTTCCCAGACAAAAAAGACTAACGGAGTCAGCAAACCAATACTGAAAGAAATGCTAAAGGGACTGCTGTAATGAGAAGAAGAAATAGGGAGAGAAAGAAACATAAGCATACAGAAATACAATAGTAATAAATAAGTACCTATCAATAATAACTTTAATTGCAAATGGGTTAAATGCTCCATTTAGAAGACATGGGGTAGCTGAATACATATGAAAACATGACCCAATTATATGCTGTCTACAAGAGACCCACCTCAGAAGGGTCTTTCAAAAGACTCACACAGGACGAGAGTGAAGGGATGAAATTTTTTTCCATGCAAACGGAAACAAAATAAGTTAGGATAGCAATACTCATAACTGACATAATAGACTTCAAAATGAAGGCCATAACAAGATACAATAAATATCATGACATAATACTAAAAGGATTGATCCAACAAGAAGATATAACCCTGGTAAACATATATACACCCAATATAGGAGCACCTAAATATATAAAATAGTCATTTGGAGAAGTTTAAGGGAGAGATTGACAGCAATATTGTCATAGTAGGGGACTTTAACCCCTTGCTGACTTCACTAGATAGATCTTTCAGACAAAAAATAAGTTAGGAAACAGAGACTCTAAAGGGCACTCTGGATCAAATGGATTTGATTGACAATTATAGAACATTTCATCCCAAAGCTGCAGAATATACATTCATCTCAAATGTACCTGGGTCATTCACAAAGATAGGCCACACATTAGGACACAAAAGTAGTCTCTACAAGTTCAGGACATTTGAAATATCAAGCATCTTCTCAGATCACAATGCTATGAAATTAGAAATCAACTATAATAAAAACACTCAAAAACATTCAAACACATGGAGGTTAAATAGAATGTTATTAAACAATGAATGGGTTACCAATGTGATCAAGAAAGAATATATATATATATATATATATATATATATATATATATATATATATATATGTATATATAAAACTTCCTGGAAACAAATGAAAATGAGCATACAACAACCCAAAATCTATGGGACACAACAAAAGCAGTCATGAGAAGGAAGTTCATAGCTCTAAAGACTTAACTCAAAAATAAGAAAAATTATTAATAAACTATTTAACCCTACAACTTAAAAAATTAGAAAGAAACAATAAGAAAAGTCCTGAGTAAGTAGAAGGAAGGTGATAATAAAGATTAGAACAGAAGTAAATAACATAGGGACTAAAAAAAAAAAAATACAAAAATCAATGAAACCAAAGCTGGTTCTTTGAAAAGATAAACAAGATTAATGTATCATTAGCCAGACTCATCAAGAAACAGAGAGAGAAGACCCAAATAAGTAAAATCGGAAATAAAAGCAGTGAAGTAACAACTGACACCACTGAAATACAAAGGATCATAAGAAAACTAGAGGTCCAGTGCACGAATTGTGCACAGGTGAGGTCTGGCCACGTCCCCCCTCACCATGGGGGCCAACTGGGCTGGGCCCATGGGTGACAAAGGCCATGGGAGGTTGGCCCAGGGTGGGGGGGAGAGCCTCTACCCCCCCCATCGGGCTGGTTGGCCAGCCACAGTGCACATCATAGCTACCAGTTGTTCTGGTTGTCCAGTTGTTCCAGCATTCTGGTCACTTGGCTTTTATATATATACTAGAGGCCCAGTGCACAAAAATTGTGCACTCAGGGCTGGGGGTGGGTCCCTCAGCTGGAAGCCCTTGGGGGATGTCTGACTCATGGCTTGAGCCCACTCCCTGGGGGGGGTGTGAGTAGCCGCAGTCAGCCATCCTTAGTGCTGACACCAGGGGCCAGCTCCTGCATTGAGCATCTCCCCCCTGGAGGTCAGTACACATCACAGGGACTGGTCATTCCGCTGTTTGGTCAATTTGCATATTACCCTTTTATTATATAGGATAGAATACTATCAACAATTATACACCAATAAGCTGAACAATGTGGATGAAATAGACAAATTTCTAAAAAAAATACAATCTATCAAAACTGAATCAGTAAGATTCAGAAAACCTGAATAGTCCCATCACAACTGATGAAATTGAAGCAGTAATAAAAAAAATCTCCCAGCAAATAAAAGCCATGGTGTGGATAGCTTCACAGGAGAGTTTACCAAACATTCAAAGAACTAAAACCTATCCTTCTCAAACTATTCCAAAAAAATCCAAGAGAAAGGAACACTTTCAAACTCTTTTTATGATGTCAGCATTATCCTAATTCCAAAACCAGATAAAGACACTACAAAGAAAGAGAATTACAGGCTAATCTTCCTGATGAATATAGATGCTAAATCCTCAACAAAACATTAGCAAATCAGTCCAGCAATACATTAGAGAGATCATACACCATGACCAGGGATGCAAGGATAGTACAATATTTACAAATCAATAAATTTGATACATCACATAAACAAATTGAAAGACAAATATCACATGACATATTAATATATCCAGAAAAAACATTTGACAAAATCCATTTTTAAAATCCATTTTTGATAAAAACTCTCAACATATTGGAAATAGAGGGACTATACCTCAAGTTAATAAAGGCCATATATGACAAACTACAGCCAACATCATACTCTATGGGCAAAACCTAAAAACATTTCTCCTAATAAGAGGAAGAAGACATGTATGTCTGCTTTCACCACTCTTATTCAACATAGTACTTGAAGTCCTAACCATAGTGATCAACCAAGAAGAAGAAATAAAAGGCATCCAATTTGCAAAGGAGGCCATAAGTCTCTCATTATTTGTAGATGGCATGATAGTATACTTAGAAAACCCTAAAGATCCCACAAAAAATTACTGGATTTAGTAAGTGAGTTTGCAATATAGCAGGATACAAAATTAACACTCTGAAATGAATGGCATTCTTATACACCAACAATGCATCCTCATCAAGAGAACAAATGAACAATGTTATTTACTATTGCAACAAAAAAATTAAGATACTTATAAATAAACTTAACTATGGAGTTAAAAGATGTACTCAGCCCTAGCTGGTTTGGTTCAGTGGATAGAGCGTTGGCCTGCAGACCCAAGGGGCCCAGGTTCAATTCCAGTCAAAGGCACATGCCTGGGTTACGGCCTTGGTCCAACATGCAGGAGGCAGCCAATCAATGATTCCCTCTCATCATTGATGTTTTTGTCTCTCTCTTCCTCTCCCTTCCTCTCTAAAATAAATAAAAATATATTTTAAAAAAAGAAAAAGAAAAAGATGTACTCAGAAAACTACAGGATGTTGAAAAAGAGATTGTAAACAAAAAAAAGATGTAAACAAGTGGAAGGATATACTGTATTCATGGATTGGAAGAATTAATATCATTAAAATGTCCATACTACCCAAAGCAATCTACAGATTGAATGCAATCCCTATTAAAATACCAATATCATATTTCAAAGATATAGAACAAACACTCCAAAAATTTATATGAAACAGAAAAAGAACCTGAATAGCCACAGAAATCTTGAGAAAGAAGAACAAAGTTGGAGGAATCACAATACTAGATATCAAGTTATGCTACAAAGGCACTGTACTCAAAACAGCTCGGTACTGGCACAAAAACAGGCATATAGATAAATGGAACAGAACAGAGAACCCAGAAATTGACCCAAGCCATTATGCTCAATTAATATTTGACAAAGGAGTTAAAAGCATACAATGGAGTCAAGATACTAGTAGTCTCTTCAATAAATGGTATTGGGAAAATTGGGCTGACACAAATAAAAAAAAATGAAACTACACCACCAACTTACAGCATACACAAGAATAAATTAAAATTTGATAAAAGACTTAAATGTAAGATATGAAACCATAAAAGTCCTGGAAGAAACCATAGGCAGCAAAATCTCAGACATCTCTCATAGCAATATGTTTGTGGATACATCTATTAGGGCAAAGGTAAACAAGGAGAAAATAAACAAATGGGACTACATCAAAATAAAAAAGCCCCTGCACAGCAAAAACACACACACACACACACAAAAAACCATCAACAAAATGAAAAGAGAGCTCATTGTATGGGAAACATATTTTCCAATGATACATCTGATAAGGGATTCATTTTCAAAATGTATAATGAACAACTTAACAAAAGGAAGGCAAACAATTTAATTAAAAATTGGCAAAGTACCTAAATAGACATTTCTCAAAATGGACATATAGATGTCCAAGAGACATATGAAAAATGCTCAAAGTCACTAATCTTCAGAGAGATGAAAATTAAAATGACAAGGGGGTATCACCTCACACTGTTAGAATGGCTACTATGACAAGTGCTGGCAAGGATGTGAAAAGAAGGGAACCCTAGTACACCGCTGGTGGGAATGCAGACTGGTGCAGCCATTATGGAAAATAGTGTGGGGTTTCCTGAAGAAATTAAAAATGGAGCTGCCATTTGACTCAGTGATCCCACTTCTAAGCATAAATCCTGAGACCTGAAACACCAATCAGAAAGAATGTATGCGCCACTATGTTCATACAGAGGAGGCCACATTGAGACTGGTAGCCTTGGATGAGTGAGAGGGCTGGGCGGGCACTCACAAGCAGCAGCTGATATTCCATAGGGATATACCAGCTGTGGGTAGTTTTCCCTGAGACGTGTAGAGTCTAAACAGCAAGGCAAGCTCAACAACCCAGAGACCATTACTGGGAAGGGCACCCACATAACATCTAGCTGTGAAAAGCAGTTGCATTTGTCCACCAGGGAGAGAAGGCTAGAAATGCAAGCACCCTTATAAAGGGCCAATGCACAGCATTTTGTTTGTAGCCACTCACCCTGGGCTCCAGTGGAGAGAGGTCAGAGTAGACTAGAACTGCATGAGGAGAGTCTGGGGTTGGTGCCTCCAGGGAGAGATTTGAGATGTCATCCACCAGGACTCCTCAGCTAAGTCATTTCTCCTTATTGTAGAGGCCATCTATTTTCAGGCAGAACATTCCCCTCCATGCGGCATCGGCCTAGGGGGAAGCAATAACCCCAATCATTACAATCCCTTTCATTCCACCCTGTAAATCTTATGTCCTGCTGAGGAGTACAGCCTGGGGCTCTTGGAATGATTGACCTTAACAGCCAGCAGGTAGGCAGAGGAGAGTTTCTCAGTGCTTTGAGAATTTTGCTGACCTGCCCCTGGACCTGGTGCTAGTAATAGCAGACTTCCATGTGCAGCTTGGTCTTTTCCACATGCACCCAGGCCCCGCAGAGGGAGCCACCAGCTGTGGATCACGGTGAGCTCCAAACAGGCTGCCCAGGGCCAGTCACAAGGAGCAGCTGACATTGGTGGGTACCCGATTCCCTCTGAAAAGGCTGAGAAGCAGTACACCCAATGGCCAGCTTCAGAAAACAACAGAGCAGGATCCAGAAAGCTTCACAAGCAGCATACCCACAGGAAGACCTCAGCAGGTACCAAACCCTGCCGAGGAAATTTCGCTTTATGTGATTAGCATCTGCGCAGCAGCTTGCATGTTTTTTGGGGGGTGGATCCCACACATGAATGGGCCCAAAACAATCACGATTCAATTACAATAGGAGGAAGCACCTAAGCTGCACAAAGGACATTCTTACAGACCCAGTTCAGGTGATTAGGGAGACTGTACCAAGGGGCACCACAGTCACCTACTATATAAAGCCACCCTGCTAAGACTGGGAATTTAATAAGATCTACCTAATACATAGAGCAAACACAGCAAAAGAGGCAGCAAAATGGGGAGACAAATAAATGGCCCCAAATGAAAGAGCAAGAGAATTCTGCAGAAAAGCGAAATGAAATGGACATAAGCAATCTATAATAATAAAAGCATAATATGCTAATTAGTCTGGATGTCCTTCCGGACGACCTTCTGGATGAAGACAGGGCTGGGAGGAAAGCCCGGGTCCTGGGTGCCTGCTGGTGGCTGGAGGGAAGCCGGTGCCATCAGCCAGGGGAAGGAAAGCCTACTCTTGCATGAATTTCTTGCATCGGGCCTCTAGTTTATCAATATTGAGTTTAGAGTAATGATTATAAGGAAAGCTAAGTTTTTATCACATCTATAAGATAAAGTCACATGATTTTTTGTCAAATTGTTAATAACTTTTTATTTAATATTAGATTTGCTTTTATTATAATAAGCAAAACCACCTGCTATCTCAATTGTGAGGAAAAGAAACTGTGCCCTCCCCTGCCTTTAATTATGTGAGACTATTGATATTGATGAAAGGAATTCTAGGGACAAAATAGGCAGGTTTGGGGAGTCTTAGGAAAAAAGAGGGCCCATAGGGGAGGAATGAATAGGTGAGGGCTTAGAACTGCCAGAAAACATACATTCACAGAGAATAAAAAAAAGTCACAGAGTATGGGGAAGGAGGAAAAATATTCACTGAGGATTGAGAAATACCAACAGATGCTGGAAAGAGGGAAACACATGCTCACAGAGATAGAGGAATGTTGCAAGAGAAGGGGGGTTTGGAATTTGAAGCTGATATTCTGCAAAAGAGTAACCAATTAGAGAAGCACAGGGTCATAAAATGGGGAAGGGGTCCACTTAGAAGGGAGCATGAAGAGACAAAGAACTACAGCCTTTATAAAACATAGAAAAAAAGGAGCTTAGTGTGTTACCCTCTTGGGACCTGCTCCCTACACGGGAGTTTGTATTTGCTTCCAATAAATTTCCACTCTTTTACTAACAAGTCCTTATAGCCTGTGAATTTTATTCTTCAAATTTTGTGAGGCAAGAACCTGCAAAGGGGAGATCCGCTCCCCAAACCCCACATTTCGTTGATATCTGAAAGATAATGAATGACCAAACTAGATCCATTATGTTAGCAACAGAAAGCACCAAAATATTAGTAATGCAGACATAAGGCTGAATGGTATGTAAAGACTTCAACTGTTTAAATTTAAAAGATTATACTAAATTTTGAAAGAATGATATAGTCTCCAAATTGAATAGACTAATGAATGATTAAAAAGTTATATAATCCTCTCATCTCACAAATAATGTATCATATTAGAGCTAAAAAGATGATTTTGAGAAAGGTATTCAGACATTCAAAGTTATCATTTATTTAAAACAATAATGGGGATTTAAAAGGAAATATTTTATGCACTATTTCAATTTAGGTGCAAACCCAGAAATTACATCACGAATATTTTCAGATCTTTTATCCTGGATTCTGAGATGACACTGCTTCACTGATAAAAAATGTTTTGTAATATAAGTGATGTTACTAGGCCTACCTTATTAAACATATCAATATGTTTACTTATTATCAGAAGGAAAACGTTAAATATTTACACTGCATTCTCGTAAGGACTTTATTACCAGATTTGAGGATGTCAATACAGCATAATAAAATTAACTTTAAAATTATAAAAAGAATAAAACAATTTAATAACTCAAAAACTCATAGTAGAGAAACATTGGAGATAAATAATGTATACAATAATTTAATAAATCTTTCATTTAATGTTATTAATGGTAGGTTCCAGTCATTCCCTGTTTTATTTAAAGTTTATAAGACAAGATAACCAAAAGATAGCCAAGGAATGCTCAAATGCTAACACTTCTGGTATATATACAGCAATATATTGAAGGGAAAATGATGTTATGTATTCCCCTTACATCTGTTACTATTTTCTGGAACACTACTGATGTATATCTATGATTATAATTCAATATTGGAAACAGAAGCATATGACCATCAATTTTCTTCAATGGGGAAACAACATGGACAACTGCTTCAGCTACCACATGTTATCAATTCTAAGACTCATTTAATCATAAAATGCACCATGATATAAGAGAAGAATGATGCATATTAAGTTATAATCCAATTCTCTTTTTTCCCTCATGAATGTTGATGACAAGCTTGTCATATCTTTTCTGCCACAATCCCAAGGCATAGATGCCAGGTTTATGATCATATGTGGGGAGAGCTGATATTCTCCAAACTATGAGTATTGAGAATCTGATGTAGAATTAGACTTTCATTCCTGCTGTATCATGCTTTTGAATCCCATACATTGCTTCTTCTAGAGGGGAGATGTCTACTTCTTTCACTATTCCTCTAAAAGTCTTAACTCTGAGTTTCTCTTCTATGCTTTCACATCCAGCGTGGCTAAGTCACTGTGTTCTGCCCTAAAGTGTAGTCGGTAAAGGTTCTGCTACTGCCCTGTTTTTGCAAATTTTCACAAATAAGCATTTTTCTAACAGGCTCAATGCATAAATTTTCTACACTTTTGCCTTTATTTTGGATAGAAATGTTACAATTATTAAATGAACTGATTTAAATATATTAGATGTTTTTCATATACCAATTTGGGGAAATATAGACAAAATATATGTATATGTAAAAATGATTAGAGATTCAAAAGTTTCCTTGCATTTATAGCATAAATCTTCTATATTATTTTTTCCAATTATAGTCAACAATTTCATATGGTTCCACATAATGCAGTACTTATGCTTTCAAAAACATTGGTTATCCAGAATTTTTTAGACTAGTACTTTAGTGTTCCAGAATTTTCTGCCAAGCCACTAAAACCATTTTTTTTTTCAAATTTTGATGCTGGTATTACATCAGTGTGTTTGATTTAACTATATTCAATGTTTTTCCTTTTTCCTAGAATTAAGCTGCTTTGTATAAAATTACTGGGAAATTATAACAAACTGATGACCAAAACAGTATATAAATTATTTACAGGAGTATATGTCTCTTTTTTTTCTCTCTCTCTCATTCAAATGTTCAAGTATTATGAGGAATTTGATAATTTTTCCTTTTTCATATTTTCCCATGAACAGTGATTAAAAATTATTCGGCATGTTTCAGAATAATAAAATCAATAGCTTCTTTACTTGGAAATGTCTTCCTTTCTCAAATTCCATAAAGTATTTGCTTTTTGCTTCCTATAAAATTTGAAATTGCAGCCATTCCTTCAACAATGAATATTTACTTCATTAACGTTTTATTTATGCCTACAGTTCTGCTTCTGTGCTGCTGCATACACAGTGATGTTTTGTGTTTCAGTGCCAAGACAGAGTTGAACATTTTAAAAGACATTTAAATGGTAATCAGATGTGACATGTTGTTTCAATAATGCACATGATTCAATTGAAGTAATTACAATATGAATAGCGGAGACCAAGGTCATACATGGCAGGCAATGACAGCTCTGTCATAAGACTGTCACAATTGTCAGATTTATGCCATTATTAGAAATACTAAAATCTGTAGAATACATTTCTTACTGTCAATGAAATGTTCACTTAGAATTAATGAAATGTTCTTAGCATATTTAAGTTAAAGCTTTCATGCTAAAATATAGATATAATTGCTTCCCTTCGTTTCTTAATTTTTTCTATAAGTCAAGGTGTTTTTGTTATTGGTTATATATATATATATATATATATATATATATATATATATACACACATACATACACATATATGTAGTAGTTATATATTCACTACTAACTATTATGTATGTATTGGTATATATATGATGTTGCACTTAAATTTTCCCCTTAATACTTATTATATGTATATTTATTTATGATATATATCAAAGCCTACAAACATGTCTTGGAATATATTTGATTAGTAATATGAAAGCTAGGGGCTTTGAAATTTTAGAGGACTATCAACTCTTTATTAAATATAGTGTACTCAAAGCTGAAGAAATTAACACATGGATAAAAAGCTTAAAAATGGGTCGCTTAAAAATATAAGGGGAAATACGTCTATATACTACTCATCTAGATCTAAGAAGTTAGGGTATAATTTCAGTGGAATTTGTAAGAAGTGAATCCTAATGAAAAGAAAAATATAATTTAAAATATAGGCTAAGAGATTTACCTTGAAAGTGAGACATTGAAAGAAATCCTATCAAAGGACTATGATGTAGTAGAAGAGATTTACTTAATAGATTTACTTACAGACCACTGTTACATGTTAGCCTGTAAAATGAAAAACAACAATCACTATAGAGTTTATAGTTGTGTATATACATATCAAAATTATAAATAGTATTTAATGTTAGTAAAAAGACCAAATAGAAAATTTTCTGGTTACTCTTTCTCATTTGTTTTTCTTTAATGCTTTTTCCCATTAATTTTCCTACTCTTAACTCACACCTATTTTCTGTTTCACATTTTCTTGATTACTATCTCTCTCTTCCTCACTCCTTACCATCCACCTGCTCGCTGTTCCTTACCACTGGACTTGCTGCTCCTGCCAATGTCACTGTGCCTACCAGCCCTGAGCCTGGCTTCTGGCTCAGTGGAGCTCCCCCTGTGGGAACACACTGACAACCAGAGGGCAGCTCCTGCATTGAGTGTCTGCCCCCTAGTGGTCAGTGCTCATCATAGTGATCAGTCGATTTGCATATTAGGCTTTTATTATATAGGACTAGAGGCCCGGTGCACAAAAATTTGTGCACTCGGGGGGAACGTGGGCCCCTCAGCCCAGCCTGTGCCCTCTTGCAGTCTGGGACCCCTCGGGAGATAACGACCTGCTGGCTTAGGCCTGCTCCCGGGTGGCAGAGGGCAGGCCCAATCCCTAGGTGCAGCCCCTGGTCGGGCTCAGAGCAGGGCTGATTGGGGAGTTGGGGTGCCGCCCCCTGTCATACACAGAGCAGGGCGATTGGGAGGTTGTGATGCCACCCTCAGTCATGCTCAGGGTAGGGCCGATTGGGGGGTTGGGGCACCATCCCCTGTCACACTCAAGGCAGGTTCGATAGGGAGGTTGCGGCGCCACCCCCTGTCATGCACAGAGCAGGGCCTATCAGGGGGTTGGGGCATTTCCCCCTGTCACTCACAGAGCAGGGCCCATCAGGGGGGTTGGGGCTCTGTACCCTGTCACGCACAGAGCAGGGCCAATCAGGGGGTTGGGGCGCAGCCCCCTGTCACGCACAGAGCAGGGCCCATTAGGGGGTTGGGGTGCCACCCTCTATCACCCACAGAGCAGGGCCGATCAGGGGGTTGGGCTGCCACCACTCTCACACTCAGGGCTGGGCCGATGTGGAGGTTATGGCTCTACCCTGTCACACACAGAGCAGGGCCTGTGGGGGGGGGGGGGTTGGGGCACCGCACCCTGTCACACAGAGAGCAGGGCCCGTGGGGGGGGGGTTGGGGCACCGCACCCTGTCACACACAGAGCAGGGCCCGTGGGGGGGGGGGGTTTGGGGTGCTGCACCCTGTCACAAACAGAGCTGCAGGGCGATCAGGGGGTTTGGGCGCTGCCCCCTGTCATGCTGATCCCAGTGCCGGGAGTCCTCACGGCTCCACTGATCCCGGTGCTGGGAGGCATATTACACTTTTACTATATAGGGTAGAGGCCTAGTGCATGGGTGGGTCCCGGCTGGTTTGCCCTGAAGGGTGTCCTGGATCAGGGTGGGGGGTCCCCACTGGGGTGCCTGGCCAGTCTGGGTGAGGGGCTGAGGGCTGTTTTCAGGCTTGGGGTGACTGAAGCTCCCAACCTCTCCTTTTCTTCTTCTTTTTTTTTTTTTTTTATTCTGGTCCAGCTTTAGCTTTGAGGCTTGGCTCCAGCTCTTAGGCCTCTGCTGCTGAAAGTAGGTTTCTGGCCTTTGCTTACAATGTTGCGATCCTGCTGGCTGAAGCCTGGCAGGTTTCTGGGGTTTTGTTTAGCTTCTATGTTTGTTACATAGTTGCTTGCAGCTCAGAGGCCTGCAGTGGCAGGCGGGTAACATTGGAGTCCTCTGTCACTGAAGCAAGCAAGCCTCATGTTAGTTTCAAGCTGCCTGGCTGCCAGCCGTCATCTTGGCTGACAGTTAATTTGCATATTGCCCTGATTAGCCAATGAGGGTGTAGCGGTTGTATGCCAATTACCATGTTTCTTTTTTATTAGATAAGATAGCAAAGGGTTTTCCAAAGTAGCTGTGCCAATTTAAATTCCTAGCAATAATGTTTATATATTCTGTTTCTCCACATTCTGAATCTGCCTGATGACAAAGGAAGTATTGTGCTCCTTTCATGAATTGATTTGCCATTTTTATATCATTTTTGTGATGTTCTTATTAATATAGTTTTCCTATTTTTATTTTGTATTGTTTGTATGTTTATTGTTTATTTTATGAAAACTTAATATTATGTTATTGTGTTGCATAGTATGTTCAGAGCTTCTTAAACATGTAGTGTGATATCTTTCAAATATTTTGGAAATTTTCTATTATCTCTTTAAAACTGCTGCTGTCTCATTTTTCTAATGTTCTTCTTCTAGTTGAAATACACATAAATTAAACCTTTCACTATGTTCCACAGGTCTTTTCCACTTTTCTGTATTTCAGTTTCTTAGTTCTTTTAGTCTGTTCAGTTTCTATTTACCTGTCTTACCATTACTTAATTTTCTTCACTCTATTTCTAGTCTCCACTATTTGAAATTTCATATGTGGAGTCTCTATTGTTTCTTTGTTATAGATTTCACCTCTCTAGTAAGGTCACCTATCTTTTGGAATGTATTGATTATTATTTTAATTTCTATATCTGAAAATGGTAATATAAGGATCATTCATGATTGGTCCTATTTCCCTATTCTTTTTTTTTCTCTTGTGGTCTTCTGTCTTGGAATTCTGTCAACATTTTTATTAGATGTCAGCTATTATATCTGAAAAAATAATGGAACTTTTAGATACTATCCTTTGCCCATAGAGGGAATTTACCTAATCTCTATCAGGGAGAAAAATTAATATCAGATCACCTAAATCCAATCAGGAACTTAATTTATTAGAGTTTGAGTATCAGTCTTATCCCATTTCTGAGTATGGGATTGCAGAAATTACAAGTGAAAAACATGTTAGCAGAGCCATCTCTTTGGTGATTTTTAAAAATATATGTTTTTATTGATTTCAGAGAGGAAGAAAGAGGAGGAAAGAGATGGAAACATCCATGATGAGAGAGAATCATTGATCAGCTGCCTCCTGCATGCCACTACTCCCCAGTGGGAATTGAACCATGACCTCCAGTTCATAGGTCTGTGCTCAAACACTGAGCCACACCAATTGGGCTTTGGTGAATTTCTGAGGCCAACTGTTGTTTCTTAGGATTTTGAGACTGGTGAAAGAAACTGTTCTGCTTTACAATCAGCTTTTGCTCAATTTTTGGCATCTTGGCTTTAAGAAAGCACTAAAAGAATTACAGAGTTGCTCTTATATCTCTGAAATTGCCTTCTATTGGGGATCTTAATCTCTGAAGTTGTGACTATCTCAGAATGTCTTCAATACCCATAAAATGTGTTTATTATATTTTAGGCAAAGTTTCCACTGGCTCTTATCGAATAATTTATATGCAGTAAACCTCTATTATTTGAGGGAATGGTATTTGGAATAATATATATATTCACATTTTTGGAATGTTGAGCACATTACACTAAAGATTAATGTTTAATTCTTTGCAATTCTAAAAGTATTTTGACATCACTAGTAGATAAGAACTGGAAAAAAAAAAGGAAAAGAATTGCCAATGGTAAATATCTATAAAGTGTTTCTTCACTTGAAACCAAATTGTTAAAGATATTTAGGTAAGATTACTCCGTTCTTTACAACAAACCTTTTAATTCAATTTGTTTACTTAAAACTTGGCATAAAATAGAAGGCATGACTTCCATTTCTGGCTGAGATGGAGTAACAAGAACCAGCTCTATCCTTCTGCCTCAAACAACTAATTTTTTTTTTCAAAAATATATGAAACAATGGTTTTTCAAAAATATAGATAGGGTACAAAGAAGAAGATTAAATAGGAAAGGGGAAGCACGTGAGGTAAGCCCTACACTTTCTCCAGGGTATTGTCTGCAATGTGTTGCAGGCTGCGGAACAGGGAGGGGGAAAGCAAGACAGAGCTGAGAAGCCTTCCTTCCGGGAGGAGCACCAGTCCTTAACACTGCCCAGAACTGGCACAGTTGTTACACTTACCAGACAAGGCTCTAAAAACAATAAAATGATTATAACTTTGATTAACATGTTACTGAAGATGGTAGGAAGGTTGACTATGTTAAATTGAGAAATGGGAGGTGTTAAAAATATTCAATCTAAATATACTGAGATGAAAATTATGACATTGGGATTGAAAAAATATGCTGAATGTTTTAACAAAGGATGACCTTCAAGAATAAAAGATTAGGAAGGTTGAAGATGTAGACATATAAAAACTATCTGATACGAAGCTGAGAAATAAATTTTTAATAGTACATAATCGGTGAGTTATAGGACACTTTAAGTGGCCTAACACAGGTATCTTGGAATCTCTGTAGGATAATGGCAAGTTGTGGGAGCAGAAATCATATGTGAAAAATAATGCTTAAAATGCTGCTCAGTTTTATGATAACTACATACTCACAGATTCAAGGAATGTGAAAATCATCCAACCTTAACCTACACAGAAATAAACATTACTAACACTATACCAAGGCACATCATAATCAAATTGCTCAAAATCAGTGATAGAGAGAAAAAAATAAAAACCAACAATAATAAAGTAAATGACATTTGTGCAGAGCAACAAAGTTAAATCTAGTAACAGATTTTTCATTGGATTCAATGCAAATGAGAAGAGAGTGGAGCAGTATATTTAACATCCTGGAAAGAAAACTTATTAATACAGAATTCCATACTCAGTGAAAAGTATTGTTTTTAAAAAGGCCAAATACATATTAAGAAATGCCAACGCTCAAAAAATTTATTAACAGCATTTCTGCACAATGAAAAATGTTAAGGAAGCCCATGAAGCAGAAAGAAGACTATACCAGATAGAAACCTTGGAGTGGAATTCCTGCGATGTCCTGAGAAAAAAGAAGTTTCTGAAACTAGTACAAGAAATTAGAGCACAAGAAGTAATAACCGTGTATAAGTAATTTTTAAAAAGTAATTAAATATCTTTAAAAGATAACTGTTCAACCAAAAATAAATGCAATATTGTGTAGAAGATACAAAATATGCAGAATTAAGGTTATAAATACAATAGCACAAAATCTAGGAGGGGAGAAGCAGAAATATAATAATGTAGGAATTTTGTACATGGAAGAATTAAGATAGCTTTAAGATAGATGGTGACAAGTTAAATATGTGTATTATGAGCCCTAACAATCACTGAAATAAGAAATAAAATAGCAATCGG
This sequence comes from Myotis daubentonii, assembly GCF_963259705.1. NCBI lineage: Eukaryota > Metazoa > Chordata > Mammalia > Chiroptera > Vespertilionidae > Myotis > Myotis daubentonii. The sequence goes on along the minus strand of NC_081841.1, from coordinate 144,271,880 downwards.
TAATACAATAATAAATAAATAATCAGAATTTTCAAACATAGTCAGTTAATCAATTAATTCAAAACAAGTCAGAAAGTAGGAAAAGGAGAACCAAGAACAGATGAGGAAAAAAATAAGTTACAGCAAGTTGATACATTTAAACTCTATATCAATATACATGCTGGCCCTAGCTAGTTTAGCTCAGTAGATAGAGCGTCAGCCTGCAGACTGAAGTGTCCCAGGTTGATTCCAGTCAAGGACACATGCGCAAGTGTGGGCTTATCCCAGTAGGGGGTGTGCAGGAGGCAGCCGATCAATGATTGTCTCTCATCATTGATGTTCTATCTTTTTCTCTCTCTCTCCCCCTTCCTCTCTGAAATAAATAAAAACATATTAAATAAACAGACAAACAAACATGATAAATAGAAATGGTCTACATACCCATTTGTAAAATGGAGATTGTCAGATTGGATTAAAAAACAAAGCATCTTTCAACTATATGTTGCCTATGAAGAAATTGACATTAAGTATAAATATACACTAATTAAAAGTAATATAATGAAAAAGGGTATATCATATCAATATTAATTTTAAGGAAAAGGTGGGACAAAAGGTGAAGAAATTAAGTACAAATTGATAGTTATGAAATAGTCATGAAGTGTAAAGTATAACATGAAAAATAGTGTCAGTAATATTGTCATAACTATGTATGGCGCCAGGTAAGTACTAGGCTTACCCGTGTGAATCACTTCATAAATTATATAAATGTCCAACCACTATGCAATACACTTGAAACTAATATAAAATAATGTTGAATGCCAACTGTAATTGAAAAAAAATTAAAAGTTGGATGCCGGGGTCCAGCCCCAGCGGGTCCAGGGGTCCCCAAAGGTGTGGACGGAGTCGGCGAAGAAGGAATGGCACAGAGGCAGCATTCAGTTGATCAGCAGCCCAGCCAGGATCTCCAGCCAGGATCTCCAGCCAAGTTCTGGTCTGGATCTCCAGAGAGGTTCTGCTTAGGATCTCCAGCGAGGTTCTGTAGCCATGTTCCCTCGCTAGGTTCTCCAGCCAGGTTCGGTCCAGGCTCTCCAGTCAGGTTCAGTGTCCAGGTTCCAGTCAGGTTCTCCTGCCAATCTCTGTAGTCAGGTTCAGTCCAGGATCCCTTGCCATGTTCTCCCGCTAGGCTCTGTCTCTAGGCTCCGAGGCCAGTCCCGGTCCAGGATCCTCTGGCATGCTCTCGCCAGCGAAGTTCTTCTGTCTCTAGGCTCCATGTAGGTTCTGTCTTCTGAATTCTGTCTCCTGAGTTCTGTGTTCTGAGTTCTGTGTCTTTCTGTCTTGTTACAACTGTATTTATACCAGTTGATTCAATCCTATCAATCTCTATTACAAAGGTTAGGGCGTTTCTTATCTCCATTCCAGGGAGAAAAGATTATGTAGTTTAAGCATGATTGTTCGTAGTTAAAGGGATTAATTACCCGCCTGGCACTTAGTTGAGGGGTTTTATTCCCTCCCTAACTTCAGGGGAAAATCCCTACCTGGGGATTCAACCTTTCTCGGAGAGGTGACTTTGGTTAAAACACAGCGCCAAGAAGGTGAGCAAACATATTAAGAACCGTATGCCATATATGCCAGGTCCCTTGAAACAGCAAGGATGGACCGGCTCCCGGCAAATTCCCCCTTTTTTATTTTTTAAAAGCAGGCATTAAAAAGAAAAACCTGAAACGCTCTCTTGTATCCATTTTAAGAGTAGGATTGGCGCTTTCTGCTATTACCTGAGTCCTGATCTATCACCCCAGGGAGAGCTTGCCAATCCTGCACTTTCCCGGGGTGGAAAGGCTGCAGTGGGGTTAAGGATAAGGCTCCTTGGGCCTACCTTCTCCCATGCCTCTACATTTACCTTTCCGGCACCTTTCCTTCCTCAGAAAAGCATGGACATATTTCTTGTATAAAATGTTCTGTCTGACTGGGAGTAACCTTAATTCCTCTGCTAACAAGCATATATGTTAAAAGATCAATACGGAGTCTTTTTTCTTTAGACTCAGTATGGCACATCTTCTTAATCTAAGAATCAATACAGAGTCTTCTTTCTTTGGACTCAGTATGGCACATCTTCTCAATCTAAGAATCAATACAGAGTCTTCTTTCTTTGGACTCAGTATGGCACATCTTCTCAATCTAAGTTCTGTACTATCCACCTTCTTACCCTACTTATCCTCTATAGGGGGGTCTGTAGCACCCTGGTGGAGTCCTATCCGTCCCGAGTGTGGGGTTCTCAATGGGGGGGGGCTTACCTAAGGGAATCCTGTTCCAGGGGTTCCCAAAGGTGTGGACGGATTCGGCGAAGACTATCCACCCTCTTCCTACGGTGGAGTCTGATCCGTCCCGAGTGTGGGGGTTCTCAATGGGGGAGGGAAGCTTACCTAGGGGAATCCTGTTCCAGGAGTTCCCAAAGGTGTGGACGGAGTCGGCGAAGACTATCCACCCTCTTCCTATGGTGGAGTCCAATCCGTCCCGAGTGTGGAGGTTCTCAATGGGGCGGCTTACCTAAGGGAATCCTGTTCCAGGGGTTCCCAAAGGTGTGGACGGAGTTGGCGAAGACTATCCACCCTCTTCCTACGGTGGAGTCCAATCCGTCCCGAGTGTGGGCCGCTTACCTAGGGGTCCCTGTTCGGGCGCCATATGCCGGGGTCCAGCCCCAGCGGGTCCAGGGGTCCCCAAAGGTGTGGACGGAGTCGGCGAAGAAGGAATGGCACAGAGGCAGCATTCAGTTGATCAGCAGCCCAGCCAGGATCTCCAGCCAGGATCTCCAGCCAAGTTCTGGTCTGGATCTCCAGAGAGGTTCTGCTTAGGATCTCCAGCGAGGTTCTGTAGCCATGTTCCCTCGCTAGGTTCTCCAGCCAGGTTCGGTCCAGGCTCTCCAGTCAGGTTCAGTGTCCAGGTTCCAGTCAGGTTCTCCTGCCAATCTCTGTAGTCAGGTTCAGTCCAGGATCCCTTGCCATGTTCTCCCGCTAGGCTCTGTCTCTAGGCTCCGAGGCCAGTCCCGGTCCAGGATCCTCTGGCATGCTCTCGCCAGCGAAGTTCTTCTGTCTCTAGGCTCCGTGTAGGTTCTGTCTTCTGAATTCTGTCTCCTGAGTTCTGTGTTCTGAGTTCTGTGTCTTTCTGTCTTGTTACAACTGTATTTATACCAGTTGATTCAATCCTATCAATCTCTATTACAAAGGTTAGGGCGTTTCTTATCTCCATTCCAGGGAGAAAAGATTATGTAGTTTAAGCATGATTGTTCGTAGTTAAAGGGATTAATTACCCGCCTGGCACTTAGTTGAGGGGTTTTATTCCCTCCCTAACTTCAGGGGAAAATCCCTACCTGGGGATTCAACCTTTCTCGGAGAGGTGACTTTGGTTAAAACACAGCGCCAAGAAGGTGAGCAAACATATTAAGAACCGTATGCCATATATGCCAGGTCCCTTGAAACAGCAAGGATGGACCGGCTCCCGGCAGTTGGAGGATCTCTGTAAGACAATATAAATTTTAGAACAAAGAATATTGATAAGAATGAACATTGTCATTTCATAATGACGTGTTTTTATTAATCAAGAGGGTATGATACACATATATGCTTAACCTGTGGACACAGACAATGGGGTGGTGAGGGTGGGGAGTGGAGCAGGAGTGGGCTGGAAGAGGATAATGGGAGGAAAAGGAGGACCTGTGTAATACTTTCAACAATAAAAATTTTTTTTTTAAAAAAAGGACACGATGATCCTATATGGGCATGTATCTAATAACAGAGCTTAAAAGTGCATAAGGTAAGCCAAGCTAGTGTGGCTCAGTGGTTGAGTGTTGACCTATGAATCAGAAGGTCATGGTTCAGTTCCTGGTCAGGGCACATACCTGGGTTGTGGGCTGAGTCCCCAATAAGGGGTGTGCAGGAGGTAGCTGATCAATGATTCTCTCCCTCTCTAAAATCAATAAAAAGCATATTTTTAAAAGACACAAGGTAAAAACAATGGAATTGAAAATACAAGTAAACACATTATCAATTGTAGAGATAATTTGAATACAACATTCCTCAAAAATAGATCAAAGAAGCAGGCAGAAAATCAGTAATGATACAGCATGCTCAATACTATTATACATCTTGATCTAATTGAAATTTATAGAACACGCCATCCAATATCAGCAGAATACATTTTATTTGGAAGTGCATCTGGAACATTTCCCAAAACAGACCATATTATGGACCATAATAAAAAGCTTAATAAATGTAAAACAATTTGCTATTTAAAGTAGTAGGTTCTTTGCTTACACTAGAATCTATGTATATAAAGAGCCAGGGGCGTCACATCCTAAACAACCGAATGCAGAATCAAACAGGCTGAATGGGGCAACCAGGCCAGCAGGGGGGTTAGTGAGGGACAACCATGCTGGCCAGGGGGGGGTTCAGTTAGGGACAACCAGGCCTGTAGGGAGGGCAGTTGGGGGTGACCAGGTTGGGATGGGGGCAGTTGGGAGTGACCAGGCCCGCAGCGGGGAGGCAGTTAGGGGCAATCAGGTCAGCAGGAGAGGCGGTTAGGGGTGATCAGGCTGGCAGGGGCGCCAGTTAGGGTGATCAGGCAGGCAGGGAGGTGAGTAGTTAGGAGCCAGAGGTCCTGGATTGTGAGAGGGATGTCTGAGGGGTCCTGGATTGGAGAGGTACAGGCTGGGTTAAGGGCATCCCCCTGTGCACAAATTTCATACACTGGGCCTCTAGTTCAATTAGAAGACAATAAAAGAATAACTTGTGGATAATTTACAAATATTTGAAACCAAATAACACATTTCTCTAGTCCTAAATATTTACCTGCAGGAAATAAAAACATATGACCATAGTGATTTTACATATACAATCGTAGCACATTTAATTTTAAAACTGAAAATATCTCAAATATCGATCAGCAGTGAGTGGGTAAACAAATTGTAGTAAATGTATAAAATGGAATATGATTCAGTAATAAAACAGAATAAATTGTTAATTTACCCATCCGCATGCTTATATAGCAAAATAATTATGTGAAATAGGAAAGAAAGAAGAAAAGTGCATCCCATATAATTCCATTTATCTGAAATTTTTTTTTTGTAAGGTAAATTAATCTATAGCAACATTAAACAGAGTAGGGATTACCTGGGAAAGTTGAGGAATTAGGGGTCTGTGGGAGAGGCAGAGAAAATGGATTAAAAAGGGCATAAGGAAACTTTTGGAGGTGAAGAATATGTTCTTTACCATTTTGATGATAGATTCATGATTGTAAATGTGTGTCAAAATATACCAGATTATAAACTTTACTCAATTTTGTGTATACCAAATATAATAGACCTATAAAAATAAAATTTTTGATAAAATGTATGTCAATATGTGTATTATTTAGTTATATTCCGTTTTACTTCTTCTTTCTAAAAGAATGAGAACTAAAATATGTATATTTATTCTATCTTTGTAATAAGTGAGCACATTCGTGATTTCTACTTAACATATGTCAGTGTTAACCAAGTAAAAATAGACAAAGGATATTTGTGTGAGATTAGCATTTTATGTTAGCAGTATTTGAAAGTTTAGCATGTTCACTTAGCTTTTAATTCTTAATTCAAGCATAATTGCATACCATTTACTTAAAAACAACCTCAAATACTTGCAATTGCTTATTAGTCATTGTAGTTAAATAGTCTACCTGTATAATTTAGCTTTGCTATCTTGACACTGCTGCATAAATTTGCATGGTTGCCATAAAATGTCAGTATTACAGTTGCTCATACAGGATTGTTAATGAATTCCTATTCTGATCATATTACTTATTAACCTGTGAAGTTTTCTTTATCTTATACATCAACTTTGCTAAGGTGTAGGACATTTTTAGCTCACTGTGAACTAAACATGTTATAGATTGTTCTACAAGGAGTCTTCTTTTCCAGAAGAACATTGTGAATCAGAGGAGTCTACGTGGCTTACACCTGCATTTCTTTTTGCCTAGTAAAAACAATTTAGTAGTTTAAGCCCTCATTGTTAAAAAGTAAGGGCACATTGCCCAATGACAGCACATATTCAAATGAGTGAAAATGGATATTCTGATGAGTAACAATACAGGGACTGATGTGAAACATGTTTCTATTGTAAAAGGTCACTCACTAATCAGGTATCGGATTTGCAATGAGAGAAACTATAACTTTAAATCCATCAGATATGTATGGACAGGCGTAACCAATCAAACACTGCTTATTTTGTAAGAAAGAGGAATCCCCAATCCCACCCCGCTGGGTTCTGCCAGAAGACATAGAAATATGATTTTTAAAACACAATACAGGTGTTTTGATCCTTAAATGATCTAAACTGTAGTATTCTGTAAATCTGTTGGTGTCAGAAAAACTCTTGTTTATTATTATAATTTTCAATTTCCTTGCATGCAATTTTCAGGTTGAGGTCTATTTCAATAAAGTCGTGTTTCAACTTTATTTAAACTATGTTTTTGTTGTTGTAGATCTATGGCTTCCTCTCTAATCATCTAAGTCATTTTTAGGAAATAAAAGGCCCTAGATAAAGCTAAAGAAATTTAACAGTAAGATTTTCAAGTAATTTTTAATATTATTTTAATCTCTTAAGATTGACAAGAGCCTTTTAAATGGTAATCTTATAGCCATTTGGTTGTTGTTAATTTCTCTTTTCCTTTGCTTGTCTGAGAACGTGAATATCTTTACTTTTATATGCATGATTTTATATATATTACTTCAACACATGCTGGTTAAAAAATGCCATGAAATATGTTTGACTTAATATATTGAGTGATTAAAATGTACAATGATAATTCAATATTCTACCAGATTTCATAAGCTAAATAAATAGGTTTAAATGCTGTCACGATGCCAACTAACAGACATTCAACTATAATAATTTAATAATTTCAGTAGCAGCCTTTTCATCAGATAACTCCAACCTTGAAAAATGACAAGTCAATGCTATTAATGATGTGTTTTTAATCTAATGTTTTTCTGCCTCTTGAGCTGTGTATATCTGTGTTCATAAAGTTTGCTACACGTTTTGTTTGTAAAAACTTGCCTATTTTCATAAAGGAACATTTAAAAATGTGGTGTGAATAAGAACTAGATAGACTGAGTATACATAAGAATTTACCTTTATTTTATGTTATTATTAAAATTAGAATATACTTTTATGAAAAAAACAACACTAGACTGAAAATCAAAACAGGAGCATCACAAAATTAAATTGGATATCATAAGAAGAAAAAAATAAATTAAATTTATGAAGAAAATAATGATAGAGACTTGACTTGGGTGGTGAACATTATACAGCATGCAGATGATGTTGTAGAATTGTGCGCCGGAACCTGTAGAATTGTGTTTATCAGTGTTACTTCAATAAATTCAATAAAATTAAAAAAAATAAAAACATATTAAAAGTTATAAATCAAATATGTAAAATATAACCCTTCTCTGAGAAAAATCCTGGCTCTGAGTTCAAAGATAAAGTGTTAGGAGGGACAATTATTGGGAGAGAAAAGGAAAGACTGAGATTGGAACTGCTGAGTGAGAAAGGTTCTCTCATCCTGGCTTTCCCTGTCTTTCTTGCTCCTACCACCTCATCATGAACTTTCCATCATTTCTATATAGATAAAAATACATTGTACAGCAAAGGCATGAGGTTCATGAAAAAAAAATAGTTATACGTGAATTCAGCCATTGATGAAAAATGTTCTAATGTGAATATATAAAGATCTGAATGAAGAGCAAAAATAATTTTCAGGAAGCTCTCTACCATTTTAACCCACATTGTGATGATAAAAGGAAAAAAAAAAAACCCACCTTAATTTTATACAGGTGACGTGAACACAAGAAAAAATACTACTAAGAATAAAAGGCATTTTTACTGTGATCAACATAAATGTGTTTACAAATTTGTGTGTGACATGTTGGGGTCAGTTATTCATTTTTGCACGAACAACTCCACATAACTGAGATATGACTTAGGATGCATATTAGACGCCTTCTAGCACTTTTTACAACATCACACCTGCCCACCCCCACCCCCCAGAATATACACACACATTTTTCTCAACATAGTTAGCAGAGTGCTCATTTTAAAATATAACTTAACCCATGCCTCTCTTCTGCTCAAAAATCCTCCAAAATTTTCTTATCTATTTCAAAGTAAAATTAAAAATCTCCACAATGACCAAAAGGTCATACCGGGAACCCCCCAACCCCCTTCATCTCTGACTTTATCTCAACTATCTCCAGATTAGCCTCCTTATTTTTTCATGGAATACACCAAGTTCACATCTTGAACATATAATCCATTTACATTTAAGGTTATTATTGACAGGTACTTACTTATTGCCATTTTATTTCTGTATGCCTGTTTCTCTCTTCCTCTATTTCTTCTTCTCATTCCAGCATTTCCTGCAGTGCTGGTTTGGTAGTGATCAACTCCTTTAGCCCTTTTCTTTAGGGGGGAGAGGTCTAGGAAGCTGTTTATTCCACCTTCTATTTTGAATGATAGCCTTGCTGGGTATAGTACTCTCCGTTTCAGATCCTTGCTTTTTATTACCTGGAAAACTTCATGCCATTCTGTTATGGCCTGTAGAGTTTCTGATGGGAAACTAGCTGACAGGCTTATGGTCCTTCGGAAAGGACCAAGATGTGCACCAAGGTCTGCTTTTCCCAGTCCTGGGCCCAAAATTAGATCAGACAAAGACTCAAAGCCTCCAGAGACCCACCTCTGCCTGCAATTTGGTTGTTATTTAGTTTTGATTATTTTCAGATTTGTAGGTAACAAATTGCTTTTCTCTTGCTTCATTTAATATTCTCTTTGTCTTTAATTTTAGCACTTTAATCATGATGCATATGAGCATGGGCCTGTTGGAGTTCTTCTTGCTTGGGACTCTCCATGCCTTCTGAACTTGTGTGACTTTTTTCTGCGCTAGGTAAGGGATGTTTTCTGTATTCTTTGTCACGCTTGTCCCCTTCCAGTGCTCCTATTATGCAAATATTACTACTTTTCACATTGTCCCACAGCTCCCTTAAGCTGTCCTCCTGTGTTATTGTTTTTTTTTTTCTTTTTGGTTCTGTGATTGAGTGATTTTTTTCTACCATGTATCCTAATTCACCAATCCAATCTTCAGCTTCCCCTAATTTGCTGTGTATTCCTTCTACTGTGTTCTTTGTTACTGCTACGTCATTCTTCATATTTGCTATATCTTTGTCATGCTGCTGAGCACCCTTGCCAACATTATTCTGAACCCTGTGATTTCTTGTCTTCATTTCATTTAGCTCTTCTTCTGGAGAACGCTCTTGTTCTTTCATTTGAAGCTCGCTATTCTTGTCTCCCCGTTTTGGCTGCCTGTTTGGGTTTATGTCTACGTATTAAGAAGATCTGCTATAACTCCCAATCTCTAGTGCAGGACAGTGTTAGATGCTGTTTTTGATTGGCACTGAGTACCCTGTTTGGAGCTATCAGCAACCCACAACTTGTGGCTCCTTCTGCTGGGGCTCAGTGCCTTTGGAAAGGAGCAAGATATGCACCATGGTCTGCTTTTCCCAGTGCTGGGAAAACATCAGAAAAAGACTCAACACATCCTGAGACCCGCCTCTTCCTGAAGTTTGCTTGTTATTCAGTCTTGACTCTTTTCAGATTTTTGATATAAGTAGATATAGTTAAAGATATAATTGGATGCTAATTCTACATTTTATAAAGTTTCTTTTCTTCTTTGTTTAATGGTTTGGCATTTGTAATGTTCCTAAAGAAAATCTATGTGCATATTTTTATAGAAGTTGGGAGGAGAAGGAATATTAAATAATAAGACAAGCCTGATTGGCTTTTATCAAAATGATAGATTTAACTACTTACATATGTTAAGTATATGTAGAACTAATCTACAATTAAAACATTTTAGACATAACACCAAAGGCATAATCTATGGAAGACATAATTGATAAACTGGACATTTTTAACATTTAAGAATTCTGCTCTGACACTTTCAAGGGGATGAGAAGTTAAACTACCATAGACTGGAAAAGTATATTCGCAAAAGAGTTATGTGATACAAGATTATTGTCTATATTATATAAAGAACTGTTAAAACTCAACAATAAGAAACAATACAACTCAATTAAACAATGAGCAAGAGACCTGGACACCACACCAAAGAAGATAAAAACAGATGGCAAATTAGCACACAAAAAGATGCTCAACATCATAGATCATTAAGGAATTATAAATTAAAATATGAGCTCTCATGATATAGTGATTAGAATGCTCAAAAACAAAAACATTGACATCAAATTCTGGAGGGGATGTGGAGCAACAGAAATTTTCAGTCTTTGCTAGTAGAAATGCAAAATGATATAGCCACTTTGGAAGATAGATTGACAGTTTCTTACAAAACTAATTGTGTAGTTACCATATGATCCAGCAATAATGATCCTTGGTGTTTACACAAATCAGTTAAAAATGTGTCCACAAAAAACTATTACATGGATATTTAAAGCAGTCCTATCCTTAACTGCCAAAATTTGGAAGCAACCAAGACACCCTTCAGTAGATGAATGGATAATAAACTGTGGCATATCCAGAAAATGGAATATTATTAAACACTGGTGCACAAAATTTGTGCACTGCGGCGGGGGGGGGGGGGCTTTGTCCCTCAGCCCAGCCTGCACCCTCTCCAATCTGGGACTCCTCAGGGTATGTCTGACTGCCGGTTTAGGCCTGATCCTACAGGGATCCCAATCCACGATTACTGGCTCCCAACTGCTCACCTGCCTGCTTGCCTGATTTCCCCTAACTACTTGTGTCTGCTAGCCTGATCACCACCTAACCACTCCCCTGCCAGCCTGATCAATGCCTAACTGCTCCCCTGCCAGCCCGATTGCCCCAAACCGCCCTCCCCTGCTGACCTGGTGGCCCCCAACTGCCCTCCCCTACAGGCCTGGTCACCCCCAACTGCCCTCCCTTGCTGACCATCTTGTGGCGGCCATCTTGTGCAAGGTTGTGATGGTCAATTTGCATATTACCTCTTTATTATATAGGATTTAAAAAAATGAGTTATCAAGCCATGGAAAAACATGGATGAGCCTTAAATTTATATTGTTAAGCGAAAGAAGACAATCTGAAAAGACAATCTATGTGTAATTTTAACTATATGGCACTTGGAACAGCATAATTATTGAGACAGTAAAAGACCAGTGGTTACCAGGGACAGGATGAGAAAAGGATGAATAGGTAGAGCATGGAGAAGTCTTAAGGCACTAAAACTATTCTGTATGATACTGTAAAGATGCATACATATCATTATGCATTTGTGCAAATCCATAGAATTACAGCCCAAGATTGACCCCTAATGTAAACTCAGGACTTTTGGTGATAATATTGAGTCAATGAATATTCATAGGTTGTAGCAAATGTACTACTTTTCTGATGTGGGATTTTGATGTGGGAGACTTGCATGTGTAGGGGCACATGGCACATGGGAAATCTCTGTGTTGCATAATTTTGCTATGAACATAAAACTGCTGTAAAAAGTCAATTTTAAAAACACAGTTGAAATAGAGAAAAATAAATAAGCTAGACACACACATATCAACTACAAGTGTAAACATCCTACTATTACCAGAGAGATCAATGAGAAAAAATAAACAACCTAGTGTAATATGTATAGATATTCTGTCAAAGGGGAAAAACAATTTTTTTAAGTCCAGAAATGTAAAACAAAAAATATGATATTGGTTGGCAAAGGGGAGGGTGAGGGTGATGGGATGTGAAAAATAAGTGAAGAAGATTAAGAGGTACAAACTTTCAGTTATAAAGTAAATAAGACAACTGTAATGTCCCATGTAGGGAATATAGTCAATAACATTGTAATAATTTTGCAAGATGACATATTGTTAGTAGACTTAATGGTGATCTTTTTGTGAGATATTGAAATGTCAAATTAACTGAAACAAATATTATATTGTATGTCAACTACACTTAAATATAAATTAAATAAAAATACCAATCACATGTTAAAACAAACACAAAAAAATTACAGGGGATCAAAAATTAAAGGTTGTAAATAAACTTATTTCTAATAGAAAAATAATTAAAATTGTTATCTTGTTCTTGCAAAGAATTTTAGCAATTCACCAGCAACATTTTACCTCCTTCCCCAGTTCCTTCTAATTTTACAATAATACTCACTATAGGTCATCAGAGCATGTCTCCAGAAGAATGATAATAATTTCCTGAAATATGCAACTTTATTAAATTTTTATTAAGCTTATTAAATTAAACCTAATTTCCTGCTGACCTTTAAGAATGTCATCTTTCTTCAGTCTCCATCACGTAATGAAAGTAAACATTACCACTAGAGGAAGCTGTCAGTCATTGGTCCAATGGCTATACCAGGGTTAGAGTTTGCCGAGGGAATCTGTCTAAGACTTTCTAGAGATCTTAGATATTGTGGTCAGCTCCAGGAAGTGCCTGGTCAGACTGGCAACAGTGCCATTCACCTTGGATGTCTGTCCATTTGTTATCAGTGTCAATGGCTTGGGCATTTTGTTACTTCTGCAATCTATTTATTGTTCAGAATGAGTATCGAGGAACTTTATATTGGAGTTATTCTTTAAAAAAAACTCTTAATCATATTTTGTGTATTCCAAAATAGTACATGCTTATTTTTATAAAATTTAATATATTTGTATTAATTTCAGACAAAAAGGGAGAGATAGAAAGAGAAAGACCAATTATAAGAGAGAATCATTGATCAGTCTGGGGGACCCTATTCAGAGTACGCCGGATGCTCAAGGCCACTCTGAGTGAGGAAATCTTAATCAGGGTGTCTAAGGACTATACACAGGTGCAAGAGCAAGGCCATAGTAATCTGTATGTATACTGTGCAAGCATGCCCTTCTATAACCCAAAATACTGAGGTCATTATTTGAAAACAAGCCTCTTTTTTCTAAGTAGTATAAAGTTGTTACTGAGCAGCCGGCAGCACGCAGCTGCTCAGATAATGGCTGTGGGTACAGAGGCTGCTCTTATGTAAGGCTGGACTGCTCAGTGTGGGGCTGCTATATTATGGGGAAGATGTATTACTGACCAGCAGGCTGCTGCTGTGGGTTTGGAGGTGGCTACTTAGAGAGGCTGTGGCTCTAAGGATGGCTCCTGTATAACTAGCTCCTATGTAGGAGGCTACTGCTTTATAAGAAAAATGGATTGTGACCTAGCCAGTGGGCAGATACCTGATGTATGTTACTTTGTTTTGAAGAACTGTTTTGTTTAGTGGCTCCTTGTTAGCAATGGCTACATGGCTACTGGCTCCTACAATAAAGATTCTCTTATACACCCACAACTTCTCATGGCTTCTCCATCTACCACTCGGTGTCCAAAAAGGTTCAGCCTCTGGCAGAGGGGCTCAGACCTGAGACTTGGCTTAACCCTCCCCAGGATTAAGGATAAAAGGCAGGCAGGTCACAGACAGTCTTGGAAGACATGTAAATTAGACCCACTCTTTGGAGTACATTCTGAAAATATGTATCAAACTTTATTTGAGCTACTAGCTCCAGTTGTTAAATTTATCCTAACAAAATGAGTCCAGTATGCTAAGATATGTTAGAAAGATATTTAATGTAGAGTTTCTCATGTTGGACAAATCTGGAGTCAATAATTTTGGGTTGATTGATTAAATAAATAAGGAATATCTAGAAAATGGAAGTTTATGAAGCTATTAAAAATGTAAGTTATTTACCTATATAAAATTGATATCAGAGATATTTATAAGCTGGTATAGCATGTGAGCCAATCATAATAACATTTTAAATAAACATTTGGCTATCTGCTACACTACATTCTGGGTAACTTTCAGCATGGTCTTTAACTTGTGACATAAATATATATGTGAGAAAGATACCTTGCTAAATGAGAAGAAGAGGTGTTCATGTCAATACAATTATATCTATATGTGTAAAACCAAATGCACATTTGGGGTTATTTATGCAGTCATGGAAGAAAATAGATAAGAGAGAAAAGGATTAGGGACGAATTTAATGAAAAGTGATTGTTTAAAGTATATGGAGCTTTTCAACATTGCTTGAATTATTAAATAGAATTAATTTATCTTTATGAAAGAAAAAAATTCATTTTGAAAATTTATTTTTAAAAATACTGCTTTCAAAAATGTATTATTTTTTTGGCAGTAATGTCTACTCATCAATATAGGCACTATATTGTATGCCTCGTGGAAAATGAGTATCTTGGCTTTTCTCTCACTATTTCTCTTTCTCTTTCTCCTTCCCTCTTTTGCTCCCTCCCTTAATTTTCCCCTACCTAAATACACACATATACATACTTGCAAACGCAGTCTATAATTCTTAAATTTACAAAAAAATAAATGTACTTATTCATTTAGTTGGTATTTTTGTGTGTGTATATCTGTGATTCCTTTTTTAAATATAAATTATTTATTGTTTAAAGTGTTACATGAGTCTCCTTTTTCCCATATTGACCTCTCCCCAGCTTCTCCCACCCTCAGTACATGCCCTCACCCCCCTACTGTGTGTGTCCATTGGTTATGCTCATATGCATGCATACAAGTTCTTTGGTTGATCACTTACCTCCTCACCCTACCCCACCCCCCCACCTTCCCTCATAGATTGGACAGTCTGTTTGATGCTTCTATGTTTATGGCTCTATTTTTGTTCATCAGATTATGTTGTTCATTATGTTCCATACATAAGTGAGATCGTGTGATATTTATTTTTCTCTGACTGACTTATTTCACTAAACATAATGCTCTCCAGGTCCATCCATGCTGTTGCAAATGGTAAAAGTTCCTTCATTTTTATAACAGCATAGTATTCCATTATGTAGATGTACCACCATTTTTTAACCCAGTCATCTGCTAATTGGCACTTAGGCTATTTCCAAATCTTAGCTATTATAAATTGTGCTGCTACGAACATAGGGGTGCATATATCCTTTCTGATTAGTGTTTCTGTTTTCTTGGGATATATTCCTAGAAGTGGGATTACTGGGTCAAATGGAAGTTCCATTTTTTAATTTTTTGAGCCATACCCAGACTACACCCTGAGTGGTATTCATTTAATTTTAGTCAAAGTTTCTCCCCAATTTAATGTTATCTAGAACAAAACTTAATGCACACTCAATTGATGAGAGTAATTTTAGTTCTGCATAAATAACAAAGTATAAAAATACTCATCTATATTCTGTAGGACTTCTGTAGTGTTTTGCAACCGAATTGTAAAAAATAGGTCATATGGAAAAAAAAAAAAACACAAACAACCAAACAAAAACCATGAGCACAAATGTATCTAGGAAGCTACTGAAGAGTAAAATATAATGTAGGTTGAATAATCTATTAAGGAGAAATGTTAGGAATGGTTTTGAACTGTGAAGAAAATGTTCATATTAAGTAAAAGAGAAAGAGGAGTCATGCAAACTGAGGGGCCAGCGCAAGCTAGAGAATTAGAATGCAAGATTCATGGGATTTTTAGACTTAATTGTATTTATGTGAATGAATATATTTTACTCCAACAAGAGTTTTTAGAGTGGGAATGTCAGAAATAAACTTTTTAGAAAGTAGTGGTTAACATATGAAAATCCCTTTAATTATATCAAAATCATTCTATGCCACTAATTTATAATCTGAAAAATTTTACTATGTGGTACTTAATGATTAAAACTATTTTGGGTTTGTGAGACATAGTCAATGCACCTGGTACTTATTGTTGTCCTAGAAAAAAATCCTTAATAAAGTGAAATTGAATTGCCATTCAAAATAAATTTTACTTTTCAAAAAAAGAAAAGTTGAAAGAAACAAGTCCAAAAAATCATCACAGTTTTTGTTATGTCTGGTTTGGCTCTAGAACAGATCAGTCTGATTACTTGGTCATTTTAAAGCTTTAACATATTTTTGCCTGTGGTGCTAATTTTGTAGCATATGATACTACTTAAAATTTTGGGGCTCTTGTCAAAAGAATGTACACAGTTAAAATTATCCTTTCATTTCCCAACACCTATAACCATGCTCAGCGTCTGTATTCTGCATTCCATTTCCTCATTGATGTAGCACAAAGTATCTCTTGTTCTCTTACTGTAAGAGGTGGAATAAATTTTAATTTGTTGGGTCTCCAGAACCTTTGCCTTTTGAAAGAAATTACAACCTGAAGCTAAAAGAAACGAAGACTTGAACTTGAAAGCTAACAGTCATCAGGGCTTTGTTGGCTCTTAAACATTATTAAATTGAATGAAAATTTACGGTATAGAAGGTTAGGCAGGATAAATGGACAGGAAAGAATCACCTACATATTGTCAATGGTAATGCGCAACCAATTTTATTAGCTTGTTTCAGGAAAAATATATGCATGGGTGAAATACATAATAATGTTCATTTTTACATAAATCAAATATACTAATATAGAATAAAACATTTAACAATTTGTTCTCTGTCCCATTCAATTACTTTTCTTTGATGATAGAATAATTTTATTATATATATACTAGAGGCCCGGTGCACAAAAATTTGTGCACTCAGGGGGAAGGGGGGGTCCCTCAACCCGGCCTGTGCCTTCTCGCAGTCTGGGACTCCTCGGGAGATAATGACCTGCTGGCTTAGGCCTGCTCCCGGGTGGCAGAGGGCAGGCCCAATCCCTAGGTGCAGCCCCTGGTTGGGCTCAGAGCAGGGCCGATTGGGGGGTTGGAGCATCACCCCCTGTCACACTCAAGGCAGGGTCGATGGGGAGGTTGCGGCGCGACGCCCTGTCACGCACAGAGCAGGGCCAATCCGGGGGTTGGGGCACTGCCCCCTGTCACACACAGAGCAGGGCCCATCAGGGGGGTTGGGGCTCCATACCCTGTCATGCACAGTGCAGGGCCCATCAGGGGGTTGGGGAGCTCCCCCCTGTCACTCACAGAGTAGGTCCTATAGGGGAGTTGGGGCACCATCCCCTGTCACCCAGAGAGCAGGGCCAATCAGGGGGTTGGGGCGCTGCCCCTGTCACACTCAGGGCAGGGCTGATGGGGACGTTATGGCTCTACCCTGTCACACACAGAGCAGGGCCCGTGGGGGGGTGGGGGGGAGTTGGGGCGCCAGCCTCTATCACCCACAGTGCAGGGCCGATCAGGGGGTTGGGGCACTGCCACTCTCACACTCAGGGCAGGGCCGATGGGGAGGTTATGGCTCTACCCGGTCACACACAGAGCAGGGCCGTGTGGGGCGTGGGGGCGGGGTTGTGGCCCTGCCCCCTGTCACACACAGAGCAGGGCCGATCAGGGGGTTTGGGTGCTGCCCCCTGTCACACTGATCCCGGTGCCGGGAGGCCTCGCAGCTCCGCTAATCCCGGTGCTGGGAGGCATATTACCCTTTTACTATATAGCATAGAGGCCTGGTGCACGGGTTGGGGCCAGCTCATTTGCCCTGAAGGGTGTCCTGAATCAGGGTGGGGGTCCCCACTGGGGTGCTTGGCCAGCCTGGATGAGGGGATGATGGCTGTTTGCAGCTGGTCACACACCCTTCAGGGTGGGGGTCCCCACTGGGGTGCCTGGCAAGTCTGGGTGAGGGGCTGAGGGCTGTTTTCAGGCTTGGGTGACTGAACTCCCAAATGCTCCTTTTTCCTTTTTTTTTTTTTATTTTATTTTTTTTTATTTTGGGCCAGCTTTAGCTTGAGGCTTGGCTCCACCTCTTAGGCCTCCGCGGCTGAGAGTAGGTTTCTGGCCTTTGCATACAATGTTGCGAATCTGCTTGCTGAAGTCCGGCGGTATTTGTTAAAATGTTTCAAACTGCAGGCTCAGAGCCTGCAGCCATAGGCGGGGAACGTTGGTTTCCTCCGTCACTGAGGCAACCAAGCCTCATGTTAGTTTCAAGCTGCCTGGCTGCTGGCCGCCATCTTGGCTGACAGTTAATTTGCATATCTCGCTGATTAGCCAATGAAAAGGGTAGCGGTCGTACGCCAATTACCATGTTTCTCTTTTATTAGTGTAGATTAGTTGAAGGTATCAAGTTGTACTTTCCTATGAAAATAGGAATGTGAGAAGTACATTGGTAACGAATATGTTTCTTCACCTCTTTAGCTCAGGAACTATCATCACACTCAAGTTAGATCCTGCCTGTTGTCTGAGTAATATCAAGGTGTCTTTTGGGTGAAATCTTTTAGAGTCCCTATCAAGAGTAATACCTTGTAACTTCAATAATAATCAGGTCAAAAACACCACTGTAGTAGTTTTCATAATATTCTTCGATCAGAAATGACAAAATCTGCTACATAATTTTCCCTGAAGAATCTAGATTAATCTGTGCATCTGTAGAACCCAGGAGGCCTGTGGAGATTCAGTGAGAGAACAGATTTGGTGGCTATATATCACTGAATTGAAAGTCTCCTAATTAAATCTCCCATAAAATAACAACTATAAGCTTGTAGAGTGCTATAATTTATAAAATGTTGCCATTTGGATGCAATAAAAAGGACATCGATAATTCATTATCTACAAATTTTAGACAGATATCTTGAATTAATTTTATCTTACAAATTTTCAAACACAAAAGTAAATTTAACTGCATTTAAAATGCCATTTTGATATCTCCAAATATTTTATATAAGGATAATATTTAAACACCACACTCAATAATTCATCTACTCACTAAGATATTACAATTATATGTATCAAAGTAAAATATGTAAAATATTGGGGTAATTTATCTGAAAAAGTAAACATGGGCACTTTCAGTCCTTGCTCTAAAAAAAATATTGGTGCATGCATATTCATCTAAACTGATTTATGTTGATTAGCCATAGAATATTAATGAATAAATGGTTTAAGAGAAGAGGCTCCCTCATTTGCCTATATCTTTGTTGTTTTCAACATGGTGTCACATTCAAATATGGACCATAGGGAACAGCCTCTGGACAAAGTTATATAGCTCCTCCTTTAAGACCTATCCCAATTTTCTTGTGACCTCCATTCAGCCTATATAAAAATATGTAAAAATATAACCACCTCAAAATCAGATATACCTAATTTCAATTTACAGATTGTATTTATTTTTTACTGTAGTGTAAGTTGAAAGACTGCTAGGAGCTCTCTGTTTTCCTTCTTAGTTTCAGAAGCTATGACTTTACGGGAAAGGACCATTTAAAAATATTTGAAAGGAACCTTATTTCCTTGCTTTAAATCTGTGGCATTTTTGGCTGCTTCTGAGGAGAAAGTGCTATGTTTTTGCATGTAACATATGGAGAACAGTGCAGCACAGCAGTGATTTTTCTAACTTTGATAACATTCTACACCCTATGCAGAAAGTTTTGATTTTCTATGTATCATTCAGAATATGTTACAGTCTCTCTGCATATTGAGTATGAGATAATACTATCTTTCATTGTGAAGAAAAGAAAATAGGAAATCCAAAATGGAATGCATTATACTATACTCTATTTTAAATGGGAACATTTTCTTTCTTATCAAGTGCCATGCGTTAAGTATCC
Source organism: Myotis daubentonii (assembly GCF_963259705.1). Taxonomy (NCBI): domain Eukaryota; kingdom Metazoa; phylum Chordata; class Mammalia; order Chiroptera; family Vespertilionidae; genus Myotis; species Myotis daubentonii. Next base: position 144,252,382 of record NC_081841.1, on the reverse strand, counting down.
ACATCATAGGATGTTTTGTCAGTACTCGATGAAAGGAACTGAACAGAAATTCTACTTACTCTGTCAGTTGATAATGTAAAATAAATAATAGGGATATTAAAAAGTATATAAAGCTATACATTCAGAGAAAATTGTGAAAAACTTGAGAGAAAATGGGCTTCATAGTTTGACAGTTCATATCCTACACAAAACAATAAACAAGAAAATAAAAGACTATGCAAAGTTTGATTGTTATGTTTTATGGTGTGTGTGTGTGTGTGTGTGTGTGTGTGTGTGTGTGTGTGTGTGAAGTCTAAATTGTCTCAATGGGCATGACATCCATACTGCTTCAATGTTTTAAGCTTTCTTTTATCTCACAAAAAATGCTATCATCCTCTATCACTTTGTACTACACCTTTTAAAGCTTATATTTTACAAGGCATGAATTGTGTATATCAAATTTGAAAAATCACTCCATCTTATAGGCATCTTATATAATAAAAGCTTAATATGCTAAGTATCTGGTCAACCAGTCGGCCGTTCAACCAATCAAAGCGTAATATGCTAAAGCTATGCTAAGGCCACTCAACCACTCACTATGATGTGCACTGACCACCAGGGGGCAGATGCTCTGACCGGTAGGTTAGCTTGCTGCTGGAGTCCAGCCAATCGAGAATGAGTGAGATGGGTCAGACATGCCCTGAAGCCCTCACATGTTTCTTCCCTGGCTGGCCAACCTCCCACGTCTCTCCTGAGCCCTGATTGTGCACCATTGGGGTCCCTCGGCCTGGCCTGCACCCTCTCAGAATCCAGGACCCCTTGGTGGATGTCAGAGAGCTGGTTTCGGCCTGATACTGCATGCCAGGCTGAGGAACCTGACTGGTGCACAAATTCGTGCACCAGACCTCTAGTTTTAAAATAATCAGATACTTTATGTGTAATTTGTCCAAAAAATTCAATTACTTGGAAAAACAGAGATGTTATTATGATTGCAACAAGTTGCGTATGTGTTTTTTTTTTTATCATGAACATGAGACCCTTTTTCTTATTTCCCATATTTTTATACAATGCCTAAATGGTTCTTAAATTTAAATTGGAAACTCCTAAAGCTAAAATAAAGAAGTATCTCAGTGATATGAAATTTTGAACTTATTTCTGGGCAAGAAGAGGGTTTTTCTTTTGTGCATTAAAACCCTGCTGTCTGCATCTTTTTCAGAAGTAAATATTCTAGAGCTTTGAAACAGATGCATCAAAGTAATGTTATCCTTCAAATATTTTGACAATGTCATGAACATTGAGCTGCGAGGCCTGCTTTTGGCTGAGCGGCACTCCCCCTGTGGGAATGCACTGACCACCAGGGGGCAGCTCCTGCATTGAGCGTCTGTCCCCTGGTGGTCAGTGTGTGTCATAGCGACTGTTTGTTCCACTGTTTGGTCTACTTGCATATTACCCTTTTATTATATAGGATTACCAAAAGTTTGTCAATCATATTAACATTTTCATGGATATTATGACATAATATGTCCACACAATTATCCTCTTAGTTTGCAGAAATGTTTTAAACAGGCTATACAAGGGGCTTCCTATTAGAATAAGATGGGCAAAGGCAAAGCACATGATTTCTGCTGCTTTGAAAAGGCACATTCAGCCTGTTATCATTTCCTACCAATTGATAATACACCACCAGAAATGGTTGAATTGCCAAAACAGATTCACATAAGTCACAGTTTTCCCCAACACTGGTATTTGCTAATGATTGCTAAGCAATGCAAACAACCAGTAAATGGCTACAAAGTTTTAATCAGTCTGAAAATTCCAGATTTCAAAGCCTCTTTTGATGCTCTGGGGTATATGTCTATTTCAAAGTAACAAGTGTGAAGTGCATGCAGTACAGGTTAACATAAAAAAGGCACTTAGATTTGACTTATTTGGTTTTTATACTTGGATTGTCATGTATCTCTAGAGAACCTATGTGACTTGCCTGCACCACTCATCAATTTTCACTTTTATTCCAGCTGCAACCCTTAAATTCAACACTTGGATTCATTTTTAGTAACCAATCAAGTTAGATAAGAACTTAGAGAAGAACCAAAAAGTCCTAGCATACGTAGAAAAAAGCTCTGGTCGGTGGTAATAAAGTGGGTTTTCTAAGGATGGAGGACGTTAGAAACCAACTGTTCACTATATTCTTCCCAGTTGCCATACAAAAGTCGCTCAATGAAAATGGAATCTCATTTTCTAAAAAGAAAAATTCAGATTTTTATGTGAAATATCTTATCCTATCTAATAATAGACAAACATGGTAATTGACTGTACCTTTGCTACGCCTCCCATTGGCTAATCAGCATGATATGCAAATTAACCACCAAAAAGATGGCGGCTAATGTGCATGCTGTAGGCAGGGCGGGACAGTGTGAGCCACCAGCATGCCGCCATTCAGGGCAGGCCATCCCCAAAAGCCTCAGAAGCCAGCCTGCCTTGCTGCCCAGGACCAATCCAGCCCCAGAAGCCCAGAAGTCACCTGATATGGTAGTAACTCTATCAGTAAGCACTCTGAAAGTCATTGGCATAAATGCACCAATTAAAAGACAGATTATGAATCAAAAACAAAGCCGACTTTAAATATAAAGACACATGTAGATTAAAAGTAAATGAATTAAGCTGCAGCCTGTTTTGCTCAGTGGATAGAGCATTAGCCCGTGGACTGAAGGGTCTCAGGTTCAATTCCAGTCAAGGGCATGTACTACAGTTGCTGGCTTGATCCCCAGTCCCTATCAGATCATGTGCAGAAGGCAACCAATCAATGTGTCTCTCCCTTTCCCTTCACTCTCTCTAAAATTCAATGGAAAAATATCCTTGGGTAAAGATTAACAAAAACAAAGTAAATAGATTAAGTAACATTAAAGAGGTTATAAGAAAAATATATTCCAAATTTTGTTAGTTGTATAATGGTCATGTTTAAATTATTAACACCTAAGAAATTGGGTGAAGGGTACATATAATATGCTGTACTTCTAAGTCTAGTTTTTTATAGCTTATATTTTATAGTTTTTTTTATAGTTTTTTTTACATGTATGAGATTATTTCAAATTAAAATATTAAAAAATTAAAAATTAATAAAATATTAATTGAAATGTATCTGCATTACATGAAAAATCTCCTAATTGCTTCCAGCATAAGTTATAAAATTGTGTTAAAATTTACAAGGGTTCAATTAAAAAATATCTTAATTCTAAATGATATAATAGAAAATATATAATAGTGCAGTTATAAGCACTTATCTGAAAATACAAATTTAAAGAAGTGAATTTAAAGAAGGGATTAGCCAAAGAAAATATATGCACAACCCATGGACACAGACAACAGTATGGTGATGGCCAGAGAGAAGTGGGGGACAAGAGCTGGGTAGAGGGGGCAAAAGGGGGGAAATAGGGACATCCTATCAACACTAATAAAAGAGAAAAATGGTAATTGGCGTACGAGCTACCCTTTTCATTGGCTAATCAGGGCTATATGCAAATTAACTGCCAACCAAGATTGGCAGTTAACTGCCAACAAGATGGCGGTTGATTTGCATATGTAGGCACAATGCAGGGAGGTGAAAGGGAAAGCAGGAAGAAGCCCCCTGCCACTGACAGTGATCGGAAACCCAGGGGGGAGCTAAGAGCTGGGGGGCAGGGCAAAGGCGGCCCTGGGGCTGCCTTTGCCCTGCCCCCCAGCCATGATCGGAGAATCAGGTGCCTTTTCCGCCCTGGCCAGTGATAGCAGGAAGTAGGGGTGGAGCCAGCGATGGGAGCTGGGCACGGTCGAAGCTGGCAGTCCCGGGAGCTAGGGGTCCCTTGCCTGGGCCTAAAGCGAGGCCCACGATCGTGGGGCCACTGCAGCTGCGGGTCCTCGCTGCCTGGGCCGGACGCCTAGGCCAGAGGCGTCCTGCAGGGGCAGGGGTAGAGCCTGCGCTATCGCGGCACCCCCCGCTGCCACTGCAGGTCCCCACTGCCCGGGCTGGACGCCTAGGCCAGAGGCATCCGGCCTGGGCAAGGGGCTGATCCTGCGATTGGAGGGTGATGGGGGTCAATGCCTGAGGGCTCCCAGTATGTGAGAGGGGGCAGGCTGGGCTGAGGGACACTCCCCCCCACACACACCCAGTGCACGAATTTCGTGCACCGGGCCCCTAGTATAATAATAATAAAAGGCTAATATGCAATTTGACTGAATGGCAGAATGGGCAGTTGCTATGATGCCCACTGGCCACCAGGGGGCAGACGCTCAATGCAGGAGCTGACCCCTGGTGGTCAGTGCACTTCCATATGGGGAGTGCCACTCAGCCAGAAGCTGGCTCATGGCTGGCCAGTGCAGTGGTGGTGGCAGGAGCCTCTCCCACCTCTGTGGCAGCACTAAGAATGTCCAACTAATGGTTTAGACCTGATCCCTTGGGGACCTAAGCCTTTAGTCGGACAGCCCCCAAGGGCTCCCTGGCTGCCAGAAGGATGTCTGACTGCAAGCTTAGGCCGATCCCCCGGGGAGTGGGCTTAACTCAACAGGTGAACATTCCCCAAGGGGTCTTGGACTGTGAATGGGTGCAGGCCGGGCTGTGGGACACCCCCCGTGTGCACAAATTTTTGTGCACCGGGCATCTAGTGTATAATATTGAGATGGTGAATTTGAAATGCAGGCAGACAAGGCAGGGTTCTAGTGGAAAAGAAAGGCAGGTAGAACACAGGCAGTTTGAGCAGACTAATCACAGGAACAAACCAAGCAGAAATAATAGAATGTCTCTGGACTCAAAGTGATAGGCATGGGAAGCAGGGGAGAGCTGCAGTCACAAGGTGTTTGAATGTATAGAAACAAAGTTCAGCACAGGGACAGAAAACAACACATAGAAACAGGGAAAGTTCAGGTTCATTGCTGGCAAAAACAATTGAGGGAATCAATCAGGTGATGACACCGGTGGACATAGAGCAGCTTATAGCAAATATATACTCCTGGACTGCAAGGCTTCAACGAGCAGCCCGTTATTGCTCTCCCCCTGCCCCAACCCCTTTGTGAGGAGTCAATAAACTTTCCACACTTTTGCTTAAATCTTCTGGTCCGTGGAGCTCATTCTTTGGCATCGCGAGACATGACCCGGGGGGGGGGGGGGGGGGGTGGAACAGCACAGCTCGCCATTCTGGTCATAAATATTGGCTGCAATTTTGCAGGGGTGGGCAAACTTTTTGACTCGAGGGCCACAATGGATTCTTAAACTGGACCGGAGGGCCGGAACAAAAGCATGGATGGAGTGTTTGTGTGAACTAATATAAATTCAAAGTAAACATCATTACATAAAAGGGTACGGTCTTTTTTTTTTTTTTTTTTTTTTTTTTTTTAGTTTTATTCATTTCAAACGGGCTGAATCCGGCCCGCGGCCGTAGTTTGCCCACGGCTGGTCTGCCTGTAGGCTGTCAGTGAGTTTCTCCCAGTGTGGCTATAGCGACGTCTCCTCCCCTCTTACTAGGTGTATTCTTGAGTCCACAGTTATGATATTTGTTTTGTGTTAAAAGAAAGCACTCAAATTGGATAAAACAAGAAGAAAATATATTATTTCATGTTATAGGAAGTCCAAAGGCAGGGCACTTCAGAGATCGATTGATTCAGCTGCTTGGTGATATCTTAGTTCCCAATGACCTTTTCTCCTGGCTTTTCCCGGTGTTTCATGATGTTCCCAGGATTCCTTTCTTACAGGATGGCAGAGTGGCTAAAAAGTTTATCATTTAGTTATGTATCCCTTTATGAGTGAGATCAAACTTCTAGGAAGAATCCAGCAACCCTTCTCTCATATCTCCATGGTCAGTATTGTAATATATGTTCCGGCCTCAACCAACACTAGGTGAGAGGATTAAGCCAACCATGACTTACTCAGAGCCAAAAAGTTTTGGAGGCGGGCTTTTTAGGTCATCAAGAGACCGTGCCTCTACGGAAGGACATGGTCTCTTGCTAGGAGCAGTGAGTCAGGCAACAAGAAAGGGGCCACAAGCAGTGCCTATTTCATACCTTTCTTGCATTAGTTTCATTCAATATAGCTATGCTAAATTATTGTCCAATCCCACCAAAGTGCTGGCTGATCTATTAATTTTAAAAGCTGTGGCTTTCTTCTCGCAAGTTGTCATCAAATAATTGTCCTGAATAAGTTAGAACAAATTTCCTCTCTTTATCTTCATTGTCACAGCCATGTTTTTGGAATGGAATAGATGTCCTGACATTTACAAACACTAAGTTTGCCAAAGAACTTTTAAATTGTATGATGGTACAGAATGTGATGGTATCCCCTGTAGCCTTTGGCACGGCATTACAAATAGAAGAGGCATGACTATGCTAATTGACTGCTTTATATATCAATTTGTTAATAGCCTGAAATAGATTCACTGTTTCTATTTATGTGTCCCTTCAAAACCGGTTTAATATTAATCCATGTAATAAAATCCTTTTGCTTTTGCTCCTGTTGGAAATGTAAACCTTTTCTGAATACTTCATTTTAGAACGTGGTCTCCATTGTTGCCATTTTCCTACATTGCACTCTTTAGTAATGGATTTTCAGACATCCTTAAAATATCTATGGAAAAGTTAAAAAATTGAAAAGTTGAAAGAGATAAATAAGTTTATAAGATATAAACGTCATCAGCAAAGTATATGTCTTGATTATATGCCTGTATAAGTAGGAGAAGTGTAAAGGTCAATAGATTAAATATGTAGTTTAATTAGCAAATTATGTAAATCAGCACAAATAAAATACACTCTACAACTTATGATCAGTAAAGCATGCAATTTCATTAGCCAAAAGTAGGTACATTTAGGAGAGTTAAATATTCTCTTAAATCAACAAGATTGAAAAAAAAAACACACAAAAAAAACCAACCACCAAGACTATAAAACTTGAAATTTGGAGTCTGTGCTTCACCTTTAAATCCTGAATTGGCTCCCAGTCATGGAGGCAATAATTTTAGGAGATACGCTCCTCACTTGCATCATAACCTGAAACTGAAAAAGTTTAAAAAGAAAACCAAAAATTACTTAAAGCCAAAGAAAAACATCCAAAACCATAGAAATTGGAACAAATGAAGGCACCCTGTGAGCCTACAGAGTTGTTTTTCCTATGCTTTTGTCTGAGGGATAGTGCCACCTGACACCCTGAACACTACAATTTAGGAAGAACTTTACAGTCCTCCTGGCTTGGAGAACCAGAGCAGCGAATTTGGGGTTCCCACAGCCTCTGCACAGTGAGGGAGGAAAAACCTGGGTGTAAACTGAATATAAACTGGGTACAGACCCAATATTCTGCGAGTCTCAAGCCTTCTGCATTGGGCGTAGAATCCCAAGCAGCCCTGCTAAAGGTGTAACAACTTAACAGAATTCAGCGGCTGCAACTGAAAACACAGCGGACCTTGGACTCAGACTGCTATGTTTATTTTCTGATTCTTATTTTACCCACATTTCTAATTTATATAGATCATACCACAATAATTACACGTGACACGTAGTTTACTCTTGTATATGTTTAGTACTTACATGTCTGTATATGTTTCTATTCCTGTTCAGAAAAGACCTGAAATAACTATTTCTGATTGGAGATTGAAAAGCATCTGCATAGTCCTGGCCAGGAGGGCCCAGCTGGCTATGCATCGTCTTGTGTATGTAAAGGTTGCCCATTTGATTCCCAGTCAAGGACACATGCCCAGGTGGCTCCCTCTTTCCTTGGTAAGGGGCATGCAGGAAGCAGCTGATGGATGTTATGCTTTCACATCATGGACGTTTCTCTCTTTCTTGCTCCCTTTCTCTCCCTCTAAAAATCAATAAACTTTTTTAAAGCATCTGAATAAAACAAAAATATGTTAGTGCATTGACTTCTCAGGTGGTAAAGAGTAAAAAAAAATTATTTAAAATTGTTGTGTCTATCGCTTCTCGGCCTTTTGGCTAAGATCAAGTGTAAAATTGTTGTGTCTAGTATGCAGTGCTCTCTCCAATCTTAAATTTTATTAGATTAGTTGTTTTTCTAGAAACTTTAACTGTGAATTAATAAAAACAATAGCAAAATTATTAGAAATTGAAAGTTAGATTATAGCAGAAAAATTACAAGATTATATCTAATGTAATAAGCCATATCGAAGCACAACATTATTTTTTTTAGGTAGGTATGTATTCACACATAATATCTGTAAAAGTCAAAGGGATTCTGGGTCACTAACCATCTGACAAATCGCAGATATATCTTAACACAGAGAAAAAGTTATCCATGTAATATCAAAAGATGTCAAAAGGTTGGTTACTTATCAGCAATGCCTATACCAGTAATAAAAAGAAGCAATAAACTTGTGTATACAATAAACATGAACTGCAGTTTCTTCTCTTTATAGTCCTTTATATTTTTCTTACATATATATAGAGAAAGAATTTATGTGTAATATTTTGTTATGTTTTATTATATTAAATCCTTAATACTATATTTTCTTAATAAAAAGTCTATTTGAAATTAACCACATTATAAGAGTATATCTTACTGATTTAAACTGGTACCCATGGTTCTCAACCAAGTGTAATTTTATCTGGGGACAATTTTGATTGTCACAACTAGGAAATGGTATTACTGGCATGCAGTAGTTGCCAGAGGTGCTGCTAAATATCCTACAGTGCGGATCTCCCCTCTTGAACAAAATGTTTGGTCCAAAATATCAATATGCTTTTGTTAGGAAACTTTAGAGCAAACTAAGACAAAGTCACAGCATTTTTTTTCTTATAGCTTTTTAGCAATATGAGAAATAACATGCTCTATAGATGCAGTAACTGCCAGTGCCTCTGAAGATAGACTGCCTGACTTCAATTTGCCACACTCCGAAGAAATGACCTAAACTTGATGAATTTCATTTTCCTTCCCTATAAAATGGGATCCTCAAGTAGAACCTGTATCATAGTTTGAGGTAAGGATGTGCTACTTGAAATGGGTTGTTAGTATTGATCTGGATGAAACTGCCATGAATCCAGGATTTGTATTGAACTGCAAATCTTCATGGACATCCAATGGTTTTGAGTGTTATCGTAACATTTTTAACATCTGTCTTCAGGATATTTTATTTGAATAAATCTTCCTTACTGTGGTTTATATAAATATGTGTCAAACTCCTAGCCATTTAAAATATATAATTATTGACATTTCAGTTTATGATGTATGGAAATGGAACCTACTCACCTACCTGCAGGGACATGGTAACTGTTCAAAAATAGATTGAATGTTTGCCTCAGGCTAGAAATGCCACAGAATGGTGGTTTTCAATCAACATCCTGAATAGAACTTTGAGTACTGTCTCTTTTTTATAAGATGTTCTTTTTATGAAATGCCAATGAAACAGTAACTGGAGATCTAAATGAGACTACATGTCAAGAACATTTGGTCCTTAAATAAAGGAAGGCACAGGTACTCTGGGTGTTTCTGAAAGCCAGGGAAATAGGTAGTGGGCACACTGGGACACATTATGTCCAAAAAATCACAGTAGAGAGCAATTTCTGTAGGTAATTTATGGGTAAGGTTAATCTAGTCCAGGAATTAGATTGAAAAAAGCACTATCAATATCAATTTTAAAAGAAATGCAATTAGCCTTCCAACTACAGTTGAATGATGTAGTAATAAATACATTTATAATGTAGAAGGTCAAAGACATAAACAAAATATCAGGTTAGGAACACTGTTCTCCTAATAAGATATTTCTAGTTGTTTTCAACAAGTTTCCTCTATACTGTACTTGGTATTACATGTAAATCAAGATAAACACTGAATCCTTACAATTCTTATCTTAAAACACATTGCAGGCGGATCATGAGAATTCTCACTTCATATTACACAGTGTTTTACAAAGTATCATGTCTTAAAAAGATATTAGTTTGTAAGAACATGTAATAAAGAACTTCAAAATGCAATGGGTATTTAATTTTAAAGCATGCCTTTAACATTTATGTAAAATGGTTTTTGTACTCGTTCTATAAAAACTTATCTGGCCACTGGGTAAAGCTAGCAATAAAAGTACTCGTCCGCAATGTGTTAAAACTATCGGTAGTCTTCATATTGTTACTGATGTTGAATCAAAATGTTGTTTAATTCAATATTGATTAATAAAGATGTGTTTTTAACCTTTTTCAATATAGAGCTATATATGTCAGAGACTGTATACATGTTCCCTTTCTTTCTTTTTTCTTTTTTTTTAAATTTGTAGTAGGATCTTTTGGTAGGATTTTAAGTCCAGACTCTTCCCTTTATTTTACCTGAGGTACTGAAGAAATCACTGTAACTGACTTTGGGCAACTTAGTCAGAGATTCAATCGTCTTACATATAAAAAGGGGATAATCTAATTTGTGTTTTAATTCACATGGTAAGTATTGAATTTAAATATTTTAAAGAACTTTATAAATATAAATTATGTGACTATTAGATGCTCATAAAACCAGTGTACATAATAGTGCCATTGTCACCACCTTAACCACTATATTGGTCAAGCTGACAGGGGTGGGCAAACTTTTTGACTCAAGGGTCACAATGGGTTCTTAAACTGGACCGGAGGGCCGGAACAAAAGCATGGATGGAGTGTTGTGTGAACTAATATAAATTCAAAGTAAACATCATTACATAAAAGGGTACGGTCTTTTTTTTTTTTAGTTTTATTCATTTCAAACAGGCCGGATCCAGCCCGCGGGCCATAGTTTGCCCACGGCTGGCAAGCAAGCACCATACTTAGGGCCTCAGAAAGACTAGCACATCAAGTTCTTGTAGGAAAAAGCATTTATTTTCTTACGATGACCTCTCTTTAAATAAAGGATTATTAAATTTATTGTGTTTAAGTAAAATGTTCAAGGGTCACAAAATTAATATGACCAAGTTAGACTTCTAAAACAGTCTCCCTATCTCTATCTTCTATAATGTTTAATTCCATTAAATGATAATGAAGTTGAATATTATATCTATAACTATGCATGTGAAATATTTCTTTGAATATCTATGGATTAGACAGGTCAATAATTTTCAACTTACAAATACAATATTCACATCTAGCACTATTATTATTATTATTTGCCCAATGACCCAAATTTATCTTCTGAGCAAAAAATAAAATTTCAGTTTTTGGCCTCTTGTTGGTTGAATGGGGTCATGTCCAAGAAGTTGTGAGTTAAACAAAGTATGTCATTTCTAGGCTACTGTATTTAATTGCCATTGCAATACCTCTACAACTCTCTTTTCCTTCCAAACTGAAGAATGACAACATTCAACATGAGAGTGTCTCCATCAGCCCGTTCCACAGTGACAGCAATTGAACAGAAACCTCTGTCTAACCATCATCAGATTATTACTGTCAGTTAGAAAAAAATAGTTTATATTATTTTAAGCCACAACATTTTTGAGTTATTTTTTGTAGCCTTTTTGATGATTACAAACAAACTCCATTTACCTATCCAACCCCTGGCAACATATAAAAGTATAAATTGTCATTCCACTAGTTTATCTCATGCTCAAAAAAATAATTGAATTCACCTGAGGAAGAGAAACATTTAAACAGAGAAAACTATAGACTGCAATGTCATTAAAAAAAAACACGATTATTCAAAATTATTGTTCTTTAATAATAGCAACATATTGTGGCACACTTTAAAACTGATTAGGTTAAACAAAGATATTTCAGTTGAGAGAAGCAATATAAGTAGAGCACATAGAACTGGTAATTTTCCTTTGATTTTTAGAAACTTTTAGGTTGTCCATAAATACACAGGGGGGTGGCAAAAGTGGGTTATAGTTGTGAGTATGCAAAAATTTTACTCTTTGATTATTACTTACTAATTATTGTATTAATTATATTACAACTATAATTTAGTATTGTCATTATAAAAGAATTAACCAATACATAATAATTAAAAAAATAAAGTGTCTCCTTCATTTCCTGTCCTGTCATCTTTTTCCTTCCAGTTCTCTTACTGTGAATTTATATGCATACATTTATTATAATTATAATTCCTTTTATTTATGCAAATGATTTTATTCTACATATGCGATATTCAGACTTCTATCTCTTAAAATATGTCTGAGAATTGATTGATGTTATTATTTATAAGTCCCCCTCTAAACCTTGTCATAGGTTTCCATAGTTTGGATGTAGCATGTTTAATTTAACCACTACCAAGTTGATGAGATTTAAGGGGCTTTTGTTTTTGACAATGGAAACAAAAAATGCAGAATTTTATATCCCCTAAATAAACCTTAGTCTAGTTTTATTCTGAGTTATTTTAACCTCATGAACATCATCAGTTTTCAGATGTTCTGTTTTGTTTTTATCTCTGAATCATTTTTCTATAGCATAGAACTTATATCTTACTTGCTTGGAGATCTGCCATATGCCCTTAAACTCTATGGACCTTTTGACATTTTTTTTTATAAATTGGGTTAAATTTTTTCAATTTATGTATAGTCATTGAATTATTTACATTTTTTTCTCTCTAGTTGGCACGATCTGGGTAATTTTTTTTTTCAGGTAGGCTGTCCATTCATTTTGATACTTAAAATTGTTGACATAAAGTTGTTATCATTTGTTTAACTTCCTCTCTATCAGTAGTACAATGTCTTTATCATTCTATTTGTCATATTCTGTGTCTTTTCAGTTTTTTAATAGTTTAATATAGTGTGTGCATAGAACTCTAGATTTTTATTCAATTGGTTTTGCTTGATGCTTTTAATTTATTTGACCTTTGAACTGTGGTTGAATGTATTAAACACAGAATGCTAAATACTTTCTGACATCTATGTCTTTGTAAATGTTATATATATATATATATATATATATATATATATATATATATATATATATATATGAAAACTGTCCTTTTTTTGAATACTTGACTTTTTAATGAATATCTTGTAATAACAATTTTATACTTCAGAATTCTTTAACTGCTACAGCAATTAATTATTAAGGAGTTCAAAACATTAATAAACTATGTTGACAAATTGTTATAATATGGAAACACTTTCAGAGAGCAGAACAGATTCTTAAGATGGCTTTTCCTTATATAACATCTGACACTTTCAGGGAGAAAAGGTGAAATTTGACTTCAGAATCAAGGGACAAAACATTTTGCATAGAGTGTAAATGATAAAACCACTTGAATTTAGAGCTGGTCAAGGTTAAATTTGAAAAGCAATTCTCCAAAGAGCTAAACTTAGGTCAACCCATTTTTTATGTATGAAGTTGAATGGAAAAAATTATATATTTTCAAATGACTTTAAGCCATTACAAAATCAAAACAGTCTTCCACTCTCCCTTAATAGTGCATGCCCTGGGGGTACATAGCAAAGGCATTGCTTAAGTTGGCATCTTGAAAAGCTGAATGCAATTCTCAGAATGATTTCTGTCTGGAAGAAATTTAAATGAGATCTTAATAGGTCAGGAAGGAATTAAAATCTATCAGTGTTTATAAATGCTATTCTATTGCCTGCAACAGTTAGAGAACTTCAATTTTTTTAGTTTGAGTTACTATTTGAACACCACTCTTTGCTCTGCTCTGTTTGTTAATACATTGAGATTCTATTAATTCAATGTTTTCCAAAAGGTCATGAGTATATTCCCTGATTTAAAAAGAAAAAAAAGTGTATTACCTAAAGTATACCAGGCAGCACAAAATATATCCTATTTTTATTGTTTCAGGTTTTATTGTGAGTGAAAAGGGAAGCCGATGTAACATTTTGAACACAGCCTACAGGTTAGTGTGTGTATCTGTTATCCATGGCTGCATGATAAATCATGCCTATACTCAGTGACTTAAATCAACAACAATTGACAATTTTCCATGAGGACAATATTTACGGTTCTGAGCTTGGATGGTATCTTGCTCCACATTGTATAAAGTGAGATTACTCCTCTGATAGAATCAGTTGCATTTCCACCTAAGGCTGGAATGTCTACCTAGTTCCATGAGGCCTCTAACATTTAGACCTGGCATGGGCTTCCTCGCTGCATGATGGCTAGCTTACAAGATGGAGAGGAAGAAGCTGGCAGCGCTCTTAAAGACTGAAAACATCACCTTAGCTGGGCTGGCATGGCTCAGTGGTTGAGCATTGACCTATGAACCAGCAGGTCACGGTTCGATTCTGGTCAGGGCACATGCCAGGTTGCAGTTTGAACCCCAGTGTGGGGTGTGCATGAAGCACAGGAGGCAGCCAATCAATGACTTTGTTTTATCATTGTTGTTTCTTTCTCTCCCTCTCCCTTCCTTTCTGAAATCAATAAAAATATATTTAAAGAAAAAACATCACCTTAATTTTATTTTACTGAATATAAGACTAGCTCAGACTTTACCTCTTGATGTAAGTGGTGAGATACATGTACAGAATTTGAGAAATTATCAGTTGGCCTGTCACAAGACTTTCTATTAAGGAGAAAGTATAGAAACAGGAAGGTAAGTTGTTATTTTAAGGGGTTTATTATGTTCAATTTTTGAATTATTTTTTTTGTAGGCCAGCTGTAAAAATTGAGGAAAAAATGTTTACATTTATTTTTAAAATAACCGTACTAAATTATTGACTACAAAAATGATACAGTCTAAAAAATCTAATTAAAATTTTAAATATAAAGAAAAAAATATTTGTAATTTCATCATTTAATGATAACTAAAAACTACTAATTAAAATTTTATTGAATGTCATCTTAGAAATAGTAGGATACCACTTTCAACTATAGAATTATAAAATGACTAAAATTAAATATAAGGATATATAATATTATTAAATATTTCTTACTCTGCTGCTTTTAACTATAATCATATTTAAGAATTTTATGTTACATAAGCTATCTAAGAAAACATATGAAAGTACAGTATTTAACTAATACGTATGATGAGAAAATTATCACCTTTATGACAACTTTTATGCTTTTTTAAAAGTTTTCTCATTGAGTTTTATCAGCTAAATCATTATTTTATTCCATTTTTAACTTTTAAAAATTTAATTATTGTTATTTTTGAATGTGAAGGTTGAAATACTGACAATTGGATCTATAATGTTAATTACTTAAGTTTCTTTATAGGAGGCCTCTAAAAATTGCAAATCAATAGCAGGATTTATGTTATTTTTTCAGAAACAAGTCAATTGTTTAGACCAATAGAATGAAAATATAATCTTAGGCACTATTTCTATGCAGGTTAAAATAAAATGATCCAAGCCACAGTGTTAAATGGATTGTTTCTTAGTCACTCAAAACTTTACCACATTTTAGTCAGTTTTATTATTTAACACTTTTTTCTTTTAATTATTTTTATTTTTTTCACATTTTTCTAATTTTTTTTTTTGGTAGATAAGGAAATTATATGCTTTCCTCACACCATTAATGTCTTCCAGATTCACAGTTGCAACATTTTGAAAATGGAATATACATTTTCTTGAATAAATTTTTATAGGATATACTTCATTTAATTTGAGCCTTTTTTAACCTAATGTATACCTATCATCTGAAATTTCTATTGATGATATTATATATACAGGTATATATAATTTGTGCTATTTTGTATATCCTATATAATAAAGAGAAACATGTAAATTGACCATCCCTCTGCTATGTTCACCAGCCAATCAGGAGTATGCAAATTAACCTGACAAAGATGGTGGGTTAATTTCCATACACAGGTGTCAAGTGCCCTGGGAGGATATGCCGGCCGTGGGTTCCCAGGACCATTGCCGGCCTGGGGAGGTGAGGCCGGCCATGCCAAGACACACCCGCGGGCTCCCGGGATCTTTGCCTGCGGAGAGCAGAGCAGGAGAGCAGTCGGAGAGCGTGAGGTTTGGGTGACTTGGCAGATCAGGAGGCCACTGGACATAGAGCAGAGTGAGAGAGAGGGTGCCTTGGAGAGCGTGGCTCCCTCTGTCACCCCAGCTTCCTCATCACAGCTGTGGAAACTGATAGCAGGGAGGAGGAAGTACAACCCCACAGAATCAGCCGATGATCAGGCAGCTCTCAGTGGCCTGACAGGCAGGACTCTCATTCATCTGCATCTCAGACAGTGACAGTAGAGAGGCGGGACTATGTCTAAAGAACAACTGTTGATACAACGTAGATCTGCAGCCAAAATATGCTGGCGTTATCGACAGAAAATGTCTGCAGAGCAGCGTGCGTCTGAAAGAAGGCAGCACCTGTGACAGAATGTATCTGAAGACCAGCTATTGGAAAAATGTTGCTCTGATGCCGAAAAACACCGGCGTTATTGACAGAAGATGTCTAAAGACCAAAGTGCCTTTGAAGTTTAAAGAAGGCAGTGGTGACTACAGAATATGTCTAGAGAACAGTCATCAACAAGTACTACCAATACTGGTAGAAACTGCCTTCTCAGCAAAAATGCAGTACATGAGGATGCAATTCTCGAACATAGTTGTAGTGGAATGACTGTTCGATGTGAATTTTGCCTATCACTAAGTTTCTCTGATGAAAAACCATCCAATGGGAAAATTACTTCATGTTGTGGCAAAGGGAAAGTCTGTCCAAATGATATACATTTTCCAGATTACCTGGCATATTTAAAAAGATTAATGACAAATGAAGATTCTGACAGTAAAAATTTCATGGAAAATATTTGTTCCATAAATAGTTCTTTTGCTTTTGCTTCCATGGGTGCAAATACTGCATCGCCATCAGGATATGGGCCATACTGTTTTAGAATACACGGACAAGTTTATCACCGTACTGGAACTTTACACCCTTCAGATGGTGTTTCTCGGAAGTTTGCTCAACTCTATATTTTGGATACAGCCAAAGCGACAAGTAAAAGATTATAGCAATGCCTGAAAACCAGGGCTGCTCAGAAAGACTCATGATCAACATTAACAACTTCATGCATGAAATCAATGAATTAACAAAATCGTACAAGATGCTACAGGAGGTAGAAAAGGAAGCCCAATCTGAAGCAGCAGCAAAAGGTATTGCTCCCACAGAAGTAACAATGGCAATTAAATACGATAGTAACAGTGACCGAGTTAGATATAATTCTCCCAGTGTAACCGAGGTGGCTGTCATATTCAGAAACGAAGATGGAGAACCTCCTTTTGAAAGGGACTTGCCCATTCATTGTAAACCAGATCCCAATAATCCAAATGCCAGTAAAATGAAACAAATATATATCCTGTTTCCTACATTAGATGCAATGACATATCCTAATCTTTTTCCAAATGGTGAAAAAGGCTGGGAAGATATTGCATTAAGACTCAGAGACAACAGTGTAATCGACAATAATACCAGACAAAATGTAAGGACACGAGTCACACAAATGCAGTATTATGGATTTCATCTTTCTGTGCAGGACATGTTCAATCCTATTCTAAATGCAGGAAAATTAACTCAACAGTTTATCATGGATTCATATTCAAAAATGGAGGCCAATCAGATAAATTTCATTAAAGCAAACCAATCTAAGTTGAGAGTTGAAAAATATAGTGGTTTGATGGATTATCTCAAATCGAGATCTGAAAATGACAATGTGCCAATTGGTAAAATAATAATACTTCCATCAACTTTTGAGGGTAGTCCCAGAAATATGCAGCAGCAATATCAGGATGCTATGGCAATTGTAACGAATTATGAAAAGCCCAATTTATTCATAACCATGACACGCAATCCAAAATGGGCAGATATTGCAAACAATTTACAACACTGGCAAAAAGTGGAAAACAGACCTGACTTGGTAGCCAGAGTTTTTAATATTAAGCTGAATGCTCTTTTAAATGATATCTGTAAATTCCATTTATTTGGCAAAGTAATAGCTAAAATTCATGTCATTGAATTTCAGAAACATGGACTGCCTCATGCTCACACATTATTTATATTAGATAGTGAGTCCAAATTACGTTCCTCTAATTAATTCTCTTTCAATGTGCATGAATTTCGTGCACCGGGCCACTATTTTATATATATATATATATATATATATATATATATATATATATATATATATATCCCATATAATAAAGAGGTAATATGCAAATTGACCATCACTCCAACACACGAGATGGCTGCCCCCAGGTGGTCAAAGACGGCCACCAAAAGATGGCCAGCAGGGGAGGGCAGCTGTGGTCAATCAGGCCAGCAGGGGAGGGCAGTTGAGAGGGACCAGGCCTGTAAGGGAGGGCAGTTGGGGGGGACCAGGCCTGCAGGGGAGGAAAGTTGGGAGGAGGGGTAGGCCTGTTAGGGAGGGCAGTTGGATGGGACCAGGCCTGCAGGGGAGGGCAGCTGGGGGGGAACAGGCCTGTAAGGGAGGGCAGTAGGGGGGGACCAGGCTGGCAGGGGAGGACAGTTAGGGGCAATTGGGCCAGCAGGAGAGGGCAGTTAGGGGCAATTGGGCCTGCTGGGGAGGAAAGTTAGGGGTGACCAGGCCTGCAGGGGAGGGCAGTTGGGGGCAACCAGGTCAGCAGGGGAGAATTTAGGCGTTGATCAGGCTGGCAGGGGAGTGGTTAGGGGGTGATCAGGCTGGCAGGCAGAAGCAGTTAGAGGCAATCAGGCAGGCAGGCAGGTGAGTGATTGGGTGCCAGCAGTCCTGGATTGTGAGAGGGATGTCTGACTGCCCGTTTAGTCCCGATCCTGGTAGGATCGGGCCTAAAAGGGCAGTCGGACATCCCTCGAGGGGTCCCAGATTGGAGAGTTTGCAGGGTGGGCTGAGGGATACCAGGCCTCTAATATATATATAAATGAATGAACTGTTCATCTCGCTGTTACTTTTGTGTGTGTGTGTGTGTGTGTGTGTGTGTGTGTGTGTGTGTGTGGCGGGGGGTGGGGGGGAGGTTTCTCCATTTTTGCAGATTATGTCCTCTAGCAACAAGGTCTTCTTTCCTTTTTTTCTCCCTAAAAAATAGGTGGAATAAAGTAAATGTTCTGATTTCTTGTGTTAATATATAAAGTACTCATACCAATCAACAAAAGGACAACACACAATCCTGAGGACCTACAGAGACACTTCTCCAAATAGGACATACAGTTGGCCAAGAGGCATATGAAAAAATGTTCAAAGTCACTAATCATCAGAGAGATGCAAATTAAAACGACAATGAGTTACCATCTCACACCTGTCAGAATTGCTACCATAAACAAATCAAGAAACAACAAGTACTGGTGAGGACGTGGATAAAAGGGAACCCTAGTGCACTGCTGGTGGGAATACAGACTGGTGCGGCCACTATGGAAAACAGTGTGGAGTTTTCTCAAAAAATTAATAATGGAACTGCCATTTGACCCAGTAATCCCACTTAGGAATATGACCTAAGAAGCTTGCAACACCAATCAGAAAGAATATATGCACCCCTATGTTCATAGCAGCATTATTTACAATAGCTAAGATCTGGAAACAGCCCAAGTGCCCATCAGTAGATGAGTGGGTAAAAAATGTGTGGTATATTTACACAGTGGATTACTATGCAGCTATAAGAAGTAGGATCTCTTACCCTTTGAGACAACTTGTAGGGACCTGGAGAGTCTTATGCTAAGTGAAATAAGCCAGTCAGAGAAAGACAAATATCACATGATCTCACTCATATGTGGAATCTAATGAACAAATAAACTGACCAACAAAATAGATCCAGATCCACAGACTAAGGATTCTCAGAGGGAAGGTAGAGCAGGAAGAGATAAACCAATTACGTTATTTGCATATATGTATAATCCATGGACACAGACAATAGTGTGGTAAAGGCCTAGGGAGGGGACAGGAGTGGAGAGCAGTGGGTTGATGGGGGCAGAGGGGGGAGAAGAGGACATCTGTAATACTTTCAACAGTAAATATAAATTGTAAAAGTGATTTTATTTTAGTGTTACAGCTTTTTGTTAGATTGCCTATGTAAAGAAGTATAAGTTCAAAAACATTTTTTCTTAAACTTGAAAATTTTGCACCACTATATTGAATGATAAATTAATTATTATTTGTTAGATGGCTGATTCTAATGTGATGATTCCCCATCCAGGCTCCTTAAGTCATTGGATATCAGTATTAGAATACTCTTTATTGTATATATGTGTAAAATAAAGTAGCTAGGTTCCAGGGACCAACAGTCTAAGGAGGACTTTCGGTCAAGCCATTATATTCTAGATCTAACTTGAGTGTAGATTCAGGATTATTTGCTGATAAATTGAATGTGAAGTACAAGAGAAAACATGAATGCTGACATTATGCTTTTTGGCCTGAGCAGCTAAAAGAATCTATTTGGCCTTTATTCAGATAAGAAAGATTTAAAAATATGTAATTATTTATTCATTCAGCAGAAATTTGTTGAGCATCTGCTATGAGCTAAGCATTTATTTCTAGGCTCATATGAAAGGCCTTGTTTTACACATTTATTAGAATTTATGACTGAATATTGACAAAAGACTAAAGATAGCTATAATAGAGAAGATACTTAAGAAAAGAGCCCTGAGCTATTCCAATATTTGGTAGTCAGAAACATAAGGGGGAACCAGCAAAAAATGTTGAAAAAAGTTGCCTGAATGATGGAGGTAAAATCAGGCATGTGTGGACTCCTGGAAGACATATATTTTAAGAAGATGATCAAAGTCTCAAATGCTTTGGAGAGGTAAAAAAAAAAAAGAATATTGAGATATAATCATGGATTTTGTAACATGGGAGTTTTGAGACACTGATCAATAGTTTTGATGTAAAAATGGAAGTGAAAGAGTTTACACAGACCAGAAGATAATCTACAATAATAAAAGTATAATATGCAAATTAGACTGGATAGCCGAATGACCTTCTGGATGACCTTCCAGATGAAGCCAGGACTTCGAGGGCTGAGCCCCTTGCACAAATTTCATGCATCAGGCCTCTAGTATAATATGAAAAAGGAGATAAGTATAGATGACTATTTCAATAAAATCTAAAGGAAGAAAAGTTATACTAAGAGGCATTTCCTTCAACTCAGCAATTTTGTCTGATCATTTTATTATAAGTCTTGTGTGTATATATGTATCAGAGAGAAAAACATTTTTTGGTGATTGAGCTTATAGCATCATGTCCTTGGGTGAGGACAAAATAATAATAATAGTCTTATTAACCAATGTCACCCCAATAAATTTATTTTAAAAATGAATGCAATAGTAACATGTCATTAAATAAATTTAAAGCAGAGAGCAACACAATACAAAACAAACAAACAAACAAACCAAAACCATGGAAAGTCTTAATTATGTTTAAAATACATGATGTTATGAGTTTTGGACATTGATGTGGTAAAATCTAACTACATATGAAAAATTATTTTCCTTTCTCTATACCAAATGTAATGCTATTCTGGTATCTACCAGTAACCTCAACATTTGCTTTGAGCAACAACAAAAGCACTCTAGTAAATGATACCCAGGAGCAGTTGGGCAAAGGTGGACGATAATTAAATGTTCTTCATTCACTTGCTCCCTTTGCAAACTTCCTGAGGAAACATTGTCTCCAACAAGATTTTATTCATTGCTGACAGTTGAATAAATTTACTTTTGGTTCTCATTTTGTCGTCCTTTTTAACCTTCTCATTATTTCTCTCTCTTGCCCTCAGGATAATAATGAGCCAGAAAGTTACTTAATTGTGTCTGATAAGTATAAGTATCTGAAAAGGAGCTACATGTTCAGGAAGAAGAAAACCCATAAATTGTCAAGTCATATTGAACATAATAATTAACCTGTAAAACTTGTGTTAGTTAAAAGCCTTGCTTAGAATATTCTCTAAAACATCCATCTACCCCTTCTTCTTAAAAAACTCTTGTTTCATTCAAATATATTTTATATATAGCATTCAGAATATATTTTTAAAATATGTATCTGCTTTAATTCAATATATTCTGCTTACTCTAAAAATAACCGAAGGTAGCTAATCAATAACTCTTGATGAAACAACTATATTTTAATTCACTATATTAAAAAGCACAAATACATATTTTAGGTGTATAATTACATGTTTGCAAAACTAGGCTTCATAATAATACTTTCCCTAAGGAAATTACATACAGAAATTGCACAAAAATGATTCTAAAACACACTATTTTTCTCTGTCATTCTACTTTTATTCTTATTTCTATATGTTCAATATAAAACATTGTTATGTCTCATCTTTGGCCTCCTAGTGACACAATTTTCCATGAGGCAGTAGGGGCTTAACTTCACAGTAGAGGAAGGACAGAGCACCATATGTTCCAACACACTCATGCTGGGGGAAGGACAGCTTCACCCTGTGAGGAAAAGAATCGATGGAGAGTTTAAACTATGGTTAGTCTAAAGTTTTCAAAGGTGAAAAAAGAAACATAGTGAGTGCAAATATAGAGAAGCGATACCTTAAATTTGTACAGAGGAAATCTACCATTTAATCATTTGTTAATCATATTTTCCCCATTATTTCAACTAATTTGCGGGAGTGAGTTGGCACTTTAAAGGTACATCCATTTTTCCCCATACACTGTCATTATATTTGAAACTATTTGAGAGTGATTTAGGAATTACTAGTACACTGAGATTTTTTGATTCCACTTGGGGAATAATATGGACACTGGGAAATAACTTGAATTGAACTTTTTATATTCAATAATATCTCACATTAGCTATTTTATAATAGAAATTATAATAAATGGTAATGTATACTATAAAATATCATATAATATAGTTGTATAAAGTTTAAAAATAATGATTGGGCAATATTTAAGTCCTTAATTAAAACAAGGGTTAACTTATATATCAAGCCCCTATAGAGTACGCTCTGTACATAATTTACATTTAATTATTATACTAGAGGCCTGGTGCATGAATTCATGCACAGGTGGGGTATAGCTGCCTGCCCAGATCAGGGCTGATGGGGGTCAATGACAGCTAGTGGGAGGGGCTGTGGGAGGTTGGCCGACTGGCCCCACCCCCATCAGGCTGGTTGGCCAGCCACAGCGCACAGAATAGTGACTGGGTTTCTGGTTGTTCTGGTTGTTCCGGTCACTTGGCTTTTATATATGTAGATTTAATCTCATGAATAATCCTATGGGTACATATTAATCCCATCACGGTTTGGTAAGTTAGAAAGCTGTGACTAAAGGAGTCTAAATGTCTTATACCAAGTTATAGAGCAACTAAACGTAGGAGATGGTATTCAATTTGGGTTTAGTATCCGAACCTAAGCTCCCTGATTTCCCTCCATATGCTACTGCTTATTAGATCACTGTTCTGTCTGATGAGAAGCCCCCATGAGCATAGCCAGTGTGGCTCAGTGGTTGAGCATCGACCCATGAACCAGGAGGTCACAGTTCGATTCCAGATTGGAGCACATGCACGGGTTGTGAGCTTGATCCTTAGTATGGGGCGTAAAGGAGGCAGCCGTTCAATGATTCTCTCTCATCATTGATGTTTCTATCTCTCCCTCTCCCTTCCTCTTTCTCTAAAATAAATAAAAACATTAAAAAAATAAATAATAAAAAGAAACCCCATGACATATGTTGAAGGTGATAGCTCTAAAATAACTCTTATATATGTAATATATATATAAATTAACACTATGTAAAAGAGAGTTTGTATAAATATACATATATATATATGTACATATATATATATGTTTATAAGTGGTACTTTTCTAAGTTCTATTAGAAATTAATAGTATTATTGTGTTATTTTTCATTTTTAGGAAGTCATGATTATTTATTATGATGAAAGTTCTTTTTGGTGAACATAATGTTCTAATTGTATAATTGTTTTCATCTGGATCATATCTGGCTGCAGTATATAATAAAATATGATGATAATGGTATATAGAATTATATACTAGACTATTCAATTGATTAGCCTTCATGTAATTAGTGAAAATTTATTTATAAACAAATTATCATTGATATCTTGTCATAAGGAAATCTAATAACACCCCTAGTATGTGACCTTCATTCAAGAAAACTAATTTGATCTGCTTAATCCTTGGTCATTGCTTTCTAATCCTTTTTTATCTTGACACATTGTAAAATAAATTAATTAATTGGTTCCAGAAAACCAGTTGTAAGTAAAAACTTTGTATCCAGATAGTTAATTTGACAGTGAAGCCCAATGTCCTTCAGTGTGAGAATAATTTCCTCCTCTATATTCTCAAATGATTTGACAGACTGGCAGACAAACAATGGGATAGACCAGAAAATTATCCCATAATCCTTTACCTCATATGCAAACACTTGAGAAGCCTACTTAAAATCTCCACCTAAAGACAAAAACAAAGTCAATTGAAATGAATAGGAACACTGAAATTTTTACTTCAAAAAGATTAAGAATCTGTCAAAGGCAATTCTGATAGTTCACGTTGTTAGAGAGTTACTTAAAATGCAATATTTTCCACACAGTGAGAAAAGCGAGGCATACAGGCTGTGTTAAAGAATCGTGGAGCAAATATAAAGGATGGACTGTCGATGCCACCCTTTAGCTCTGCCTATGGCCTCTAACAAAGATCTTACTTAGGGAGCCTTGCCATCCTTGAAGACCAGCAGACGTACAGAACTGGCAGTCCAGAAGCCTAGCCAAGAGCAAGTCACCTGTTCCACAGAACTGTGCCCTGATGGGACACCGAAGATGGCACAAGAGAGCAGCAGGCAGTGTACACAAGCAGATTAGAACTGCCTGCCTTAGAACAATTACCAAAGATGTGTTCATCACTCCTTCTTTACTCTTCTTTAGAGTGTTGTGCAGCCCACAGAAATTTATATGCCAGAATTAAGAGAGAGAATCTAGTTTCAGAAATACCTCATTTACAAATAGCCTATGGAAAAATTTGCCTTAATACTCCACTCAATTCTCCACCTTTTCTTATGAGATATCAATATCAGTGCTGACATAGTGGAAGAAACTGCAGCCCAAGGAGGAGCTGAGCTCAATAAAATAAAATAAAATAAATTGGATCTCCGTTGCCTATCATGAAATAGCATAGAGGTAATGCTGATTTATCTCAAAATGAAAACTTTGTCTTCTGCCTCAGGCCTCAATTTTTTCCTAATAGTACAAATACCTAGATCTAGATGTATAGAGAGTCAGGGTTGTATAAAAAGCTGTTCTTTCTCCTACAGCGCCCTCAGAAGGATTGAATGCCTTCGGGTGATTACCTTGAGAGTTACCAATTGCTATAACTTTTTGACAAATTCCTTTTCCCTGTGAAATAATAGCTAACACTGACAGTTTGTTAGGTGCTGTTGTATTTTAACTCATGTAATCGCCACAGTGACCTTATGATCACTCCTATGTTACAGATGAGAAAACTGAGGGAGAGGGAAGCATGCCTACATAACATATAGAGAGTAAATGGGGGCGTAAATATCAGGCCATTTCCTATCTAACGTCCATAATCTTAATCACCAGATCATGCTGACTGGATGTTTGTCTATGAGAGTTTGCATTGATGTTTTCAATGTTGAAAGGCTGTTCATTATTCAATTCATGCTTGCCCTACCCAAGTTAATGTATGTTAAATAGATTCCAGAGAGATAACTGATTTGATAGTCATCCCCCAAATTTAAATTTGTACCCAGGTTGAGTTTCAAAAATCTATTTATAATTAACCCTGTGACTTACTTTTAAGGCTTGCCCAATATCACCTCCTCACTCTGGCCACCAACACTAGTCACCATGATAAGCCATGTTCCCCTTTATTCACTGTGTTTGTTTCCTGGGGTTATTATAACTCATTACCACAAATGTGGAGGCTCACAAACATCAGCAATTTAAATTTTCAGAAACTGGGCCTAGACGTCTCAACAAAGTGTAGTTGGTTTGCACTCCCAGTGGAGGCTAAAGGGGAGCACCCTTTGCCTGTTAGTTTATGGAAACTCTGGGAACTTATCTGCCGGGAGCCGGTCCATCCTTGCTGTTTCAAGGGACCTGGCATATATGGCATACGGTTCTTAATATGTTTGCTCACCTTCTTGGCACTGTGTTTTAACCAAGGTCACCTCTCCGAGAAAGGTTGTTTCCCCAGGTAGGGATTTTCCCCTGAAGTTAGGGAGGGAATAAAACCCGTCAACTAAGTGCCAGGCGGGTAATTAATCATTTTAACTATGAACAATCATGCTTAAGCTACATAATCTTTACTCCCTGGAATGGAGATAAGAAACGCCCTAACCTTTGTAATAGAGATTGATAGGATTGAATGAACTGGTATAAATACAGATGTAACAAGACAGCAAGACACAGGGGCTTGGAAGACAGGACCAAGAGAGACAGAGCCTAGGCACAGAACCTACACAGAACGTTCTCTAGAGACAGAAGAACTTCGCTGGAGAGAGCATGCCAGAGGATCCTGGACAGGGACTGGCCTCGGAGCCTGGAGGCAGAGCCTGGCGAGAGAGCATGGCAGGGGATCCTGGACTGAACCTGACTGTGGAGATTGGCAGGAGAGCCTGACTAGAACCTGATGACTGAACCTGACTGGAGAACCTGGACAGAACCTCTCTGGAGATCCTAAGCAGAACCTCTCTGGAGATCGAGACCAGAACTTGGCTGGAGATCCTGGCTAGGCTGCTGATCAACTGAACGCTGTCTCCGTGTCATTCCTTCTTTGCCGACTCTGTCCACACCTTTGGGGACCCCTGGACCTGCTGGGGCTGGACCCCGGCACTTATCAGTTTGTCTCTGCCTCCACCTTTACATGAGTTTCTCTTTTGTGTACTTGTGTCTCAAATCCCCTTTGTCTTTCTCATATAATGACAGCTGTTATTGTATTTAGGGCCCAAAATAAGTCTGGAATGAATTTATCTTGAGATCCTTAAGTCAATTACATCTAGAAAGACCTTTTTTTTTTCTTTTTTTTCCCCCCCAGATAAGGTTCCTGGATTAGGACTTAGACATGACTTTTTGTGGCCACTATTCAATTTACCACACTCATCTTGTGTTTTCTTTTACCAAATCACTTATTGCTTTTTATTAGAATTTATGATTTACTTATGTGTTATTTTTATTGACTATCATTTCTTTCCCACTTGATGGAATGAAAATGACACAAGTCAAGGATCTTTATTTTGTGTACTGTAAAAATCTTAGCTCCTACAACAAAATGTATATTAATACATAATTAGAAACTTATTTTAGAGGTAAGATCAAAATACAGGCATAAAAAATGTCACTGAAAAATTTGTTCTTGGAATCTGTTTCTTTCCCATAGCTTTATTACAGTTTCATCACATTTGTTTTATGGAATTACAAAGGCTCTACTATCCTTAGGTATCCCTCACAAACCTTTGATATTAATGGACACACAGTGATGGAACAGGAGTTTTTCTGTGGTTACCCGTAATATTTTAGGTATTTTCTAAGACAGAAATACCATGTTTGCTAATTCTAGAAATATTATGGAATGCTTGCTATAAATTGAATCCTGTGTTTAGTTCTAGAACATGTTAGAAAATACACGTGTTGCCAGCACCGGTTTGGCTCAGTGGATAGAGCGTTGGCCTGCGGACTGAAGGGTCCCAGGTTTGATTCCGGTCAAGGGCATGTACCTTGGTTGCGGGCACATCCCCAGTGGGGGATGTGCAGGAGGCAGCTGGTTGATGTTTCTCTCTCATCGATGTTTCTAACTCTCTATCCCTCTCCCTTCCTCTCTGTAAAAAATCAATAAAATATATTTTTTTTTAAAAAGAAAATACACGTGTTTTTTCTGTAAAAATTACAGAATTTCATATTCCTTTGAAGAACTGTGCAATTACCTGGACAATTTCAAAAAAGTTAATGTTTTGGCTAATGATCAACAAAAATTCATAAAGCAACTGTGGCTGGAGGCCTAGAAAGCATTGGTCCTTTTCCCTGCAATGGTTGTTCTTCATTTTAACATGAAGTAAATGAATGAAGGGCCTCAGATCTAAGGAATTTTACTGCTTTCATATCCACCTGAAGATAGCTTTAAAGTTAAAACATAACTTGCTATCCATGTCTTTTGGGAGACCATCAGCAAAAACCATGGTTTGCTGAAGGCTCAGGCATCATCTGATAATTCAACCTACTTTGATGTTTAACCTGAACATAATAAATTATATGTGATTCATCGATCCATTCAAAAATATTTGTTGACCACCTACTTTCAATCATGTGTTATTCCAAATGCCAGGTATAGAGCAGAGAAAAAAATTGATTATAATTGTTGCCTTAAATGGTCTTACATTATAATAGAAGAAAGAAGAAGAAATGAGATGAATAAAATATAGTAAACTATAAGTAGTGATAAATTATGAGTAGAAATGGAACAGGGAGAGAAAATGTGAACAAGAGGGAGAAATGTATTAAAAAGTATTTTATTTTATTTTATTTATTTTTAATATATTTTATTCATTTTTCACAGAGAGGAAGGGAGAGGGATAGAGAGCTAGAAACATCGATGAGAGAGAAACATCGATCAGCTGCCTCCTGCACACTCCCTACTGGGTATGTGCCCACAACCAAGGCACATGCCCCTGGCCGGAATCGAACCCAGGACCCTTGAGTCCGCAGGCCAACGCTCTATCCATTGAGCCAGACCGGTCAGGGCAGAAAGCATTTTAAAATGTAAATAGTTTTCACTGATTGCACTTAATAAAACCTTAAAATGCTATTTAAAGACTATAGAAATAAAATAATCTGAACATAATTATTGATCCAATTCAAAGGTGTAAATTTGGGGATGCTGTATAGGTTGAAAACGTATTATTCTGCAGCATTTCCCATGACAAACATATTCTCAAGTGGTTTTGCAGTGTGTCCTTCAGTAAATCACTGTATTAAGATAGCTCATGCTAGTTCCTTGAAATGATATGCATGCAATTTCATTTGTATTAATTCAGAGAAGAGAAGAAATTTTAGAGTGAGATGAACTTATTTCAAGGTGATTTTGATTACATCCTCATTTGACAAGAATGAAAATTACTCTTAAATGAAGAAAAAATAGATACATGCACTAAGCTAGACATTCTAGTCCCTGATTTTATCCGTTTATAATACGTTAGAGGCATTTATTAACAGTTTAAACCAAAAGAGCGACCAAAAAAGATGATGGATAATGTTGGGTGTTTCATTGTTTTTTCAAGTAGAAAATGGCAATTACATTAAGAGTAATTATTTTCTGTTTGTTACAATAATTTGCAAATTTTTTATGGAAAAGCAACACACATATTTGTTATTTTCAAAAGATTCCACTCATATACAATTGTATAATGTATTAAATAAGCATTCATTGAGAGCTGAGTGTAACAATTTTGCTGACAATTTGGAGATAGACATAAAATAAAAACAATGTGTGTATTTTTAGAAAACATCCAATCTAGTTGAAGTGCCAAAAATATGTTTATGCATAATATTTTTTAGTATTTAAAATGTTTTTATTGATGTAAAATACCCACACATAAAACTGCACCCATTATAAATATATATATATATATATATATATATATATATATATATATACACTTTTATAGATATATAAATTTTCACAAACTGAAGGTATCCATGTCAACAGCATGCATAAGAAACAAAAGAGGTGCAGTGCCCCGGGAGCCATCCACAAGTCTCTTTCCAATCATTAATTAACCAAGAAATTAACTAATTGTCATGATCTTTAATATCTTCTATTAGTTTCACCTGAATTTGCTATGTAATAAAATCAAGCCGCATATATTCATTTGTGTCTGGAGTTGTTACTTTAATGCCTAGTTTGTGAGACTTGGGTATATCATTGCATACGGATCACTTTCCATTTGTTTCTGTTCTCCGTCACTGAGGATGGTTCCACCATGCCCTGAATTAATGAAGCAAGAAATGCAAGAATCATGTAGGCTTTCCCCTCTCCCATAACTAGTGTACTAATAAATTAGCAAATCCTTTCAGCGCTCATTTATAGTTTCACTCTCCACCTCTTTTCAGCTTTAGAGTTCAGTTTTCCCCTAATTTTTCTTCATTATGACTATACACTGAGTGGCCAGATTATTATGACCACCTGACATTTGTAGGCAAATTAGCTATAATTTCGCGCTGAAGTTGCTAGAGGGCCAGACTATTATAAATAAGGAAGCAGGTTGTTTACCACGACAGTAGAAGTGATTTTTTTCTGAAGATATGGCTAAACAATATGATTTAACAGCCTTTGAACATGGGAGATTATACACACACACACACACACACACACACACACACACACACATACACAATTTCTAACATTATCCTCTCTAAAGTTGTCTCATTTTAATCCAGGGTCTTTACTGGTAGCTGCTAGGGTCTGAATGTCCGTGTCTTCCTAAAAGCACATGTTGAAATTCTAACCTTCCAGATGATGGTACTTGGAGATGAGGTCTTTGGGAGGTGACTGGGTCATGAGGCCAGAACCTGCATGAGTGAAATTAATGCCCTTCAACAACAGCCCCAGAGTGATCTCTTACCCTTTGGCCATTTGAGGACACAGCAGAATGTGCCTTGTATGAATCAGCAGTGGCCTCTCACCAGACACTAAATCTGCCAGTGCCTTCCTTGGTCTTCTACTTCCCAGCCTCCAGAATAGTGAGGAAAAACATTTCTGTTTCTTATATGCCACCCAGTCTATGGTATTTATTACAGCAGCCTGAATGGGCTTTCTGAATTTTACCAATGCCCTATGCAAAGTCTTATAATGTTATCATTTTCCCTTCAGGATCAAATATTACCCCCTTCCTACTGGATTTAAAAAAAAACAACAACAATAAAATAAAACCCACTCCTCCTATCTTTATAGATAACAAACTACTTGCAGAGTCATCCCTTCTTTTACATTAAGACCTTTCAATATTCATTGTCCTCTTCATTATTTATTCTCAGTATCTCAATTTGAATGACTTTTTTTTAAACCTTTAAGACTTAAAGCATCATCTCCAGGAGGTTCCCAAATAAGATTAATATTCCTGTTTCTATGTTTTCAAAACCCTCTTGGAAAACCTTACTTGAGAACTGTTTGATAATATGTGTGTCTTTCTATCATTATTATTGTTTGCCATAAATTAAGACAATGCATGGCACATCACAGGCATATTATAAATGCTGAATAAATGAAGAGATGATATATGACTTTTTTGCTATAGATATCAATATCTCAAAAACTCTTTCATTGGAATGCTATAAAACTCAGTGTAAAGCTTTATTCTTTTAATTTAACATATTAAAATCCATGGTTTTCAACTATAGTATAATTCAAAGAAAACCAGGGTGGATATTAATAGATTTGACCTCTAGTTTTAGATTGTGACAATGAGATATGTGGACTCAAGGAATTCAATTCAGGTCTTTGTATCTCACTTGTTTTCATCTCTCAGAAACCATGTTTAACTAGATAATCTCTAAGACATACTTTTTCTCTTATTTTTTAAGAAAACAACCTTCCTAAATAAACAATTCAAATGTTCTCAACTGATATTTTTTGTTTTCTTCAGTGTGGTGGAAATTGGACAAGCTTCAAAACATGAGATACCTTGATAATGGAGAAGATTGAAGGAGAAAGGAGTTTTCAGAGAAGGGAACAGTGAGGGAATGTGATTTTAGGAACTGAAATGAAGTATATTTTTTGCAGTTTTTTTCTACCTAAGCTACTTCCAAGACCTACGTATTTGAGGTCAAATATTATTTAATAATTTTTAAATTTTGGATTACGACTGTTAAAATTTCTCCACTTTAGTCCAGCTGACATGCTTCAGTGGTTGAGCATCGACTTATGAACCAGGAGGTCACCATTCAATTCCAAGTCAGGGTACATGCCTGGGTTGCAGGCTTGATCCCTAGTAGGGGTTGTGTAGAGACAGCCAATCAATGATTCTCTGTCATCATTGTTGTTTCTATCTCTCTCCCCTTTTCCCCTTCCTCCTCTGAAATCAATAAGAACATACTTAAAAAATATATTTCTCATGGAGTCAAGACAGTCTCATCAAAAAATGGTGCTGGGAAAATTGGTCAGATACATGCAAAAAAATGAAACTATATCACCAACTTACATCATACACAAAAATAAACTCAAAATGGTTAAGGGACTTAAATGTAAGACGGGAAACCATAAAAATCTTAGAAGACTCCATAGGCAGAAAAATGTCAGACTTATGTCCTCTCAATATCTTTACTGATATAACTCTTAGGGCAATGGAAACCAAGGAGAAAATAAACAAATGGGAATACATCAAAATAAAAAGGTTTTGCACAGCAAAGGAAACCATCAGCCAAACAACAAGAAAGCCCACTGCATGGGAGAACATATTTGCTAATGTTATCACTGATAAGGGTTTAATCTCCAACATTTACAAGGAACTCATACAACTTAACAAAAGGAAGATAAACAATCCAATCAAAAAATGGGCAAAGTACCTAAATAAACACTTTTCAAAAGAGGACATACAGAAGGCTGAGAGACATATGAAAACATGCTCAAAGTCACTAATCATCTGAGATATACAAATCAAAACAACAATGAAGTACCATCTCACACCTGTCAGAATGGCTATTATGAACAAATCAACAAACAACAAGCGTTGGAGAGGATGTGGAGAAAAAGAAACCCTCTTGAACTGCTGGTGGAAATGCAGGCAGACTGGTGCAGCCACTGTGGACAACAGTATGGAGATTCCTCAAAAAATTAAAAATAGAACTCCCATTCAACCCAGTAATCCCACTTCTGTGAATATATCTCAAGAAACCAGAAACACCAATCAGAAAGGATATATGCACCCCGATGTTCATAGCAGCACAATTTACAATAGGTAAGATTTGGAAATAGCCTAAGTGCCCATCAGCAGATGAGTGGATTAGAATACAGTGGTACATCTACACCATGGAATACTACGCTGCTATAAAACAGGAGGACTTTTACCATTTGCAACAGCATGGATGGAACTAGAGAGCATTATGCTAAGCAAAATAAGCAGTCGGAGAAAGATAAATCACGTGATCTCACTCACATGTGGGATATAATGAACAACATAAACTGGTGAACAAAAACAGATCCAGAGACAAAAAAAAAAAAAAAAAAAAAAAAAAAAAAAAAAAAAAAAAACACTGAACATACCATCCAACCACAGAGAGAAGGTCGGTTGGGGAGGGGAGGGTAAGAGGTCAACCAAAGAACTTGTATGCATGCATATTAGCATGACCAATGGACAGGGACACTGGGGCGGTGGGGGCTTGTCCTGGGGGCCTGAGTGGCCAGGGGGAGGGTCAACTGGGGAGAAAGGAGACATATATAATACTTTAAACAATATATATATTTCTCCACTTTAGCCCAATTATCTTTGCTCTCAATGAAATAATGACTTCTGTTCTACTCTCCCTCCACCACCACCACCACCACTATTTCTCCCCCCAACACCTCCCCGACAATGTATAGAATCCACCAATCTTAACCTAGGTTTTAAAAAAAAATAGGGATTGTGGTTGTTAATTTGATATGTGAAGGGGCTAAGGGATGCCCAGATAGTTGGTAGAATATGATTTCTAGATGTATCTGTGAGAATGTTTCCAGAAGAGGTTAACATTTGAATCAGTAGACTGAGGAAAGAAATTCACCTTCACCAACGTGGGTGGTCATCATTTAATCTGAGGAGGAGCTGAATAGAACAAAGAGTGGCCGGGAGGGTGGATTATCTCTTTGCTTGAGCTGGACTTCCATCTTCTCCTGACCTTGAACATCAGAGCTCTTGGTTCTCAGGTCTTTAGAACATGCAACTTAGCACAGTCACCTGTTCCTTCAGAATTTAGACTCCAACTGAATTATACCATAGGTTTTCCTGGTTCTCCAGGTAAAATAGAGCTGGAAATTTTAAACTATCTACGAAGCACCAGTAATTACATGCTCATTTTCACTCTGACCTTGGATCAGTTTATCTTGAGACAGAGACTGAATGGGGAGTAGGTAGGAGAATTGGGAACTCTGGCTTAGCAGTGACCCAAGAATATTAAGCCAACCAAAAAAAAAAAAAAAAACCACCCCCCCCCAAAAAAAAACACACAAAAAACCCTAAAATTAAATAAATGGAAACAGACCTTACATAATAGTGCTCTGTACTCAATTTGGAGTTAAGTCAAGTTTTGCTATTTAAATTTCTGCCTTATAGACAGAATACGTAGGGAGAAAAAACTATGATAAAAAATTTACAACTGCCAAAGTCTGATAACTTCCAGGCTTGTTTAAATGGGTTTCCCTTCATGCTACTATGGACTTTGGCTGTGATGACCATATTGCTTTTGGCTGTGTTTAGTTACATCCCAGGGGCCTAATTAAAACAAGAAGCACACATTTTTCCAAGTAGTATAGAGATTGCCAAAGGCCAGTCTTTATTTACATGCTCAACAGGCATCCTGTAAGTGCTATAACCATTTTAGGACTTTTTGAAGTCTGCTGGGGCTCTGCAATTGAATTGTTGCCCTCACCCTGAGAGCCAGAGTGACTGAGCAGCCACTGTCTGGAAGAGACAGCGTGATCAAGTAAGCACCGGCACCAACAACTTCCACTCAGATATTGCCATTCCATTCATACTTCATTAACCAAAGCTAAACCCAAACTGAAGCTACGTTAGTATAAAATATGCAAGACATAGTGAAATATATGCATAAATAATTAATAAAATATGAAAATGGGAATATTTAGTTCTCTGAGGTATTTCACAGCCTTTTGTTACTCTTAAAATATATACAAATTATTTGATGTGTTCCATCTCTTGGATGATTGTTTTTTTTCCTGGCAATATCATAAAACTTTGTTCTCTCCATGCCTTTACCTTTGATATCAACATTCCAATGACAGTAAACTTTCAACAAATTTCAAAAATCTCTGCACTTCCTTTTGCCTCTAAACCTTAATACCTTCTACTCATAGGTTTGGAACTGTCCAGTTAACCATTGATCTAATCAATGATACTCAAGACAGTGTTTGTCTCTTCACCAAAAAAATAAAAATAGATATTTCTTCTACTGATATGTCTTCTATTTCATAAATAGACTTGGCACAAACAAGTGCTGGGTTGGGGCACATCTTCTGATGAGAGAACACAGTATTGATCCTGTAGGGAAGTCTACTGGTCATAGAAAGGGAGTGGTGAGAAAAAAGGCATAACTCATAGGGAAAAGTAAGAGCTGAGGTTAAGATTATAAATGTATAGTGACTAAAATTTTTAAAGTACATTTTTGATTGAATGACAAATACACATAGAAATAGTCACAAATCATAAGGTTTACAGATCAATTTTATTAGCATATAAATGAAGACAAAGAACCCTAACAGAACCACAGAAATAACCTGTGTTCCCTTCGTCCTTCTGCACTCCCAAGAATCACTGTTTTTGTGACTACTTCTGCCACCATGTAGTTTGCTTTTCCAGAATCCTATATAATAAAGAGGTAATATGCAAATTAACCTTCATACCCTCACAAGATAGCTGCCTATAACCAGTCCTGCAGGGGGGTTAGTGAGGGACAACCAAATGACTGAATAAGCAGGCTGCATGGGGTGACCAGGCCAGCAGGGGGGCAGTAAGAGGCAACCAGGCTTGCAGTGGGGGAGTTAGGGGTGACCAGGCCAGTGGAGGGGTTGCAGTTGGGGGAAAACAGGCCAGCAGGGGTGCAGTTGGGGGCTATTAGGCTGGCAGGGGGGGCAGTGAGGGGAGACTAGGCTGGCAGGGGGGCCAGTTGGGGTCAACCATGCTGGCAGAGGGGGGCAGTTGGGGGCAACCAGGCCGGCGGGAGGGGGCAGTTGGGAGCAATCAGGCTGGCAGATGGGGACAGCTGGGAGTGACCAGGCTGACAGAGGGGGCAGTTAGGAGTGACCAGGCCTGCAGGGAGGGGGCTGTTGGGGGTGACCTGGCTGGCAGCAGGGGGCAGTTAGGGGTTATCAGGCTGGCATGCAGAGGCAGTGGGGAACGATCAGGCCAGCGGGTGGTGGGACAATTAGGGGTGACCAGGCAGGCAGGCTGGTTAGCAATTAGGAGCCAGTGGTCCAGGATTATGAGATCCTGGGTATTAGGCCTAAACTGGCAGTCAGACATCCCCCAAGGGGTCCTGGATTGGAGAGGATGCAGGCTGGGCTGAGGGGACCCACCCCTCCTGTGCACAAATTTTGTGCACTGGGCCTCTAGTATTACATAAATAGAACATACAATATGAAATGTTTTACGTCTAATTTCTTCTGTGTAACATTATTTTAGTGTGAGAGTCATAATATTGCTCTATATAATTGTACTTTTTTTCCACTACAAGATAACATCTGATTAAATAAATATCCCACAATTTATGTATCTACCCTACTGGTGATAAATATTTAGGCTGTTTTTATTTTGGGGCTACTATAGACAATGCTGTGATGAGCATTTTTTACTAAAGTTTTTGTATGAATTTCTGTATATATATGCCTTGAATGAATCTTGGGTTATAATGTATGTTCACTTTAGTAGATAATGCTCAATGATTTTCTAAAGAGGGTAGAGGGATTTGTGTTCTCTCCAGCAGTACCTGATAGGCCTAATTGCTTCATATCTTTACCAACACTTAGTATAACCTCCCTTTTTCATTTTAGCATACTTGTATGTGCATATTGTATTTTGATTTTACTGAATTTCTTTGATGAATAATAATGTTGAGTAACTTCAAATAAATAATATTTGATGGAATGTCTTTTAAAATATTTTGTCCCCCCCTGTGTATTGGAGTGTTTGACTTTATCTTATTTATTTACAGTATTTCATTATATATTCCATATTAATTTTAAACTCTATATTCATGCTATGTATATGTATATGCATATATATATGTGTACATTTACATGTATATGTATACATATTATCCCATATATGTATTATACATGTTTACCAAAATTATAGCTTGCGCTTTAAAGTTTTTAGTTATATACTATTTAAACACATCCTTTTTAAATGTAGTCTGTCTAATATTTTTATGGTTATTGTTATTTTTTGCATCTTGTTTAAAGGATCTTTACCTATAGCAAGTTAAAAAGATGTTTGACTTCCTTTAGAAGCTTTTTTGTTTTTACTTTCACATTTGATTCTAAACCCAGCTCTAATTGACTTCTTCATGTCTGCTGTGAAACAGGAATCATGACTGATTGTTT
Source organism: Myotis daubentonii (assembly GCF_963259705.1). Classification (NCBI taxonomy): domain Eukaryota; kingdom Metazoa; phylum Chordata; class Mammalia; order Chiroptera; family Vespertilionidae; genus Myotis; species Myotis daubentonii. Next base: position 144,215,315 of record NC_081841.1, on the reverse strand, counting down.
TCTGTATAGACATTTAATTGATACAGCACCAGATACCTTCCTTTCAACATTATATGTGGCAGAGATAACTGTTATAAAATAGGCGACCACAGATTTGTGGTCTCTTTATGAATTCCTTATTTGATTTGATTTGTCTATTTTTTTCTTGCACCAGTACATTTTCTTAATTTATATATGTAAGAATAAACCTTCATATTAGGTTTTTTAAGTCTTCAACTTTGTGTTTAGTGTGACTGGATCAAACAACAACAGACAACAAGAATTCAAGAAATTGAGGGAGAACTCAGAAGCAGTCATCCAAAGAAAGTCCATTTCCCAAGTTCTAATATCAATTTAATGTTTTCATCAAGATAATCTCAGAGGGACCCACAAAAGTGTTGCAAGAGAAGGAACTACCTTTAAATACCTACCAAACCATCGCATCAGAAGCAGGTCATGAAAGTGGAAGTCCAATGGAACATCCTAATATATTATCATTACCTCCTTTTCCCTGTTCTTGTCTAGGAGGAATAAAAACCCAACAAGCTCTCAGGGTAAAGCAAAATGCAGCAATAGTAAATAAATCAATAATGAATAAATAAATAATAGCAAAAAAAAGTTTCCTGCTGTTTTTCAAAATGAGCAGGTGATAAATTTGATGTGAAAGGACCTTGGGATCAAATTAAGGTACTGCTTATTATACTGACAGAGATATTTTTATAATTAGAAAGATTTTTTTTCTTGTTCTTTGATGTGGTCAGCAGAATATCGGCCCCTCCAAGTTATTTATGCCTGTATTTTAAGATCTGTTGAAATATTACCTTTCATGGCTAATGAGACGTTGCAGATGTGTTTAAATTAATCATCTGTGTATGGGGAAAGCATCCTGAAGTACCTGGCTGGAGACAAAGTGATTACGCAGGGATCTTTATACAGTAGGCGAGAGAGTCATTGACGCGGTGAAGGAGGTAAAGATCACAATGAAGCGGCCCTGAGCCAAGGAGTCTGGGCGACATTCAGAAACTAGGAAAGATAAGTGACAGCTTTCCCCGTGAGCCGTTAGTGGAAATGCAGCCCTGTCAAAACAATGATTTGGGCCTATAAGACCCACATCAGATATTGGACCTCTTGAACTATAAGATAATAAACTTGTGTGTTTTAAGCTACTAAGCTTGTAATAATTTGTTAAAGGAACATTAGGAAATTATTGTACTTAAATTGACCAGGCATTTTTATATTTTATACTGTGAAAGCAACCAGAAGTCATTAAATAACCTAAGAACACACACACACACACACACACACTGGGTTAAAAAAAGAAAATAATGTTTTTTCCCACCCATACAATCCCACCAAAACAGTGGTGTTACATATACCAAAGTGTCAGAATCTTTGTCTGTAAATGGTAATAAATGCAGGCAATTTTACATGAGCTTAAAGGGATTAAATGATATCTTAAATAATGTATTTTGCTTGTATGGAACTTAATTAAATCATACTTTTATTTACTTAAATATCAACTTAATGTATTTATAGGAAACTGTCTAGTAGAGAGACATTATATTCACCACTTGTTGTTTTAACAAGATAAAATGTCTTTCATTAAGGATGCACAGTCCTACAAAATAATCATTTTATATTTCATAATAATGCAAAATTTTGTAAACATTTAAATTTGAGTTTGTGGAAATGGGAAAATAATGAAAAATGTTTTGTTTTTTTAGGCAAATATTTGGGAAGGTATTCTTGAGCTGTAGGAGCTGTAGTGTAAGATAGGTGACCCTGACTTTAGTGAAAAATTAATATTGTAGGGTTTTTTTTTAAAGCTATCACAGAACTACCAATAAAATGTGAGAAATATATTTGTTAAGATTCAATAGATTTAGGTTAAATTTTCAATAACTCCTAAGGAATAGATGAAAAATCTGAGGACCTACCTATAAATGATACCAACAATGCTAGTATAGAAACAAAAAATGACTTTCTCATAACCTTCAAAATTGGTGGGTGGTCACTTTTAACTATATTAAAGCATTATATGGTTGCATTTTTATGATTATTTCAATTTCCATCTAAATTGTTCCATTGAATTTATCGTGTGACCAACTTGCAACTTTAAAAAATAAATTCTGAAGTTTTCAAAGAGTATGTGCCAATGGGAAAGAATTACTTAAGCAAGCACTATCTTCTCAGTTTAATTAATCAAGCCTTTCACTTAGTCTTTAGAGTATAATTAAATCAGATAGCCTCTGAAAGGACTGCTTGCTTGAGCTGATTGGAAATATGTTTAACCTCAACAATGTTCCCTATCTTTCACCACACAGCAAGTTCTAACCCTTAGGAAAAAGTCTATTCATGAGAATTTGGGTATTGAGCAATCTCCCCAGATCTATTTTCCTTTGTCATTAATGACTTTGTACCTATTATTTTCAAAATTATCTAAAATTCTGTAAAATAACATTAACATTTTAAATAATTTTAAAATACTCAATAATCTTTAACAATGGGTACTTGACAAGCAAGCAAATCAATATCCTCAGAAGAAACTCACAGCACAAACACACAAAAACACATACCATACACCTATGCCTAATTTTCATTTTAAATGTACTTATACACTGAATCTCATTCTTTCCTAGGTTTGCTCAGTCTTTTTATTGCCTCTTCATACATGTTTGTTATAAATTAATAGCTGTGCTATATACTTATAGAAGCTTTCAAAATTTATTTCAGAATTTTGGTTTTAAATAATTTTTGTTATTCTGTTATTTTTTTCAGTATTCCTATGGCATATTTTTTACTTTAATAGACTTAATGAATCACATTGATCTTAAGACACTCTCCTACATTTGTCATTTCTTACTTATCAGATGGCACTGTTATATTTTTCCCAAATGTATATGTGAATGCACAACTTGTATAAAAACAATTATTTCTTGAATCAGATCAGTTATTCCATTACATAAGAAAAAATAATCAAAAGCAAATCATAATCTTATAAGTATCCTATCCAAAATTAACAGTGGTACTCTATTTACTAATGTAATTTCTCATGTGGAAGTTTGTGGCTTTATTGTCTATGAACACCTACACTGAATATTTGCTTGAGTCTGAGAAACTACACTATAACTAGGACTCTCTACAGTACCTCAGAACATGCTAGATCTAATTGCTATTAAGTGAAATAAGCTTTTGATTTTTTATTCACTCCCTTTGTTCTTTAGTGACAAGGTCACTTCTGGCTGCAACATACTGGTCAATTTTTCCTTTGGTTTAGAAAAGACAGAAACAATTGTGGGGACTGAGAGGAGTGTAATTCTTAATACCCAGGATTGTAATACATATGGCATCAAACTGGTAAAGACAAATTCTTCATTTTCAGCTCCAATAAATTAGGAGTCATTCTTTTTAAAAATATATATTTTTATTGATTTCAGAGATCAAGGGAGAGAGAGAGAGAGAAAGAAACATCAGTGATGATGAGAGTATCATTGATTGGCTGCCTCTTGAATGCCCCACACTGGAGCTCAGGCCTGCAAACTGGGCACGTACCCCAACCGGGAATGGAACCATGGCCTCATCATTCATAGGTCGATGTTCAACCACTGAGCCATGCATGCTGGGCAGGAGTCATTTTTTTATAAATTAATGAGACACATGCTGTTTCTTTTCTTTTAAACAAAAATCATATGATACCTTTTATCAATGAGATTTACAACCACTAAAACATGATAAAGTGTCAGTTTATAACTTTTTGTTTTATAACAAACAACAACTTTTAGATTCAAAGTTATTGAAGTCAAATTATTTTTTAAAATATTTATTTACATAAATATTTTCTGTGTTCCTTGGGAACAAATGTTTCAAGAAGGGAAACTGGTCAAATTCAGAGGACTATGCCCTCAGAAATAGTTTACAGTATCGCCATTCTTTTGTTGGAGTTCCAGTCATCCATATTTTGTTCTTTATGAGTCTTAGAAATAACAGCATTCAAGATGCATTTGTAATAAGTTATTTTGAACATTAACTTGTAAATTTTCATACTATTTTAGTTCACCATTACTTTATAACATTGTAATGTGTGTTTTAAATAATGGAGTATATTGTTAATAAATGCTGATGTTATAGGTAACTGACTTCATTAGTAAATTTGTAAAGAGACTATGGTTACCATGTTTCCAGAGGATGAAACCAGTTCAGAATCCTGAATGCAAAATCAAGCTTGGAAGGTATGAGAAGGATTGAGTTTCAAAGCAGGACAGTGGAAATTACTCTCTGGAAGCTAGATAACATGACATACACATAACATATTCCATATGTACAAGTGTGGCTCAGTATCCACAGATTAGGTTCGCACCGAAAGATACAGCTACCTGTAGACTTTTACTTGGGTAAATATTGCCTTTGTAACCACTGCCTTATTCCAGTACTGGTCAACTTCAGTTCTGCACTTACCTTTCTCCTGTCTCCAGTTTACTTTCTCCTATAAATTACCATGTATATTTGGCAAAGATTCTGTATGAGATTTTAGATTTTATCTTTATAACTTTGATGCTTTATAAAATTATATAATTTATATTAAAAAAATGTGTTAGTCTATTCTTTCAGTGACCAGACTCATAGACCCTGATTCTTTCCTTCAATACAAATATTTTTGTTGTGAACTATACAATATTTAATCCTTAATTTTACTATGTAACAAAAACCTAATCAGTATCAAAATGTTTTATAAAATTTTGAATCATTATGCAACATTGGAAATTCTAATATCAGCTTAATGCTGATATTAAGTACTTAAATATTAGCCTGATTCTAATATATGTAGTTTGGGGAACCCACCAATGTTAGAATATTTAATAAATAGATTATTAATATTAAAGATACATGGTCATAAACAATAGCTCTAAATTTTCTAATACTGGTAACTAAATGGATCATGGTGCTATTAAACAAAGAGAGGTAGAGATTATTACAGGAAGAAAAAGTCCTAAGGGATAGTTGATGATGAACTTTGAAATACTGTCATTGAAATTCTTCTGCTATATCAACATAGTAGTGTATGTAGACCATTTGAATAATAAGAGAGTACATACAGATTTGGGACTTATTAGAATTGATACTGACCAACAATGAGAGTCTATAAAATCAATTAAGGTGATTTTGTAAAAGTTATACATGGTATACAGAAGGCTGAACTTTAAGATAACAACACTATACTAAGGACAAAAGTGATTAAGAGCAGTCTGGAAATCAGACTGAAACAAAATAATCACACTTTTATGGAGAACTAAGAAGGTTTGGTATCACAGAAGCCAGGAAAATAGAGTTTGTTAGAAAAGAAGTTGGGAATTCTAGTGCCACACTCAAGATAGATCCAAATATAAAACTTGATATACCTTTATTGTTTTGGAAATTGAGGTAATTCTTGGTGACCTTAGTATAATAAAGGCAATTATAATTTAACTAGAGGCCCGGAGCACAAAAATTTGTGCACTCGGGGGGAAGGGGGGGTTCCCTCAGCCTGGCCTGTGCCCTCTCGCAGTCTGGGACCCCATGGGAGCTAATGCCCTGCAGGCTTAGGCCTGCTCCCGGGTGGCAGAGGGCAGGCCTAATCCCAAGGTGCAGCCCCTGGTCGGGCTCAGAGCAGGGCCGATTGGGGAGTTGGGGCGCCGCCCCCTGTCATGCACAGAGCAGGGAGGATTGGGAAGTTGCAATGCCACCCTCAGTCACGTACAGGGTAGGGCCAATAGGGGGGTTGGGGCACCGCCCCCTGTCGCACTCAAGGCAGGGTTGATGGGGAGGTTGCGGCGCCACCCCCTGTCACGCACAGAACAGGGCCCATCAGGGGGTTGAGGAGCTACCCCCTGTCATGCACAGAGCAGGGCCCATCAGGGGGTTGAGGAGCTCCCCCCGCTGCATTCACAGGGTAGGGCCAATAAGGGAGTTGGGGATCTCCCCCCTGTCACACACAGAGTAGGGCCAATAGGGGACTTGGGGCACTGCCCCCTGTCACACACAGAGCAGGGCGGATCAGGGGGTTGGGGCTCTGCACCCTGTCACACTCAAGGCAGGGTCGATGGGGAGGTTGCAGCGCCACCCCCTGTCATGCACAGAACAGGGCCAATCTGGGGGTTGTGGCACTGCCCCCTGTCACTCACAGAGCAGGGCCCATCAGGGGGGTTTGGGAGCTCCCCCCTGTCACTCACAGAGCAGGGCCCATCAGGGGGTTGGGGAACTGTCCCCTATCACACACAGAGCAGGGCCCATCAGGGGGGTTTGCGAGCTCCTCCCTGTCACGCACAGAGCAGGACCCATCAGGGGGTTGGGGAGCTACTCCCTGTCACACACAGAGCAGGGCCCGTGAGGGGGGGTTGGGGCGCCGCACCCTGCACACACAGAGCAGGGCCGATCAGGGGGTTGGGGAGCTCCCCTGTATCAGGCACTGAGCAGGGTTGATCAGGAGGTTGGGGCGCCTTCCCCTGTCACAAACAGAGCAGGGCAGATAGGGAGGTTGTGGCCCTGCCCCCTGTCACACACAGAGCCGCAGGGTGATCAGGGGTTTTGGGCGCTGCCCCCTGTCATGCTGATCCCGGTGCCAGGAGGCCTCTCGGCTCTACTGATCCCGGTGCTGGGAGGCATATTACCCTTTTACTATATAGGATAGAGGCCTGGTGCATGGGTGGGGCTAGCTGGTTTGCCCTGAAGGGTGTCCTGGATCAGGGTGGGGGTCCCCACTGGGGTGCCTGGCCAGCCTGGGTGAGGGGATGATGGCTGTTTACAGCTGGTCACACACCCTTTAGGGTGGGGGTCCCCACTGGGGTTCCTGGCCAGTCTGGGTGAGGGGCTGAGGGCTGAAGCTCTCAACTGCTCCTTTTTTTCTTTTCTTTTTTATTCTGGGCCATCTTTAGCTCTGGCTCCAGCTCTGAGGCCTCTGCTGCTGAAAGAAGGTATCTGGTTCGTTTGGGTTCTATAATCGAAACAATTTATAACTCCAGCTCTGAGATTCTAGCTGCTGAAAGCAGGTTTCTGGGGTTATGTTTAGCTTCTATATTTGTTACAATGTTTCAAACTGCAGGCTCAGAGGCTAGCAAGGCAGGCGGGGAACGTTGGTTTCCTCCGTCACTGAAGCAATCAAGCCTCATGTTAGTTTCAAGCTGCCTGGCTGCTGGCTGCCATCTTGGCTGGCAGTTAATTTGCATATCGCCCTGATTAGCCAATGGGAAGGGTAGCGGTCGTACGCTAATTACCATGTTTCTCTTTTATTAGATAGGATAGGAAATATATTGCATAAAGACTGGATTGCTATAAATTCTTGAGTGAATAAAAGGTAAGAGTGAATACAAAAGGAAGGAGAAATAGCAGATTCTAACAAAAGAATAAAACAATATAGAAAGAGTGTTTATTATAATTGCAGGAACAAAAGATTTTGGTTGAAAGTGAGGACTCATTATAGGGAGGAGATGGCTGATTGGGCAACATCCAAGAGAAGACAGGAATGAGTGACTAAGAAGGCTAAACTTATAGATATATAAAATTAATTTTTTTCTTTGATACTGGACAGAGGAAATTATGATAGATATCTAGGTAGTGCCAGGGATATGAGCATGGCGTAAGAGATTTATGAGTTTGGGTTCACTATAATTTTGATCTGGAGATCCAGGCCAGAGGGTAGCAGTATAGGAACTGATCAATGGAGAAATATTTAATTAGAAAAATGTTACAAATATCTAAGGAATCAGGATATGATTGTATTTAAAAATATGATTTACATTAAGTTCTTACTTCCATTCTATGTCTGCCACTTACCATATAGCATTTGGTTTATTTTCATAAACCTGTGTTATTACCTGCAAAATGAGAATAATAGTAGAATGTACTTCATATAGTTGAGCTAATTAAATGCTTGTAAAGTGTTTAGTATAAACTTTTCAGAAAGTAAGCTGCTCAAAAATATTTGTTATTACTAAGAACTCCTTTTGCAAATTCTTCCAAATTGCTTTCTTCCTTTATGTGGTTTTGCCCCTTATGTGGTTCATTAGTTCTCAGCTGAACTACAGCTATTCTCAGAGGTTTACCTCCTTTTCACCACTAAAATTTTAGATTTCTGTAGCTATTTTAATATTTTTAATGTTATAGCACTCTTCTGCTACAGATATTTCACTCGTTGTATTGATCAAAGGATAGTCAAATGCCTTAGCTTAAATGCTATTACATTCATGGAATTAGTGTCAAGAGGCATTTAAAAGGCAAATCTAGTCTGTTAAACAATAACCACCTCAACTAATTCAGTGCTGCTTTATTTATCCTCACATATATATTTTTGCTTTTTATTGAATTTATGGGGGTGACATTGGTTAACAAAATTCTACAGGTTTCAGGTGCACAGTTCCACAACACATCATCTGTACACTGCATTGTGTGCTCACCACCTAAGTCAAGTCTCCTTCCATCACCATTTGCCACCCCTAAATTTTTTAAATGTTAGAATGATCATTTAACATGCAATATACCTTTTGTAAACATTTTACATGTACAAGGCAGTATTTTTAACTATAAGCACAGTGTTTTAAAACAGATCTTTAGAACTCAATCATCTTGTATTACTGGAACTTTACATCTGTTGAGTAGTAACTCCTTTTCCCTCTCCCCCCAGTAATCACTATTCTAACCTTGTCCTCTCAACGGTTGGCTATTTGAGATAACTCATTTAAGTGAAATCATACAGTATTTGTCCTTCTGTGACTTCCTTGGTTCATGTAGCATACTGTCCTCCTGGTTGATTCACATTGTTGTATATTTCAGACTTTCCTTTTTAAGACCAATATTCCATTGTAGGTTTATTGCACATGTTCTTTTTTAATTATTATTATTGTTTTTTTAAATCTCTTTTTATTGATTTCAGAGAGGAAGGGAGAAAGAGAGAGGGATAGAAACATCAGTGATGAGAGAATCATTGATGGCCTGCCTTCTGCACACTCCACACTGGGGATCAAGCCCACAACCCAGACATGTGCCCTGACTGGGAATCGAACTGTGGCCCTCTGTTTCATAGGTTGACACTCAACCAATGAGCCACACTGGCCAGGCTATTCCACATTTTATTTATTCATTCATCTATTGATGGATGTTTAGATTATTTTCATATTTTAGCTGTTGTGAATAATGTTGCAATGAACATGAGAGGACAGGTGTCTCTTCAAACCCTGATTTCAATTATTTTAAATAAATACCAGAAGTGGGATATCTAGTTCATATAGTAATTCTATTTATAATATTTTGAGGCACATCTATACTGTTTTTCATATTGGCTTTTTCATTTTAAATTCTAACCTATAGTGCACAAAGAGTTCCAATTTCTCCACATTCTGACCAATACTAACTTTTGTTTTTTAAATTGCAGTCATTTTAACAAATGTGAGATTATATCTTATTTGCCCATTTTTAAAATGGGTTATTTATTTATTTTTTTATTGAGTTGAAGAAAGTCCTTATATATTTTGGATAGTTAGTTCTTATCAGACATGAAGTTTGCAAATATTTTCTTACATTCTGTAGGTAGCCTTTCCATTCTCATATCCTTAGCTGTGCAAACACTTTTTAGTTTGATGTATGTAGTTCTGTTTGTTCATTTTGTTGATTGTGCTGTTGGTGTAATATCCAATAATTCACTGGCAGGGCCGATGTCATGAAGATTTTCTCTGAAGTTTTCATTTAGGAGTTTTATAGCTTCAAGTCATATATTTAAGACTTTAATCCATGTTGAGTTATTTTTTGCGTATAATGCAAATAAGCATCGGCTTTTATTCTTTTGCATGTGTGTTTCCAATTTTCATAGCACCATTTGTTGAATAGATTATTCTTTCCCCATGTGATTCTTAGCAACATTGTCAAAGTCAGTTGACCATATATGCATGGGTTTACTTCTGGACTCTCCAATATGATTTATCTATCAACATGTGTCTATATGTCAGTACCACAGTGATTTAATTACCTTAACTTTGTAAAATATTTTGAAATCAGAGAGTAATACCTCCATTTTGTTTATTTTTCTTAAGATTGTTTTGGCTATTTGGGGTATTATGTGGTTCTGTATGAATTTCAGAATTATTTTGTTTCTATTTGTAGAAAATGCTAATTTGATAGGAATTTCACTAAATGATAGATTGCTTTAACAGTATTGTCTTTCAACACTTGAATGGGCTTTTCATTTATGACCTTTGTGTTGAGGGATTTTTCTTCTATTACTAGTTTGTTGAAAGTTTTTAATTACAAAAGGGTATTGTATTTTGTTAAATTTTTGTGTATCTATTGAGATGATTATACCATTTTTATTCTGTTAATGTGATGCATCGCTTCAATTTACTTTCATATGCTGAATCATCTTTATATCACAGAGATAAATACCACTGATAAGGGTTATGATGCTTTTATTGTGTTTTTGGATGTGGAGTTTTAGAACTTTGTTGGGAATTTTGCATCTATGTTCATCCAGGATATTGTACTGAATTTCTTTCTTTCTTTTCTCCCTTCCTTTCTTCCTTCCTTCCTTTCTTTCTTCTTTCTTTCTTTCTTTCTTTCTTTCTTTCTTTCTTTCTTTCTTTCTTTCTTTCTTTCTTTCTTCTTTCCTTTCTTTCTGTTCTTTCTTTCCTTCCTCCTTTCTTTCTCTCTTTCTAGTGTCTTTATCTGGCTTTAGTATCAGGGCAATGCTAGCCTCAAAAACAATGATTTTTATGTTTTAAAATTATCATACATACTCATTTTTCACATTTTTATTTCTGTAGGTTAACCTCTTAGAACAGCAAATTAAAATGAAATTTACTTTGAAGATATAATGGAGCTAAAATAATATTTACTAAACAAAAGTTTCAAAATGTTAAAATTACAACACATTTTTAAAGAGATCCTATTATCATTATCCCTTACATTTTTCAGCCTCTTAATTCTAATTATTTTTATTGTGTTAATTTGGTTCTTGTTGTTATTTTATTACATTTCTACTGCAGCACAATTAGTGCAAATGTATTTTCTACATTAATATGTCCCACACCTTTATATCAAAGTTTGTCAAGTAAATATCTTTTTATGAATTTTTTACATAATTTGTATTTAATTTGAGATCATCCATTATATCTCAAAAATGTATTATTAGGCAAAACTATTAATAAAGGTATACTTTCTTCTTCCTCTTAAATGTTGTTTTACTCAAAACTTTTTATTAATATTTTGAATTCTTTTTTTAAGGGGAGAATGATGATTTTTATTTTTATTTTAATATATTTTATTTATTTTTTTACAGAGAGTAAGGGAGAAAGATAGAGAGTTAGAAACATCGATGAGAGAGAAACATTGATCAGCTGCCTCCTGCACACTCTCTACTGGGGATGTACCCACAACCAAAGTACATGCCCTTGACCGGAATCGAACCTGGGACCCTTGAGTCTGCAGGCTGACGCTCTATCCACTGAGCCAAACTGGTTAGGGCAATATTTTGAATTCTTAATGAAAAACTTTACACAAGTAGAAATTAGCATGAGTATGATGGTTGTTTTCTTTATAATAAAATACATATATTCAGATCAATCATCAATACGACAATACTGAAATACTCTAGTTTGTATGAATTTTGTAGGAATTAAATTTTATTTCAGAAAAATATAAAAATAAAGTAATATGTTCTGTTCTATTTGGAACACTTAAAAATATAGCATTCGTCAAATTTAAAAAGTTTATATATACATCAAGCTAGTGTGGTATGCTGGAGAATAACCAGCATTTGTGGTGAGATATCTTTAAATTTGTGTCTTCCTCTCCAACTAAGGGTACAAATTTAATCAATAATTTAACCTATAACTCAGTCTTCCTGCTTCCTCTGAATTTAAGGTTTAAAGAGTGTGAACTATTAGAAATTTATTGCACTTATAATTTCTATGACTTTCGCAACGTAAGCTGCTGTAAACTAATCATTCTACCTTAAATATTTGTATTTATTTCACACAGATTTAAGGAAATTAAATGGCTCACTTGATAGTAGTAGTTTCTTTCAAATAAGTTAATACTTGTCAAAACTTCATTAAACTGGATAGGCTACCCATGTGGCTACTAGCGTTACCAGTGGGTGAGCTTGCTTGAAGGGGATCACAAGCACAGTAATATAAAAATACAGGATGCTTGAGACAGTTATGCATCTGTTTTACATTGTTGGCCCTTGACTGGATATTCCAGTATTAGTAGGTATGGACAGAGTCCCTATCTTCTCCACAGTACAGAAAGTACTTTCAATGACACGGACCACAACATTGCTAAATATGAGGTAATAAAATATTTTAAAATCATATAATCATGTACAATCCTTTTATTTGAAGAGAAGTAATGCAAAGTGAAAGTTTCTGCCACCTTGATGTACTCTGTGTGTGCTTTTTAATCTATTCTCACTTTTTATGTAACAGTCAAAGAAATAAAGTAATGTTCCTTTGGTTAAACAGCCTTTCAAATATTTGCCATACATTATTCTTCCTTGGCTCATTTCATTGCATGAATTAATTTCGCTTCTTTTTGATACTTTTATTATCTTTTCTCTCTTCCTGTATTCAGAAATGACTTCATATATTTTAAATGTTAACTGGATTGTCCTTGGTAGTTCCCTTTACATCAAAGCTTATCTACATGATGCCAGACATTTCATTTGACACATGACTTCCACAATACTAGCAGATAGACTTTACTAACACATATTGGGCCTTTGATGGCCACAGCTTAAATTTATGGTTTTAGGGCAATGAAAGGTAATAAAATAGTCTAATTTTAGTTAATTTTGTATTAACATAAACTTGAAGTTCTACCAAAAATAATAAATATTTTCCAGTGGGTATAAAATCAGTGAACAATAATAAGAAGAAGTGTCAGACTACAAACAACGTTCACATTTTCTAAATTATCTACTATTTTTTTTATCTTCTATATTATTCTAAAATGTCAGTGTGTTTTTTTATTGGATGTGTACTTTGTTTTAAAAATTACCATTTTATTCCATTGGAGTTACAGAATAAGTTCAAAATACAACTGGGTAAGTATATAGTCTATGGAGATATCAGGAAACTGGTAAAATTATTTTACAACACATCACAAGACATGACGCAACATGTCACATAATAAATGCATGTGGCTTTTATTAAATAAAACCTAACAATGCTAGCCACTCTAAGTTAGAAAACCAGGTAGGTCAAGTAGGAAAAAGTGTATATCTCAATTTATCGCCAAAGAATCCTGTACAAGATTTTTCACAAACCATTCATACTGCATTTAAATATATCTCACTTTAATATTATTTCTCCAAAAGAGAACTTTTTAATGATATATATTACATAGCATAAATATATTAACCATAAAGTTACATACCTGCAAATCATTTATATTTTATTTGCATTAATTAACAAATTTTAGGTGCATGCTATACACATTTCACATTTGAAAACATAATAGGGCATTTTTTCTTTGATAGTTGCTGATATAAAAAGATAAAAAACCTAAGAATTAAAGGAAGAATTAATCTTGTTTAAATGTACGTATTAACCAAAGCAATCTATAGGTCCTATGCAATTTTTATCACAACTCAAATGGCATTTTTAACAGAAATAGAAAAACAATCCTAAAATTTGTATGGAACCATAAAATACCTCAAATAGACATATCAATCTTGAGAAAGAACAAAGTTGGATGCATCACACTTTCCGATTTCAAAGTATGTTATAAAGGTGTAGTAATCAAAACAATTGGGATTGGCATTAAAATAGACAAATAGGTCAATGTAACAAAATAGAGAGCCCAGAAATAAATCATGAATATATGGTTAATGTATTTATAATAAAGGAACTAATACATATAATGGTAAAAGGATATTCTCTTCAATAAATGGTGTTGGAAAAATTGGACAACCACATACAAAAGAAATGAAAATGGATACCTATCTTACACTATACATAGAAATAAACTGAAAATGATTAAAGACTTGAATGTAAAATCTGAAAACATAAAGCTCCTGGAAGAAAACAACAGTAATAAACTCATTAACATTGTCTTGGCAATGTTTTCTTGTATTTCACACACACACACACACACACACACACACACACACACACACACACCAAGAAAACAAAACCAAAAAGAAAAGGAGTACATAAAAAAGGGATTCTTTCTTCATAGCAAAAGAAAGTATCAATAAATTGAAAAAGCAACCTATGAAATACAAGAAAATATTTGCAAACCATGTATGTGATAAGAGGTTAATCTGAAAATAGATAAGAAACACATTATAACTCAATAGCAAAAAATTCCAATTTAAAAAAGGTCAGAGGATCTGAGAAAACATTTTTCCAGAGGAGACATACAAATGCTCAACTGGTGCATGAAAAAAAGTGCTTAGCATCACTAATCATGAGGGAAATGCAAATTAAAATCACAATGTGATATCAACTTATAGAATGAATATTATGAAAAAGACATGAGATACCAAGAGTTGGCAAGAATGTGGAGAAATGGGACCCCTTGTGCAATGTTGGTGAGAATGTAAATTGGTACAGTCACTATGGAAAATAGTACTGTATAAGGTTCCTCAAATATTAGAAATAAAACTACTATGTATTTTAGCAATCCCACTTCTAGATCTAGATATCCAAAGAAAAATAAAAACAGAGATATTACCACTCTCATGTTCATCACAGTATTAGTCATAACAGCCAATTTATAGAAACAAAGTTTAAGTGCCCATTAAAAGATGAATGGATAAAGGATATATAATAGAATATATATTATATAGAGTGGGATGTATAATGGAATATTATCCAACCATAAGGAATAAGGAAAGCCTGCTTTTTATGACAATATTGATGAATCTTAAAGGCATTATGCTAAATAAAATAAGCCAGACAGTGAAAGTATATACTCAAAGTACCACTCTAGATATGTGGAATCTAAAAGAAAAAAGAACAAAAAGTCATGGAAACTGATATTAGAAAAGTAGGGATTGACAGAAATAGGGAGAGCTTGGTAAGGGTGCAAACTTTCAACTATAAGGAGAATAAGGTCTGAGGATGTAATATAAAGATGGTGACTAGAATTGATGACACTTTATTGTATAATTGAAATTTCCTAAAATAGTAGAAACTTAAATGTTCTCACCAAAACACAATGTTTATAAATACCAAATCACCATATGTTCACATTAAATATCTGATTATTTTATTTGTTAATTACACATCAATAAAACTGAAATTAAAGAAAAAAATTATTAAATTGTAATATTGGAACATTTAGGAATACTACCATATTAACTATTGAGATAGAATGTTAATATCCTTTAAAACAGTGATGGCGAACCTATGACACGCATGTCAGGGGTGACACGCGAACTCATTGTTTTGGTTGATTTTTCTTTGTTAAATGGCATTTAAATATATAAAATAAATATCAAAAATATACATGTTTGTTTTACTATGGTTGCAAATATCAAAAAATTTCTATATGTGACACGGCATCAGAGTTAAGTTAGGGTTTTTCAAAATGCTGTCACGCCGAGCTCAAATGGTTCACCATCACTGCTTTAAAATGTTCTAATGTTAAAGTTCTAAATGAAGTTAATGAGCACATTATTGCTGATTATTTAAGACAAACTATAAAATAATTTGTAGGAGTATCAATTTGTATTATGTAGCATGAGAGATTATTTGGTTAAAAAAAACACTAGTGATTTAAAATTTCTTGGGCCCTGGCCATTGCTGCTCAGTTGATTGAGCATGCTCCTGTGCAATGAAGGGCTGCAAGTGGCTCTATTCCCAGTCAGCACATGTACCTGGCTTCCAGGCTCAATCATCAGGTGGGGGCATGCAGGAGGTTAGCATGTCAACATTTCCGCTCTCACATCAATTTTCTCTCTCTCCCTCTCCCTTCCTCTCTCTCAAAATCAATAAAACATCTTTAAAAAAAACTTCCTTGGTTGAATAAATTTTCCAAGTGTAGAATCCCGATATTGTTTTCATTTGCTGCTCCCTTTGAATAGGCTTCTTGCTCTCTGAATGCACTGTTCTATAGTAATTGAAGCCATTTTTCTAGAGTTGATGATTTCCCCCCCCATTAATATAATGATTTTTTTGTTCTATCATTGATACAAATGTTCAAAGGTCCCATTGATTCTTAGTGGTTCGAAGATTCCCAGATCTCCTTGTCTGTTTTAGTGCTTGATTTTATTTCTACGTGGAAAACAGCACGGAGTTTCCTCAAATGTTTTCAATAGCACTAGCATATGATTCAGTAATTCTATTGTTGGGTATATACAGAAATCAAACAAAATCAATATCTCAAAAAAGGTATTTGCACTTCTTATTCACTGCAGCATTATTCACAATGGCCAAGATATGGAAACGATTTAAGTGTCCATCAGCAAACAGTTAAAGAAAATGTGATATATAAGGAGGCAGTGAAATATGATTCACTTTTTAAAAAGAAGGAAAACAGAATTAGTAAAATAAGCCAGAGTGAAAGACTAATATTGTATAATCTTACATGTTGAACTTAGAAATGTATAACTTATAGAAGCGAAGAGTAGGATGGAGGTTGTCAAGAGTGGGAGGTTGAGAAACCAGGAGTGTGTTGGTCAAAGAATACAAAGTTCCATTTATGCATAAGTAATAAATACTGGAGATCTAATGTGCAGAATGATGACTTTGGTTAAGTCATCATTCTGCACATTGTATTGTATAACTGAAATTTGCTAGAAGAATAGACCTTGAGTGTTCACACCACACACGCAACCCGCACACATATGTAAACACAGTGTTCGAGGTGATCTATGTGTTAAGCAGACCTAATGACAGGATGTATATGTATTTGAAAACATGATGTTCTTCATCATAAATATACATATTTTTGTCAGTTATAACTCCATAAAGCTGGGAAAAAAATTTTAAAGAAAGAAAAAGCACTAAAACATGTCAGAGCGAGGGATTGGCACTGAGAAATAATTTTAGTGAAGTCTCTGACAGATAAGGACTTAAAACAATTGATTTCTAACCTCTGTTACCTAGTTTTATAGCACTGAATTTTTCTGAAGGTAAAAATAATACATGCAATTGTTTCATATGTTTTTATATGTTTCAATTGATATCTTACTTTGTTTTCTGAGTCGTATCTCCCCAACTATCTACAACAAAAGACTTTGGAGCATTGCCGTGCCTTCCCTCATATAGTCATGTTCTCCTCAACACTCTTCTCTTTAATGCCATCTGTGTAGGAACACTTACCCCTTCAAACTGGAAAACAACCACCTATTCCCCTGATTCACAGCATGAACAGATTAATGTAATGATTGCAACACTTTATATGCCAACAGAAGCCTTTACTGTCTCCTGAAATAAGCTGATTTAGTGCCATTTTTGGCATATAAATTGAAGTAATGCTATGTTTTAAAATATATTTATTCAAACATTATGTTTAGTTCATGTATCTGGTTTTATCTTGTTAACGGTAAAATGGTTATTATTTTGTGACCTCTTATTCTACTTCAACATGAGTATATAAATGTTGTTAGACAGTTTGCACATTTGCTTTCAGATACAGTCAGTGCCAAAGGCCAGACTACAGTGCCATAAAGAGGAAATAAATCAAACAAATAAAGAGTAAAATATACAAATGTCAAATAACATGTTAGAATGTAAATAAAATAAAATGTTCCCTCTTACCCTGACAGCAATTACTTTATGCTCTAAATCATGAGATATGACTATCCCCATATTAAATCTTACAATGATATTAGTGAGTGTAACTGCATTTAATTATATATTTTTAAATGGCATTTCACTATATGACCTTCCATAACAGTGAAAAAAATTCTCTATGACTTTTCTGTCCTTCATTAAATCCTTTATTTCAGTTGGGTAAATAAAATCAAGTGAACTTATTTATTTAAAAATATGTTTTTATTGATTTTAGAGAAGAGGAAGGGAGAAGAATAGACAGATGGAAACATCAATGAGAGAGAGAAACATTGATTAGCTGCTTCTGGCATGCCCCCTACTGGTGATGGAGCCTGCAATGAGGACATGTGCCTTGACCCAGAATCCATTAGGTGACTTCATGTTTGATGGGTTAATGCTCAACCAATGAGCCACACTAGCTGGGCAAGTGAACTTATTATTTTTTTTTAAAGAATTTTCAAATATACAAACTTTGCTAACTACAAAATTTTGTGCAACCTTTTATTTAAAAAAATACACTTTTAAACATTTTTTATTTACCTAATTCACTCTTGGGAATAGATTAAACCGGTCCAATAAATAAGCACACTTTCCCCCCTGCCTTTAACATAGATAATACCTGAATTATTAAAGGATTAATTTTATAAAATATTTTTAAACACATTTAGAAAAGGAGGCACTGTAACCTCCCCTTGCAACACATTCTAGTGCTTAGGATATTCAGCCAGGAAGTACTTCTTTTCTGAAATGCAAACCTATCCCCTCTTGTCCTATATTCAGTGAACAGAGATAAAAAACTATTCATTGTTACTGTACAAGATATTTTTCACATAACCCCAAGCTAATAATAAATCTCTCCAAGCTTTTTCTTTTTTATGTTTGAATAAACCCATCCATTCACACCTTCTCCATGATATATTTCAAGTAAAGCTTGTAGACCTGCTCCAATTCCTTTAGTTCTCATATCAGTTTCCATTCATGTTTTCTAGCTACAAGATGTAACACTCGAGGTTTCGACTAAATATAGAACTTTCTACCTCAGCGGTTATTTGTAAGATTGCAAGAGTAACTGAGATGAAACCTCTGTAGTTTACTATAATGCATTTATATCAATTAAGTTTGGAGTATCAGAACAAGCAACATTTCTTGAAACCACTTTGAGATGACAGAAAGCAGAATTAGCATATATTATCAATCTAATCCTTCTATAGTGGAACCATTTCTGTAGCAGTCTGAACTGTCATGCAACAGGCATAGTTAGCGCTTCAATCTAAAGGATGATCGTTGATAGTTTGCAATGAAAATGGCATACAGATGTCCATGAAACAAATGAAAAAATGCTCAAAGTGACTAATCATCTGAGAGATGCAAATTAAAATGATGAAGAGGTATCACCTCACACTTGTCAGAATGGCTATTATCAACAAATCGACAAATGACAAGTATTGGCAAGGATTTAGAGAAAAGGGAACCCTGGTACACAGCTGGTGCAGCCACTGTGGAAAACAGTATTGAGTTTCCCCAAAAAATTAAAAAAATGGAACTCCCTTTTTATCCAGTTATCCCACTCTAAGAATATATCACAAGAAACCCGGAACAACAATCTGAAAGAATATATGCACTCTTATGTTTATAGCAGCACAATTCACCATAGTTAAGATTTGGAAAACAGCCCAAGTGCCCATCAGCAGATGAGTGTATAAACAAAGCTGTGATACATTTATACAATGGATACTATGCAGCTGTACAAAAGAAAGAACTCTTACCATTTGCAATAGCATGGATAGACCTGGAGAGTATTATGCTAAGTGAAATAAGCCAGTCAGAGAAAAACAAGTATGATATGATCTCGCTCATATGTGGAATTTAAGGAACAAAATAAACTGATGAGCAAAATAGGTCTGTAGACGTAGAAGCATGGAACAGACTGACAAATTTCAGAAGGAAGGCAGTGTGGGGGAGTGGAAATTGATTAAGCACGGGGGAATTTATATGCATATATATTTAGCCCATGGACACAGACAATAGAATGGTGCAGGCCTGGAATGACAGGTGCAGGGTGGCGGGGGTCAATGGAAAAAAAACACACACACACAAAACAACAAACAAAGAGACATCTGTAATACTTTCAACAATGAAGATAAATTTAAAATAATAAAAAAATGAATTTTAAAAAAGCTGTTTTTATAGATTATCATAGAGATTAATCATGCATCAACTCAGAAAAAAGATATATATTATTCAAAGAATATTTTTTCATAACAAGGAAATTAAATTTAATTTTAACTTTAAGGCCCTGATCCTTTCTAATAATAGACAAACATGGTTATTGACTGTACCTTCACTACACCTCCCATTGGCTAATCAGTGTGATATGCAAATTAACAGCCAACAAAGATGGCGGTTAATTTTCATATACTGGCTGGGATCGAAGACTGAAGACAATGTGGAAGCTAAGTGCTACAGAAGGGAGCAAAGTAGAGGTGGCGGAGACAGCAATGGAGCCAAGGTTGCGGAGGCAGGAGGGCAAACCCAGCCAGAGCAGCTGGGAGCGGGAGAAAAATAAACAGCCATAGCAGCTGGGAGCGGGAGAAAAAACCCAGGAAGCCCTATTCTTGCAGGAGTCTTCCTGCAACAGGCCTCTAGTAGTTTAATAAAGAAGATAAAGTTTAGCCCTAACCGGTTTGGCTCAGTGGATAGAGCGTTGGCCTGTGGACTGATGGGTCCCAGGTTCGATTCCGGTCAAGGGCATGTACCTTGTCTGCGGGCACATCTCCAGTAGGGGGTGTGCAGGAGGCAGCTGATCGATGTTTCTCGCCCTCTGATGTTTCTAATTCTCTATCCCTCTCCCTTCCTCTATGTAAAAAATCAATAAAATTTATTTTTTTTAAAAAAAGAAGAAGATAAAGTTTATCAAACATGGTCATATGAATATGCATTCTACAGGCCACTGATTTCTTAAGTCAGGTGATGACATTAAATTCTTTATTGGTGAAGACTGAACAGGGATACAGGATACAGAAGAGCACTATAGGAAAAGTTTATAGGGTAGAAACAGAAAGGCTAGAATCCCCTGAAATACCTGTGGATCTTTGTTCCATAGTCATTATAGCAGAAGCAGGAATATCACAGAGCTATATGGACAATCTGTTTTCAACAGTTTTCAAAAGTAGCAAAATGGCAAGAGTATTGTAGCAGTAGAGCAGGGGGCCTACTGATTAGTTTTTAAATTTCCTCTTTGTAAAATATTTTTAATACTTTGGACAAGTAAACCCCCCATTCTCATCATTGCTGAGCTAGGAGTCTTAGTGTATGTATCTTAAATATTAAATACTGAATAATAAAGTGACAGATTGATTTCCAGTACTCCACATACCTTCCCAAGCTTTCTTTCTCATTAGCTGCTTGTTAAAAATTGCCATCCTAATACAAGAAGCTCAGGGTTTTCTTTTCAAACCTTCTTCACAACAAAGGAGGCCCTGTCACCCATGAGAGCTACACCATATTGCATTTCCTGATATAGCTAAAGTGCATATCTGAAACACTGATTCAATAATTAAATTAATGTAATCATATATACTTCAGAATCCAAGTTTTCATTACTGATCTCAGGTTTCACATTAGTGATAACAAAAAAATTTTAACATTTTTGAAACTCAGCTACATAAAATCCTATCTAATAAAGAGGGAATATGCTAATTGACCCTCACACCATTGCAAAGATGGGGGCGCCCACAGCCAATAAGGAGGGAATATGCTAATTGACTGTCCCACCCTCAAAGATGGGGGCACCCACAGCCAATAAGGAGGGAATATGCTAATTGACTGTCCCACCCTCAAAGATGGGGGCACCCACAGCCAATAAGAAGGGAATATGTTAATTGACTGTCATGCCCTCAAAGATGGCGGTGCCCACTGCCACAAGATGGCTGTCAGGGGAGGGCAGTTAGGGGCAACAAGGCTGGCAGGGGATGGTAGTTAGGGGTGACTGGGCTGGCAGAGGAGGGCAGTTGGGAGGGACCAGGCTGGCAGGGGAGGGCAGTTAGGTGACCAGGTAAGCAGGGGAGGGCAGTTAGGGGCAACTTTGCCGGCAGGAGAGGGCAGTTGGAAGCAACTGGGGTGGCAGGGGAGCAGTTAGGAGTTGATCAGGCTTGCAGGGGAGTGGTTAGGGGGTGATCAGGCTGGTAGGCAGGCAAGCAGTAGGGAGCCAACAGTCCTGGATTGTGAGAGGGATGTCCAACTGCCGGTTTAGGCCCGATCCTAAAAGATTGGGCCCAAACCGGCAGTCGGACATTCCCCAAGAGGTCCCAGATTGGAAAGGGTGCAGGCTTGGCTGAGGGTCACTGACCCTGCCCCCACCCCCAGTGCACGAATTTCATGCACCGGGCCTCTGGCAATGTTATAAAAGGAAAACTATTCACTTGAGAACACCAAAGCTGCTAATAATGAGTTATTCAAAGTTTTACTCTGTATAACCACAATATAATAATAGAGTTAATGCATGAAAACACACATATAGAAAGATTGGAAGCTTTTTTAAAAAGAGTTAAGAAGTATATACATTTCAATTCTACAATATTTACTATATTTAAATTGATATTTACAAGAATCTTAACAATCATATTGAAAATGTATTTTCATTCCCATTTAAAAACTGTGAAATACCAATGATATTTTTCACAGAAATGGAACAGACTATCTTAAAATAACTATGAAACAACAAAAGATGCCAAATAGTCAAAGCAATATGGAGAAAGAACAAACCTGAACACAACACACTTCCTGATTTTAAACAATAATACAAAGCTATAATAATAAAACACTATGGTGTTGGCATTAAAAAAGACACATATGTCAATGGGATATAACTGAGAGCACAGACATAAGCCCACACTTGTATTATCATTTTATTTATGACAAAATAATCAAGAAATACAATGGGAAAATGGTGCAGGAAAAACTGGACAACCACATTCAAACAAATACAACAGACCACTATATTTTACCATACACAAAAATCAATTCAAAATGAATTAAAAATTTAAATGTAAAACCTGAAACCATAAAGCTCTCAGAAGTAAACATAGTCATTAAACAACCTGACATTGGTTTGGCAGTGATTTTTTTAGATTTGACACCAAAAATAAAGACAATAAAAGCCAAAATGAACAATTGGGACTACAAGAAACTAAAAACTTCTGCACAGCAAAGAAAACAATCAACAAAATGAAAAGGCAACCTTTGTAATGGGAGAACATATTTGAAAACTATGCATCTAATAAGAAATTGGTATCTAAAATATATAAAGATTCTCTACAATTCACTAGTAAAATAACAATCTACTATAGCAGTGGTTGGCAAACTCATTAGTCAGAGCCAAATATCAACAGTACAACGATTGAAATTTCTTTTGAGAGCCAAATTTTTTAAACTTAAACTATATAGGTAGGTACATTGTTACTAAGTTAATTAGGGTACTCTTAAGCTGGCCTTTGCTAAAAACAACCTCAATCTGATTGAGGTACGTTCGCTGAGGTCAACCCCTCCCAACTTTTCCATCCACACTCATCTTGTATAATTGTTTCATCTATCTCCTTTCGTTCATCCTCTCTATATGTCCAAACCATCTCAACATACCTTTCTCAGTCCTCGACACTACATCTTCTTTCACTCCACAACGTTCTCTAAAATTAACTTAATAAACTTTACTTAAAGTTTTAAGTCTTAGTTAAACTATAGGTACATTGAATAAAACTTGATATCATACTTAATAATGATATTATTTATTGATAAAATTAAATTCTTTACAACTTACCTTACAATATCCATAAAATTAAATCATGACAATGACTGACAAACACTAATGTGAACAATGGCCTTGCATCTCCTTGGAAAGTTTGGGTAAGTCAGGTTTGTATGTTGTTGTTTTTAATTTTAGGCACAATTCCAGGTTCTCATCAATAAGACAACTCCTCAATTTACTCTTGATAAGGTTCATGCTTGAAAATTATTGTTCGCATAAATATGTAAACCTGAATAAGGAAAGAACAGCAAACCCTAGTTTTTTCAATTGATTATATGAGTCAGGAATACTATTCCAGGTGTAAAAAATCGACATATCTTCCTTATCCAGGTCTTTCAAGGCAGACCGCTTGTGCTGTGAACTAAGTTCACATTTGTTTTTCTCCAATATTTCTATATCAGCACAAAGACGTTCAAATTTCGAGCTCCACAGTTCTTTGTTTTTTTTTTAAATCCAGCAATTGCATTTCAAAGTTGCCAATGTCAATATTAAAGGGAGAAAAATTTAATTCTGTTACAGTAGCATTGAGAGGTTTTTTTTTAACAAAGGCTAACGTCGCTTTGCTGTTTCTGAATTCCTGAACCCTGTTGAGAAAAGCTTCCCTCGTATTTAAAAGTGTTCTTTTGAAATAGCAAATGTCAATATCAGAATTATTTTCTTGGCGATTTTTCAACAGGCTTGGAAAGTGAATCAAAGTTTCTCTTTCAAAATCTTGAGCAAAAAGAGATAATTTGTTTTCGAATGAAATAACTTCTTCTAACATTGAAAAAACTGTGTTTCCTTTCCCCTGTAGTTTACGATTAAGCTGATTTATATGAGATGTAACATCTACCATAAAATAAAATTTTTGGATCCACTGATCGTTTGTTAGTTCTGGATAGTAAACACCCTTCTCAAGGAGAAATGCTTTAATTTCTGTTAATAAGGAAGCAAATGTTTCCTCTTGATAACCAATGTACCTTGTTATGCAGCAGCAGATCTGTGTACTCACTCTCCATTTCAACTAAAAAATTCTTTAAATTGGTGATGATTAAGAGCTTTAGCTATAATGGAGTTGATAATCTTAATCACCAATTCCATAACTTTGCAAATTTCTTCTGGAAATGTCTGCACACAAAGAGCTTTTGGATGAATGATGCAATGGTAAGTAAGTATCTCATGATTAATTTTTTCTTTCAAAATAGCAACAAACCCGTTTCTTACGCCGGTCATACTTTTCGACCTGTCTGTTGAAATTGAGACAATTTTATCGAGCGGAATATGATGTTTTTCAATGCACTCAATTACAGCATTTGCTATGTCCTCTCTACGTGTTTGACCTTTGAGTGGCAATAATCCTAAAATTTCTTCTTTAGGACCTGTAGATGAAATAAATCGCACAAAAAGTGAAACTTGTGCTGTATCATTTATGTCACAAGACTCATCAACTGCTATTGATAAAGCTGAAACCAGTTTAAGATCTTCGACTTGCTGGTTGGTTATATTCTAAGACATTTTGACTGTTCTATCTTTCACTGTTTTAGCAGACAATGGTAACTCTTTAATTTTCTTTAGAATATCTGCTTTGTTCTTAAAATCCCGAAATAGCTCTTCGGATGCATTTATAAAACAACTTTTTATGTATTCGCCGTCTGTGTATGGTTTTCCTCTCTTAGCAACCTCTTGACTAACCACAAAACTTGCAATATTAACATTGTTGGAAGATTGCATCCAGTAATTAAATACAGAACTTGATTTTTCTTGACTCTTCTGAAGTTCCTCAACTGCTTTCTTCCTTGCATCACTGACAGGATATTTAGTACTAAATGACACGTGTTTAGTTGTAAAGTGTCTCTCCAAATTTGATTTCTTGTTATGCGCCAATTTTTCCTGACAAATAAGACAGGTCGGAAGGCCATTTAAGTTTTGAATAAATGTGAAAAGTCTCAGTCCATTCAACTTTAAATTCACGGTTTTTGCCTTCTGTTTTTCTTTGCTTCTTCTTTGTAGCCATGTCAAACAGAGCACCTAAAAAAATGTTTCATTTTATAATAATAAAGCCACCAACACAAAATAATTACAATTCTTAAATTGATGACAAAAATACCTGTAGGATTTGCAGCTGGTTGGAAAAATACAGGTAACTTTATGCTTCGCGTAGATACTTTTGTCACCCTCACATGATTTGCTGACGCGACTAGCACTAACCACTGCACAATGAGACTGCTGTCTGACTGGCTCACTCAACTCATGCATGAATCACGCGCACCTCCCCCAAGCTGCGTATCCTGCGGCCCACCTGCACTGTGTCTCCAGTCGCCCGACCGACCAACACCTCCACTTCTTCTAATGCCATTTCTTCAAAATAGACTCGCCAGGCTGAAAACCGACTTCTGCCCATGGGCCATGAAGTTTCAATGGCACTGTACATGTGCACCCACATGTGGTATTTATGGAAGAGCAACACTCAAGAGGCCAAAGAGTCGCATGTGGCTCGCGAGCCGCGGTTTGCCGACCACTGTACTATCGTCATGCATGCATACAAGTTCTTTAGTTGATCTCTCCCTTTCCCCCACCCTCCCCTACCTTCCCTCTGAGGTTTGACGGTCTGATCAATGCTTCTCTGTCTCTGGATCTGTTTTTGTTCATCAGTTTATGTTGTTCATTATATTCCACAAATGAGTGAGATCATGTGATATCTATCTTTCTCTGACTGGCTTATTTCGCTTAGCATAATGCTCTCCAGTTCCATCCATGCTGTTGCAAATGGTAAGAATCCCTTCTTTTTTACTGCAGTGTAGTATTCCATTGTGTAGATGTACCACAGTGTTTTAATCCACTCATCTGCTGATGGACACTTAGGTTGTTTCCAAATCTTAGCTATGGTAAATTGTGTTGTTATGAACATAGGGGTGCATACATCCTTTCTGATTCTTGTTTCTAGTTTCTTGGGATATATTCCTAGAAGTGGGATCACTGGGTCAAATGGGAGTTCCATTTTTAGTTTTTGGAGGAAACTCCATTCTGTTCTCCACAGTGGCTGCACACCAGTGTGCATTCCCACCAGCAGTGCACAAGGGTTCCTTTTTCTCTGTATCCTCGCCAGCACTTGTCATTTGTTGATTTGTTGATGATAGCCATTTGACAGGGAAACACCTTGAATTTAAAGCATAACTTCAGCCCTAGCCAATTTGTCTCAGTGGATAAGAGCCCTGGCCTGTGTACTGAAGGGTCCCAGGTTCGATTCCAGCCAAGGGCACATGACTAGGTTGTGGGCTTGATCCCTAGTGGAGGGCGTGCAGGAGGCAGCCAATCAGTGATTCTCTCTCATTGATGTTTCTATCTATCCCTCTCCCTTCCTCTCTAAAAAATCAACAAAAATATATTTAAAAATTTTAGTGTGGGGAAAGTTTAAAAAAAATAAAAAATGAAGCACAACTTCATGAATGTTTTATTGACTCAATAAATGTGCTAAAATATATGATGTATTTTAATATACATTGATGTTAAAAAGAATCAGCAAGGGTACACTTATTTAGCAATAATATACAGTTTTCAAAAACTATTCCAACTAATGCAAAATCAAAATATGTTCTATCTTATGTTAAACATTGGCCTATACACTCATGTGAAAATGGTCGGGGCTATAACCTTTTCACAAGTATTTTGATGAAGTAAATTGAGAATGTTCTAATGCTTTTTAATACAAATCTACTCTACATAATTTAAACGGTAATAGAATATATTTGCCAACCAGTCTCGGAACAGGTGTTAATAGACTTTGCGGAGTGGTATTGAATATAGCAGAAAAATAATATATTTAATCCAGGAAATCCTCTCTATTGATAATAATATATTTTCAATCAATAACCAAAATCCTATGAAATCTATAAGTTATTTTTAAAACCACATCCCCCCCCCCCATCCTTTCCATTTAATCTCATTTCCTACTAGCAGGAAGACCCAACAAAGATGGAAGTCCTCTCCTTGCCAACCTCAGAGTATGTGCAAAATTGCCAGGGATCAGAATGAAATTCTATTCAGTAAAACACAGTTTAATGTTCTGTCTCGAACAATTCTTAGCAAAATTAACCAATTCTCCCAATGTATTTCAACTGTTCCTTTCTTTCTTCTGAAATAACACTGGTCTTACATTATAGAAGCAATTTTGATCCCCACTATCTCTTTTGTCTTCCTCTCATTGTGCTGTCAATTGCATCTTCTAACCAATCAACTTCTACATGTAAATATCTTCCTCTTATTCTATGCATTTTCAAGGGTCTGAGTTCTTGAATCTCCTGTTTCCTTTGCTTTGCCTGATTTGTGTTTGACTTGCCACACTTATTCATCATTTAGAGCTCAGCACAGGCCTGGCTTTCTGTGGATGTCTTCCTGATCAAAGGGCAAAATTAGGTGGCTCTTCTCTTAATACTTACTATTTGTATTTTATAAAACTTAAATATTTGTTTCCTCATGAAACTTTAATGTTATAAAAGGCACTAACTACATCTACATTATATTAAGTTCATATACTAAAATTTAGCTAATTACCTTTCATTTTTAAATATCTGATGAAGAAAAAAATTAGTAGCAAGCGAGATATATATAAAAGCAAAGAAATAGATTACAAAACATCACTTTCCTTGTAAGTGAAGATAAAAACAATGACCCTTCTAAATAGTCGCCCAGTATATTCTATTTAATATTCTATGTAAAATGTAAAAACAGTTGCTTGTACATATAAAATGATCTTAGTTTATTTTCATTTTACATGTCATAAATACACATATTCATTGTTTATTTTGTTTAGCTCTTCTATAAACTGTTATTTTTATTGAGCTAAGGATTCACTTACTTATACTAGTTCCTAATATAATTTTTATAATGGACTCAAGAATGGACTGAATGAATGAATAAATGCACAAACCCTTGCAACTATATATTACAGATATAATCTAAGGTAAGCTAACCCAAGCAGGACAGTTCATGCCTTGCAATTTCAAATACCACTCCCTGTCCCCAGAAAAATATCTAACAGGATAGAAATTGAGGTGGCCAGAGTGTGTAAGTTTTTAATTCTAAGTCTTTAAAATTATAACTGTGTAAGATGTGTTCTGTGATCTGAGATAAGAACATGAACTGGTCATATTGTTTTTAAAGTACCCATCTCATTTTTCTCCTACACACCTCCTAATCCCACATATATTATAGCTTTTCAAAATAGTTTGCTTCTCTTCTTTGTCTTCCAGAATTTATATCTCTATCTCTTTCTTTCTTGCTGATTATGAGAAAAGTCTACACATCCTTCAAGATTTAAGATAATAATAGTCTATCTTTTTATGTTACTTTCCTTCTATTCTCTCCAAAATAATTCTAGTATACATATTGCATTTCCATTTTTATTTACTGATTTATATCTAAAATTGAGTTCTAAATCTTTATAAAGTAAGGATGCATATTATATCCTGTTTTCTGTTTGATGTCTGTTCAATGTGTTCCCAGAACATGTTCTCTAGCAACAGTATGTGTTGAATCAATAAATTAATGTATAAATAACAAATAGAAATCTCCTATTCCTTTACCTTTGACCATATCTGGTTTTCTGGTGTCTTAGGACATGGTAAGTGTATTCAATAGTAGTAAGGATACAAATACTATTGTTTAATAAGAAAAATAATGAAAAATAACATGAGTGTCAGGAAAGGCTTCCTAAGTATGACTCAAAATTCAGATGCACTGGAAGAAAAGATTGGTAAATTTGACTCTATAAAAGACATGATGGCATTGCAAAAACAAAAACAACATTAAAATCAAAGATACACAGCAAACTGGAAGAAAATATTTTCAGTAGCTAATGCCAGGGACCAGAGCAATCTTAAAAAACTACAGAGAAATATTTTTAAAAAAGATAAAAAAATATATGTAAATGTAATTAAAAACTACTTTTCAAAACATTTCTAAAAATGTTCCTTACATATGTACAAAGTTGTTTTGCCTCATTTATAATATGACAAATAAGAATTAAAATCATAATCAATATATTTACCTATCACATTTGCAAAACATTTTTAAAATGAAAATTACTCTGTTGGTTGTCTGCGTGAAAATATTGACTCTCATGTATTATTGATAATAATGCAATTCCACACAGTCCTAATTAAAAAGAATTTTGAAATATCTAACAAATCACACTTTTTGTTGATTTCACCTCTAGAAATTTAATCTGAATATACTCCTTGGGAAAAAAGTAGGTTTACAATTGTTCAGATAGAAAATAATATAATCATTAATAAATAATACAATAATAAAATCTGTGTTTTGAGTACTCATAACTGTAAACCTAATTTTGCCCCACCCTGTATACCTCCACTAGTAAAAAAATACCTATGAATAATGGAATTGTTGGCAACATAGTTTTAGTTCAAACTATTGGGAAAATATAACTGTTTATAAATAGGAGACTTGGCTTAATAAACTGTGCTATATGTACTGAGTGGAGTGCTAGACAGTCATATAAATATATATGTAAAGTGATTTTCATTATATGTCAGCCAGTGAGTAAATCAAATTGAAAAATATCTATAGTAGGTGTTTCTGTTGTACAAGAAAGGAGAACAATTATAAAAGAATACATATATTTGCTCATTCGAACTTAAAAAATATAGGAAATGTAAATTAGGTACTTGTGAGATTGATGATTTATGGAGCACTGATGAGAATAGATTAAAAGAGACACCATAACCTTGTCAGATAAATGATTTAAAATATTTTTTCTCATTCTATGGGGTGTTTGTTTCACTTTATTGATGATATTCATTGAAACACAAACATTTTCAATCTTAATGACGTCAAATTTACCAACTTTTGAATTTGCCACTTGTGTTTTTGGTATTGTACTAACAAAGACTTTGCCTAACCCAAAATCATGAAAATTTAATTCTGTTTTCTTCTAAAGCAGTGGTTCTCAACCTTCCTAATGCTGCGACCCTTTAATACAGTTCCTCATGTTGTGGTGACTCCCAACCATAAAATTATTTTTGTGCTACTTCATAACTGTAATTTTGCTACTGTAATGAATAGTATTGTAAATATCTGATATGCAGGATGTATTTTCATTGTTACAAATTGATCATAATTAAACCATAGTGATTAATCACAAAAACAGTATGTAATTATATATGTGTTTTCCGATGGTCTTAGTCGACCCCTGTGAAAGGGTCATTCGACCCCCAAAGGGGTGGCGGCCCACAGGTTGAGAACCGCTGTTCTAAAGTTATACAGCTTTTGGTCTTATATTAAGACCTATGATGAACATGAATATATTTTTGAATAGCTGTAGGTGTCAAAAAAGAGACCAAATTTATTATTTTGCATGGAAATAACAGCTGTTTTAGCACCATTTGTTAAAAAGACTACTCTTTTCTTATTATTTTTATTCATATAAACAATAAATTTTGAAAGTGTCTTATGATATCCTTGTTGACAAGATGGAGAAATGTTCATTGGATAATTATGCAGTTCAATTGATTTAGAACTTGTTATATTTCATCTGTCAAATTTGTTTTCTTGTTCATTTAGAAATAATTGACATATATCATTATATAAGTTTACGGCATACAACATGAGAGTTTGATATTTATATACTGTGAAATTATTACCACAATAAGTTTACCTATTATCCATCTTTACACATAGACACAAAGAAAAGAAAATTAAGGGGGAAAAATAAAGCATTTTTTATCTTGTGATGAGAACTCTTGGGATTTACTCTCTTAACATCTAGTGTGCATTCTATAGAGCAGTGTTAGGTATAGTCTTCATGTCGTTTATTACAAGCCTAGTACTTTTTATTTTAAAACTGGACGTTTATACCTTTGGCCAACTTCCTCCAGTTCACCCTCGCCCCTTCACCTTTGGTTACCACAAGAAGTCTAATATTTTTATAATGAGGTGTTTTTTTTTTGTTTTGTTTTAAGATTTTTACATATAAGTGAGATTATGCAGTATTTGTCTGTGTCCGTTTGACTTATTTTACCTAGCATATTTCTTTCAGGTCCATCCATGTTGACATAAGTAGTAAAATTTTCTCTTTTTATGGCTGAGTGATATTCCCTTGTATGTATCTGTCAGAACTTTTTAATCGAGTCATCCATAAATAGACTCTTAAAAATATTTTTGATTCATGAGTTTTTGTGAACCTTATGAAAATTATTCAATGATATGCTATAAGCCTTCAAATACCTGGTCCTACCTTGCATAATATTTTATTATGACTAGAAAGAGGACATTGATAGTACACATCAAATCTGAGATATAATGTCAGGAATATTAGCATAATTTTGTCCCAAAACTTTTAGAGCCTCGAGTACTATATCAATACTAATAAAATGTATTTTAATAAGAAAATATTAAAGTTTTGCAAGAAACAGATGATGAGAAAGTATGGCTTTGCACTATTGTTGTGCAATGAATGATAAGCAATCTCAATATTTAGCTGTGTTTACTCAAAAAGTAAATACCCAAAAAACTTCAAATAATTTATATGCAAAGACATATGCACCCCTATATTCATTGCAGCATTATTAACAGTGACCAAGAGCTGGAAACAACAAAAGTGCCCTACTATAGAGGATTGGATAAAGAAGATGTGGTGCATATACACAATGGAGTACTACATGGCCATAAGAAAGGATGAAATAGCATCATTTACAACAACATAGATGGACCTTGATAACATTATGCAAAGTGAAATAAGTCAAACAAAGCTAAGAACTATACGATTTAACTCATATCTATACTAATAAAAGGGTAATATGCAAATGGTTGGGACGCCCTCACACATAACAACTGATCAGCAGGAGGCTGTGTGCACAGCAGGTGCGGGTGGGCGGGGACTTGCGTCACGCCAACACAATCCATCATCAGGAGGCCTGGGGACCAGAGGAGGCCTCCGCACGGCTCCACTAGGGTCTGGAAGCCTCTGTATGACCTAGCTCAGAGGTGGGGCCCGGCGAAGTCCTCTGTGCAGTGACGCCTGGGGGTCTCACAGCTCCGTGCAGTGCAGAGGCAGGACCCCTGGCTCTGGCCTACCTCTTTGGGGCAATCTATCGAGGAGCCCTGGATGGGTGGGCAGGGCCTACCTCTTTGGGGTGATGGATTGTGGGGCTCCCACACTGTGACAGGGCACAGGCCCTGCTGGGGGACTCCCCGCTCCCATGCACAAATTTTGTGCCCTGGGCCACTAGTGTGAAATATAAAACTGAAACTTATGAACACAAACAGCAGTGTGGTGGTTGCCAGAGGGAAGAGAGTCGGGGAAGAAAGTGGTCCTAATATGAGGTGACAGGAGATTTGATTTTGGGTAGTGGGCACGTGGTCCTATATACATATTTTGTAATTTAGTAAACCACACATGAAACCTATATTTTCATGTTTACCAATGTCACCCCAATAAAATTTAAAAAATAAAATGTAAAAAAAAGGTATAAATAAGAAAGTTTATCATTTCAATGCCCTTTACATTGCAATTGAAATGTATACATCATTTATTTGGTTTTAACTAAGAGAATTTCTAAATTTACATGTTTATATATTCGTAGAGATAATACTTATTTCTGAAAAGAAGTATTTCTTATTCTAGTATCATCTATTTCAGATATTACATAAATCAATGTTTCATATTATTTTTCTTTTAATAATATTTTATAATTGTGACAAAAAGTATTTTATTATTGTAGTCATTGACATAAATAATCAATAAGCATCATAATGAAATTTAAATAAATAAAAAAATTATTCTAAGGATACTTTCTGCAGAATTTCTAATCAATAATAATTTTACTTCTCTCTAAAATTGCTCTTTTAAACAAATGTTAGTCCAACAGATCTTAGAGCATATGGTTATTTCAAAGGTTTAATCTTTAACCTTAATATACAACACATATGTACTCCACAATGACAACTGTAATAAATTGATTTTAAGTTATCAATGGGCTATAGATTGCAGGACAACCTAAGCCAGCACTGATCTTATGTTAATGATTCCCAAAACTACAAAGATAGGTGTTCATGTATAATCAATCTTAAAACTTGATACATTTAATTCACATCTACTAAACTTACACCTAAACTAATTAGAAAAACAACCAAAGCCCAAAGTTAGTAAAAGTCAGGGAATAACAAAGGTACGAGCAGAGATAAATGAAACAAAAAAACAAAACAAAACAAATACAAAAGAATCAATGAAAGCAACACCTGGTTCTTTGAAAAGATTAGATAATTGATAATTCTTTATCTAATCTCATAAAGAAAGAGGAAAAGAGAACAAAAATAAATAAAATCTCAAATAAAATGGGAGGAGTGACGGCTGACATCACAGAAATACAAAGAATTTTAAGAAAACAATACAGGAGAACCAAGATGGCGGCATAGGTTAACGCCAGAGTTTGCTGCTTTGAACAACTACTTCAAAAGTGAAACCAAAAAACGGAAGGGACATCACCCAGAACCACAGGAACGCTGGCTGAGTGGAAGTCCTACAACTAGGAGGAAAGAGAAACGCACACGGACACTCAGAGGAGGCGCAGTGCTGAAGTCAAATTCTGAGGTGCGGAGTGCGCGGAGCGGGCTGGCGGCGGAGGGCGCCGTTGTTGTTTTCAATCGGGAGGGAGTCGCAGACTCTGAGCACCAGATCCGGGCGAGTCTTTAGGGACCCAGACTCAAACGGGAGAAGCGGGACTGTCTGGCTTCCGTCAGAGCAAGGGCAGCTTTCTCTCTGAGGTTTGCAGCGGGTGCTGGGACTCAGAGAGGCAGAGCCCCTGGGGACAGGACTGAGAGCCGCCATAACTGCTCTCTCCGGCCCACCCTGTTGATCCTGTGTGACCCGCCCTGCCCAAGCCCTGCACAGAGGCATTTGCCGGATAGCCTCAGACAAAGGCTAGATTAGCACCTCCCTAGAGGACAGAAGTTCTCTCACTGCTGACACAGCTGATTCTCATAGCCACTTGGCCTGGAGGTCAAACCCTCCCTGGAATTAGCTACAACAATCAAGATTTAACTATAAGACTGCGAACAAAGACCACTAGGGGGTGCACCAAGGAAGCATAACAAAATGCGGAGACAAAGAAACAGGACAAAATTGTCAATGGAAGATATAGAGTTCAGAACCACACTTTTAAGGTCTCTCAAGAACTGTTTAGAAGCTGCCGATAAACTTAATGAGATCTACACAAAAACTAATAAGACCCTCGATCTTATATTGGGGAACCAACTAGAAATTAAGCATACACGGACTGAAATAACGAATATTATACAGACGCCCGACAGCAGACCAGAGGAGCGCAAGAATCAAGTCAAAGATTTGAAATGCGAGGAAGCAAAAAACATCCAACCGGAAAAGCAAAATGAAAAAAGAATCCAAAAATGCGAGGATAGTGTAAGGAGCCTCTGGGACAGCTTCAAGTGTACCAACATCAGAATTATAGGGGTGCCAGAAGATGAGAGAGAGCAAGATATTGAAAACCTATTCGAAGAAATAATGACAGAAAACTTCCCCCACCTGGTGAAAGAAATGGACTTACAGGTCCAAGAAGTGCGGAGAACCCCAAACAAAAGGAATCCAAAGAGGACCACACCAAGACACATCATAATTAAAATGCCAAGAGCAAAATATAAAGAGAGAATCTTAAAAACAGCAAGAGAAAGAAACTCAGTTACCTACAAGGGAATACCCATACGACTGTCAGCTGATTTCTCAACAGAAACTTTGCAGGCCAGAAGGGAGTGGCAAGAAATATTCAAAGTGATGAATAGCAAGAACCTACAACCAAGATTACTTTATCCAGCAAAGCTATCATTCAGAATTGAAGGTCAGATAAAGAGCTTCACAGATAAGGAAAAGCTAAAGGAGTTCATCACCACCAAACCAGGATTATATGAAATGCTGAAAGGTATCCTTTAAGAAGAGGAAGAGGAAGAAAAAGGTAAAGATACAAATTATGAACAACAAATATGCATCTATCAACAAGTGAATCTAAAAATCAAGTGAATAAATAATCTGATGAACAGAATGAACTGGTGATTATAATAGAATCAGGGACATAGAAAGGGAATGGACTGACTATTCTTGGGGGGGGGAAGGGGTGTGGGAGATTTGGGAAGAGACTGGACAAAAATCGTGCACCTATGGATGAGGACAGTAGGTGGGGAGTGAGGGTGGAGGGTGGGGCGGGAACTGGGAGGAGGAGAGTTATGGGGGGGAAAAAAAGAGGAACAAATGTAATAATCTGAACAATAAAGATTTAATTTAAAAAAAAAGAAAAGAAAACGATACAAACAATGATTGCCAACAAATTGGACAATCTGGAAGAATAGATAAATTCCTAGGCACATATGAGCTTCCAAGACTGAATCAAGAAGAAACTGAAAAAAAATGAGCAGACCAATTACACTAACAAAATCTAATTAATAATCAAAAAATTCTCAACAAACAAAAATCCTGTACTGCATGGCATCATAGGTGAATTTTACCAAATATTCAAAGAATTAATATCTATTTTTCTCAAACTATTCCAAAATTTCAAGAGGAGGGAAAGAGCCTAAGCTCATTTTAAGAGGCCATCATTACCCTGATTCCAAAACCAGATAAAGACATATATATATATATGCAAAAATTTTCAACAAAATATTAATAAATCAAATTCAGCTATATATGAATAGGAACATGCACAATGATAAAGTGGGATTTATTTCTAGCATGCAAGTTTGCCTCAACATTCACAAATCAATTAACATGATACATCATCATATGGATGCAGAAAAGCATTTAACAAAACCCAGCTTCTATTTGTGATAAAAACTCTCAGCAAAGTGGAAATAGAGGCATATACCATGTTCATGGATAGGAAGAATTAACATCAGCAAATGTCCATACTACCCAAAGCCATCTACAGATTCCCCACAATTAGTATAAAATACCAATGGGATACTTCACAGAATTAGAAGAAATGTAGCAAAACTTTGTATGGTGCCTCGAAAGACCCCGAATAGAAACAGTGAACTTGAGAAAGGACAAATTTGGAGGAATCTCCCTACCTGATATCAAACTATACTACAAGGCCACAGTAATCAAAACATCACGGCATTGGCATAAAAACAGACATGTAGATGAATGGAACAGACTAGAAAGCCCAGAAATAAATCCACTCCTTTTTAGTCAATTAATATTTGACAAAGGAGGCAAAAACATACAATGGACTAAAGATAGTCTATTCAATAAATGGTGTTGGGAAATTGGACAGATATACGCAAAAAAAATGAAACTACACCACTATTTTACAATACATATAATAACCTCGAAATGGATTAAAGACTTAAATGCTAGACTTGAAACCATAAGTATCCAAGAAGAAATCATATGCAGTAAAATCTCAGACTTTTCTCATAGCAATTTTTTTTCCTGATAAATCTCCTCAGGCAGGGGAAATAAAGGAAAAATAAACAAATGGGACTACATCAAACTAAAGAGTTTTTTCACAGCAAAGGAAACCATCAATAAAATGAAAAGACAACCCACTGAGTGGGAGAACATATTTACCAATGATACATCTGATGAGAGGTTAATATCTAATGTTTAGAAAGAACTTATATAATTCAACACTAAAAATACAAACAATCCAATAAAATAAAATAGAGAAAAGATCTGAACAGACATTTCTCCAAAGCAGATATACAGATGTTCAATAGACATATGAAAAGATGCTAAAAAGTCACTAATCATCAGAGAAATACAAATTAAAATCACAATGAAATATCACCTCACACCTGTCAGAATGGCTATTATCAATAAACCAACAAACAACAGGGGTTGGCGAGGATGTGGAGAAAAGACAACACTTGTGCACTGTTGGTGGGAATGCAGATTGATTTAGCTGTTATGAAAAGCAGTATGGGAGTTGCCTCAGAAACTTTAAAATGGAACTACCTTATGACCCAGTAATTCCACTACTTGGAATTTATCTGAAGAAACCCTAAACACTAATTCAAAAGAATATATGCACCCTTGTGTTCATTGTAGCATTATTTACAACTAGAGGGCCCGTGCACAAATTCGTGCACCAGTGGGGTCCCTCAGCCTGGCCTGTGGGATCAGGCCAAAACTGTCTCTCTGACATCCCCTGTGTGTCCCAGATTTTGAGAGGGCACAGGACAGGCAAGGGACCCCACTGGTGCACGATCGGGGCCAAGGAGTGAGGCAGGAGGTTGGCCAGCCAGGGAGGGACGAAGGGAGGGATCCAGGGCATGTCCAGCCCATCTCACTCAGTCCCAATTGGCTGGATCCAAGCAGCAAGCTAACCTACTGGCCGGAGTATCTGCCCCCTGGTGGTCAGTGCACATAATAGCGAGTGGTTGAGCAGCCTTAGCATATCATCAGCATATTACGCTTTGATTGGTTGAACAAATGACCAGACAATTGGACACTTAGCATATTAGGCTTTTATTATAAGACTAGAGGCCCGGTGCACAAAAATTTGTGCACTCGGTGGGGGGGGGGGGGAGGTCCCTCAGCACGGCCTGTGCTCTCTCACAGTCTGGGACCCCTCGGGAGATAACGACCTGCTGGCTTAGGCCTGCTCCCGGGTGGCAGAGGGCAGGCCCAATCCCTAGGTGCAGCCCCTGGTCAGGCTCAGAGCAGGGCCGATTGGGGAGTTGGGGTGCCGCCCCCTGTCATGCACAGAGCAGGGCGGATCGGGAGGTTGTGATGCCACCCTCAGTCATGCTCAGGGTAGGGTTGATTGGGGGGTTGGGACACCGGCCCCTGTCACACTCAAGGAAGGGTCGATGGGGAGGTTGCGGCGCCACCCCCTGTCACGCACAGAACAGGGCCCATGAGCGGGGTTGGGGCTCCATACCCTGTCACACACAGAGCAGGGCCCATCAGGGGGTTGGGGAGCTCCCCCCTGTCAGGCACAGAGCAGGGTCGATCAGAGGTTTGGGGATCTCCCCCCTGTCACTCACAGAGTAGGGCCAATAGGGGAGGTGGGGCACTGCCCCCTATCACCCACAGAGCAGGGCCGATCAGGGGGTTGGGGCGCCACCATTCTCACAATCAGGGCAGGGCCGATGGGGAGGTTATGGCTCTACCCCGTCACACACAGAGCAGGGCCGATCAGGGGGTTGGGGCACCGCACCCTGTCACACACAGAGCCGCAGGGTGATCAGGGGGTTTGGGAGCTCCCCCAAATCAGGCACAGAGCAAGGCTGATCAGGAGGTTGGGGCGCCTTCCCCTGTCACAAACAGAGCAGGGCGGATAGGGAGGTTGTGGCCCCACCCCCTGTCACACACAGAGCCACAGTGCGATCAGGGGGTTTGGGCGCTGCCCCCTGTCACGCTGATCCTGGTGCCGGGAGGCCTTGTGGCTCTGCTGATCCCAGTGCTGGGGGGCATATTACCCTTTTACTATATAGGATAGAGGCCTGGTGCATGAATGGGGCTGGCTGGTTTGCCCTGAAGGGTGTCCTGGATCAGGCTGGGGGTCCACACTGGGGTGCCTGGCCAGCCTGGGTGAGGGGATGATGGCTGTCTGCAGCTGGTCACACACCCTTCAGGGTGGGGGTCCCCACTGGGGTTCCTGGTCAGCCTGGGTGAGGGGATGATGGCTGTTTGCCGCTGGTCACACACCCTTTAGGGTGGGGGTCCCCACTGGGGTGCCTGGCCAGTCTGGGTGAGGGGCTGAGGGCTGAAGCTTCCAACTGCTCCTTTTTTTCTTTTTTTTTTATTCTGGGGCAGCTTTAGCTCTGGCTCCAGTTCTGAGGCCTCTGCTGTTGCTGAAAGCAGGTATTTGGTTTGTTTGGGTTCTATAATCGAAACAATGTATAACTCCAGCTCTGATATCCCAGCTCTCTGAAAGCAGGTTTCTGGGGTTTTGTTTAGCTTCTATATTTGTTATATGGTTCAAACTGCAGGCTCAGAGACCAGCAAGGCAGGCGGGGAATGTTGGTTTCCTCCATCACTGAAGCAAGCAAGCCTCATGTTAGTTTCAAGCTGCCTGGCTGCTGGCCACCATCTTAGCTGGCAGTTAATTTGCATATCACCCTCATTAGCCAATGGGAAGCGTAGCGGTCATATGCTAATTACCATGTTTCTCTTTTATTAGATAGGATAGCCAAGATTTGGAAGCAGCCCAAGTGTTCATCAGTAGGTGAGTGGATAAAAAAACTGTTGTACATTTACACAATGGAATATTACTCTGCCATAAAAAGGAAGAAAATTTTACTCTTTTTGACAGCATGGATGGACCTAGAGAACATTATGCTAAGTGAAATAGCCAGTCAGAAAAAGACAAGTGCAATATAATTTGACTCATATGTGAAATTTAATGAACAGTCTGAACTACCAAGCAAAATAAAGACAGACTCACAGATAGAGAGCATTCAGAGAGCTCTGATTGGGGAGGCAGGGTGTTTGGGGGTAGGGAGATTGAGGAAAAAAAAGGTGGGGGGAAAGACAGAGAGAACTCAGGG
This sequence comes from Myotis daubentonii, assembly GCF_963259705.1. Lineage (NCBI taxonomy): Eukaryota > Metazoa > Chordata > Mammalia > Chiroptera > Vespertilionidae > Myotis > Myotis daubentonii. Next base: position 144,175,289 of record NC_081841.1, on the reverse strand, counting down.
TTCCAGGCAGTAGTGGTGGTTGTGGGGGAGGGAGTGGAAGAGGGCATAGAGGAGATAAATGGTTATGTTAAAAATAAAATAAATTAAAATTGAAATTAAAAAAGCAAACAATAATTTTCTTCTGATATAAACAGATAATTAGTATTATGCAAAGGGAAACATATTAAGATTTTTTAGTCTGATTGTTAATAATTCACAGCTATAACATCACATATCCATTGACTTACTTAAAACACTTAGTTGGGGCCGAAACCGGTTTGGCTCGGTGGATAGAGCATCGGCCTGCAGACTGAAAGGTCCCAGGTTTGATTCCGGTCAAGGGCATGTACCTGGGTTGCGGGCATATCCCCAGTAGGAGATGTGCAGGAGGCAGCTGATCGATGTTTCTCTCTCATCGATGTTTCTAACTCTCTATCTCTCTCCCTTCCTCTCTGTAAAAAATCAATAAAATATATTTTTAAAAAAAACAACAACAAAAAAAACACACTTAGTTGGGGAAATATTTTTAAGCTACAAAAATACCATAGCACTTAAATTAAATAATTAATCTATTGAGAATCTCTTAATTCCTGATATTATAATTAAAAACAGCTAAGACCTTATAAATAAGCACTGATCCTATAGGCATTGATGATCCCCATCAAACTGATGGAAAAACAAAGGTGCGTGGGAATTCTGTTAATTTCTTATCAATCACTATAACACTTTATAGAAAGTTAACCAAAGTGAGTAAAATCATCTTGGTCTTAAAAGATGTGTTCATATGTAGCACTGATATGGAAGTATAAAACTAACCCTAACCCCAATAAATGTAATTACAAAATAAAATAAAATAAAAACAACTATATAACAAATCCAGTAAAGTAGTATTGTGTAGGTATCTGTTGGGGTGTGTATATTTACCTTTTCCTTTTTTTTTCTACTAGATATTAAAGGTATAATTTTACTTGGCTGTCTAGATGTGGTTGCAGTATGTCATAAGGGACATGATGCTAGAAGGAATGACAAAGTGTTTTGCTGGGAATCAACTTAGACTAGTATATTTTGACAACTCTAATTTTTTGAGAACTTGGTCTCTTAGATGCAGTTTCTTGACCTGAACTCTGATGGTGGTAATACTTATCCAAAGAGATGCTTCTTTTGAAGTAGTGTTAAGTACCAATATATTTATTTAGCAAGCATTCAATGACCATTTACTATATACCAAGTACAACTTAGGTGCTTAAAACATTTCACTTATTCTTTGATTTCCTTCAGGATCAACAATCAACCAGGGTAAGTCTCCTTCAACTTATATTTAAAATTCTAGCCACATTGGATATTTTCTTCTTAAAAATTTTTAAAAGAGGTCAGAACATAATAAATATGTAAACACTGAGCTTGCAATATAAAGTTTACCTGGCCCCAAAATAAAAGGTTTTAAAAAGGGAGAGAAAGGAACAAATAAATGCCTTTGCCTTCCACAATGCAAAAAAATGAATTAAAAAAAAATAGTGCTGCCCTGGCTGGTGTTTCTCAATGGTTACAACATCAGCCTGTGCACCAAAGGTTGCAGGTTCAATCCCTGCCCCAGTCAGGGCCCATGCTGGAGGCAACAAATTGATGTGTCTCTCTCACACATCAATGTCTCTCTCTCTCTCTTTCTCTCTCTCTCCCTTCCACTTTCTCTAAAAAGCAATGGAAAAAAAATATTCTCAGGTGAGAATTAACAATAACAAAAACTTGGTTATAAAATAATTTCTCCACTAATACAACCTCAAATAAAATTAGATATTATTAATTGGTATACACTAATTAAAGGGTAGTGAAACACAAAAATGCATTGTTTTAGTAATTAGTCTTAAGTTAAATTGATCTACATATATACTTTAAACCTTTACCCAAAATTATGTTAAGCTAAACAGAATTTTAAGACACCAAAGAAAAAGCAATACATGAAGAAATGAAACTATATTAATCTATTGATAATTGCTTGCACATTTATAAACTTATATGAATAAATTGTTTATCTACAAATATAATTAAATCATTTATAAGTGGCCAGTTACATTATAATTAAATCAATCATCATATAATATTATTTAATAGAAAAGCATAAATCCCACTTATGGTATTAATGATATCTTTATACCTTTGCTCCATTTGAAAACTGCCTTTACTACCTTTGCCCAATTATTTAGGTTAAAATAAATTAATAATCATTAAGCCATGCCTAGTTAAATATAGAATATAAATAAATTTTAAATGAGAGTGATCCCACTTCTAGGAATATATCCCAAGAAACTAGAAACACCAATCAGAAAGATATATGCACCCCTATGTTCATAGCAGCATGATTTACCATAGCTAAGATTTGGAAACAAATTGCCCATCAGCAGATGAGTGGGTTAAAAAACTGTGGTACATCCACACAATGGAATACTAGGCTGCAGTAAAAAAGAAGGAATTCTTACCATTTGCAACAGCATGGGTAGAAATGGAGAGCATTATGCTAAGCGAAATAAGCCAGTCAGAGAAAGATAAGTATCACATGATCTCACTCATTTGTGGAATATAATGAACAACATAAACTGATGAACAAAAACAAGTCCTTTGATTGATTTCTCCCCTTTACCCCACCCTCCCATACCTGCGGTTTGATGGTCTAATCCAACGACAGAGAAGCATGGATTAGAGCCAGTGGTTCTCAACCTTCTGGCCCTTTAAATACAGTTCCTCATGTTGTGACCCAACCATAAAATTATTTTTGTTGCTACTTCATAACAGTAATGTTGCTACTGTAATGAATCGTAATGTAAATATCTGATATGCAGGATGGTCTTAGGCGACCCTGAGAAAGGGCCATTTAACCGCCAAAGGGGTTGTGACCCACAGGTTGAGAACCACTGGATTAGACTATCAAACCTCAGAGAGCAGGTAAGGGAGGGTGGGGTAAGGGGGAGAGATCAATCAAAGGACTTGCATGCATGCATATAAGCCTAACCAATGGACACAGACTCCAGGAGGGTGAGGACATGAGTGGGGGGGTGGGCGATGGGGGATAAGGACACATATGTAATACCTTAATCAATCAATAAAAAATATATAAAAATATAAACATCTATATAATTCATTTTTACAGTTCACTTTGTTTATTAAGCTTGCAGAGTTTTATGTACTTTACTGGTATGTAAATTACAATTTCATAAAAAGAGGAAGTTGTAACACTGATGAGGAAGGAAAACATAAAAGAACTGGTTTCCAAAAAGGGGAAAAAAAGTATTACTGAGACCATTTGATAATATTATTTGTTTTTCACTTAAAATAAAGAAAATAAATATTTATAAAGTTGCAAATAGAATATAAATAAATATATCCTATTCAATAGCAAATGAAAAATGATTCAGGCCCTGAGGCTGAGACTTTTCTCCAATAATATATATTAACCCTTTTAATTGAACTGGATGGAATTATCTACAAGGGAATTCTTACTCCAATTTTGAAGAGAAAACTTTTAAGATGGAAAATGTGTGCATTAACATCAAGAAAATATAGAGCATACTTTGTTTAATTATTTGCAAAATACTGTTTGTTTGGATATAGATAATCTATATAAGTACAATAATTACTGTAATTTGACTTGAGAAAAGAAGAAAAACTATATAAAAACATTAAATAAATAGAGGCCTGTTGCACGAAAAGATTCGTGCAATAGGCCTTTCCTTTCCCTGGCTGCCGGCACCAGTTTTCCTCTGGCACCCGGGACCCAGGCCTTCGCTCCCGCTGGAGGCGCCTCCAAGCCTCTTGTGGCTCGGGCGGCCTGAGCTGCCTTCAGTCTTCACTCCGCTGCTTCGTGCCTATGTATGCAAATTAACCGCCATCTTTGTTGGTGGTTAATTTGCATATCTCACTAATTACCCAATGGGAGGCGTAGGGAATATACGGTCAATTTCAATCTTTGTCTATTATTAGATAGGATATTTTCAAAATGGTAAAACTATTACACTTAAGAAAAATAGGTAAGCTCACAATCAGAACTCTGTGGGGATAAAGAAACCTGTTCGCAGTACTTAAACAGTACATAATTTTAAAAAAATCTTTATTACTAGTACATAGGACTTCCTTTTCCCCCCATTAAGCTCTTCCATACTGCTCCTGTCCTCCCCCTCTCCTCCCCCTCTGGGCCCTCACCAACCCATTGTCTGTGTTCAGGGTTATGCATATAATGCATACAAGTTCATTGGTTGATCTCTTCCCACCCACCCTCTCCTGTGTTCCCTCTGAGATTCAACAGTCTGTGCATGATTCTATGTATAAGTACATAATTTTAAAACAGAACTTTACAAATTGTGTTGGCTGGCAAAGTTGAAAAGAAAGGAACTAAATTAGATGACATAGTTGCTTTGATATGGCTTTATTTGTAAATATGTGAAATATTCCTTTAAGAGCAGGTTGAGTATGCATTATCTAAAATATTTCACAAACCATCAAAGAGTACTACATTTTTTAAAATTGGTATTTTCTTTGCACTTAGCACAAGTCTCTTCTATATCATCTATTTCATCCACCCAAATTCATTATTTGTTTTCCTGTTTTCCCTTCTTAGACAGAGTTATTTGAGTTCTAGGTTTGTGACTCAATTATAGTTGAATCTCCATCAAGATAGGCATAGGTACATTATTTTTAGTTGGATGAATTTTTGCCAAATAGATGAATGAATGAAAAAACAATGCATATATAGAATTTTTATTCCAAAATTAGTAATGTAGGCTATAAATAAAAGGCACACAAATTATTAATAATTCTATTGTTAAAAATATGATTTAGAAATTTATACTGTATATAAAACAAATTGACATTACCCAAACATAATTATGACTGATATCAATTATACCAAGTTCATATTCCAAAAAACTGTGAAATAATGTGCTATTTGTATTGAAGTTAAATGTTAACTAATGAGAAAATATGTTTTATATTTTTTAGATGTTTGAGGGGAATGATATTTTATGAGAAATATGCAGGATATGCAAATAGTGAGATATGAAATGTTTGTTTAAATAATGTATATCATATTTGAAACAAGAACAAAGTGCCTAACATTTGTTTCATTGATCAGATAACTGTTTTTCTTATAGAACAGACAAATAAAACACTATGGTTAGATTTTAGGCTACATTTAACAATTTAATACATGATTAAGTAGAAACTGAAAAACCTGGTAGCATTAGATTAATGTGTGTGGGTTTTTTAATCATGCTAAACTCATTTATTTTAGCACCAGTTCTCTTGTCAATAAACTCTTATTAAATCTAGTTCAGTTCTTCAGTCTGATCTCCATTACTGGGGGGAGACAGAAACCACAAAGGCCTGTACACTATGCTGTAGGAGAATGAAAGTCACATAGAATTTTTGGCTAGAAGGCTGGATTTGCAGATTTCATTCGGATAGGTTTTGCCTCACATCCATATCTTCTCCATTTCTATCTGTACCTTTTCTCCCCTCACCAATGTGCTTTTCTCCTTTGCCACTTTCACTTACCTGCATCTGCAGCATCTTTAGCCTCCAAAATATAGTTTTTCTTTCCCTTTTTGGCTTTTTTTTTGTAATTGACTGTCTTATCTATGTATTGAATATGTATACATATGTATCCATACATTGATTGAATCAGGATTATTCTTAAGCAAAAGTGTTGGACAAAATTATTTCCAAGTGAGAAGCAGTATTGGGACTCCTTGGTATTTATTGGAATCTCACATTATCCAGAAGAAAAATATCCTAACAGTTTATAGTTCAAGAATGTATATTATTTTTACATGAAACGATGAAAACAATATCCAATTACATATGATTCTGCTTTCACTTATGGGTGGGCCACAGTGCTTTGAGATTTTGGTGGCCTGACCACATTCTATCAGGGTGATAGGCCACTTCTAGGTAGTATCACTGAGATTTAAAAATGCCTCTACCATCAGGAGCCACTTTTTTGCCTTAAGTACCAACTATCTCTTTGGAGGTACATGCATAGGTATAGAGTCTGGTGTCCATCTAGGTCTACTGCTTGAGGTATACTAGCAGTGTCAATCATGAATAGGCACTATTCATGTTATTCAGGAATAGAACAAGAATAAAAATTAGTCTTCTTTTTCCTCCCACATCATGCTGAATGTGTTGCTGGAAACTGATACAAACCCAAACTTGCACAGCATCTATAACAAATATTATTCATATCTCAGAAACCCAAGAAACTTAGCATGAAAGCCAGAGAATGAATATTCCCTTATTATTGAAATACACTACTTGGAAAAGATGTTCAAGTAGTCGTGGCAAAGGTGGTTCAGGACAAGTTCACTAGGTATATGACTGACCTACTGTGGGGAACAGGGAGACAATGTCACGGCACAGGAATCAGCCATTAAATATATAAAGCTTGCTTTGAGGAGACAAGATACAAGCTGCCAGAACTATGTCTTTTTTCTTTTACCTTCCCCCCAGCCCCACATGTTAGCTGGTTACAAGAAGCTGGAGGGTCAGCTTGGTAAACCTCTAGTCCACTGTGACAGTATATTCATAGGAAGTGGTTTAAATAAATATAATCTATAATAATAAAAGCATAATATGCTAATTAGACTGGGAATCCTTCCAGATGACATTCCGGAGGAAGCCGTGGCGGTGGGGGCCGAGGCAGAGGTGACCACTACGGCAGCGGGAGCCAAGGCAGCTGCCAGGGCAGTGGGGGCCAAACCCCTTGCACAAATTTTGTGCATCAGGCCTCTAGTACAATGAATAAAATCACATATATGGGCACTGTAGGACCGGGGTGTGAATCTGTTTCTGTCACTTACTATCTGGGTAATTTTAGACATTGTCTGAGCTTCTCTAAGCCTTAGTATCTTCATTTACAAAGAGAAAGAATACTGCCTACCTATTAAAAAAATCCAGTGCAGTGTTACATATGTGACAGCATTTAATAAATAACTGCTACTGTACCATAATTTGTTTAGTCTAACATTTTAATGATGAAAACACCTTTAGTTTAAGCAACACTAAAAATGAAAAGCACTGCCAATTCAACTTATGACTTTTCCTGAAGTTATAGATATATTGGAATCAATAAAATATAGCACTTTTAACTTAACACTCACAAATTAATTTTAGTACTGAGTCTCTTGTGAATAATTTGGTAAGATTTAATAGAAATGTTGCAGCAAGGGTTATTTTTGTTCTTTTCTTTGTTTCATTTAATCTAACTGTAATAGAAACAACAATAAAATTCTAAGTAAGCCTTATTGTTTATTCCACAGATGATATAATCAGCAAAATTAAAATTTTATTTTGCTTATTTCTGAAATGTTATTATTAGACCCTTTCTGGGATTTATATGTATTCTTTAAAAAAGCAACAATAGATCTTTCTTAATTAGAGGTGCTCCTAAGATGCTAATGAACATTCAAAGGTAGACATTAATCTGCAATTTTTTAATTGTTGAATTTTATTTTCTTTTGTAGAGAAACAAACAAAAATTACAAATTTGCTTAATACTTAAGGTAAATGTAAAACAATCATGTTTAAAAAGAATATGCCAAGAAAGCCTGGGGCAGGGGCCCAGGGCAGGCTAGAAGGGGTAATGGGGGAAAAATAGGGGATATATGTAATACTTTCAACAATAAATACTTTATAGTAATATGCCGAAAACTTTATAATAATATGCCAAAGTATTATAAATACTTTATAATAATAATATGTAAAATAATATAAAAAATTCATGACTAGGATAGTTATAGTTTTACTGCTCAAATGTGATTAAAATCTATGCAAATAGTTTAATATTGGAAGGAAAATTAAGTATTTTATTGATAAATTACATTGAAGATGTTTGGTTTAAGTATATGTGAAAATAGTTTTTAAAGTATTCCAATGCATTTACGAAGCTTTGATCTCCATACCTTTTCCAATAAAATTCTACCCTAGACCCCTGTCTTTGCACATCAAATTGAATGCCTAAAAGGCATCTCAGAATAACACAGTTCAGCTCTGATTCTTTTCATTCAAACCTGTTCCTAATGCAGCCTCCCAATCTCAGTTAACGTCCTGAAGACTAAGAACAATTTTTTCCCTCCTATATGCAATCATTCAGGAAGTCCTTCCAATTCAATCTCAAATCTCTCACCATCCACCTCTCTATCACTGTTATCCTAGGTCAAGACACCATTTTCTTTCACCCAGTGGATCATAAGGGCTTGCCATCTGTTTTTCCTGCTTATCCTCTTGCAACCTTACTTTCTATTCTCAACTTAGCAGCCACAGCGATCCTGTTAAACATTTAATCACATCATGTCACTGTTTTCAATCCCAACTCACTCCATCACACCACGTTTTACTCTAAGTAAATGTCATACAAGTTTCTATAAATGTGCTTCTTTCCATATTCTCTAACTGTACCTCCTACTTGTCAGGTCTTGCTTATTCTATTCAGCCTCATTGCTGCCCCTGAACACTCCAGACATACTCTCACTTCACAATATTTGCACTATTTCATTTTCCTGAAGTTTTCTTATACTATCACCGTGGCTCACATCTTCCAGCTCTTCAAATATTTACTCAAATAGTACCCTCTCATTGAGACCCCACCTGACCACTTCACTTAGAATTATAACTACTTTCCCCAACACACCCTATTTTTCTTCCTTCCTTTATCTTTTCTTACAGGACTTGATCACTTTATAGTTTACTATGATTTACTTATTTATTTGTTTTAGGCCCTCTTCCTCCTATTGAGAAGAGATAATTTTGGTTTTATTATTTTTGTTCTTGTTTTCTGATGTATCCCCAAATAAAGTGGGGACCATAGTAGGTACTCAAAAAATATTGATTGCCTGAATGACTGCATTTACAACTATACCTTAATAACCTAGGGCTTGAACCATTCCCTTCAACTATGTCTCCATACACAACAGAATAGGTTACAGATGCCACATGGGGATGACTTTAGCTACCTTTACTAAACGAATAATACGTAAGATCCACTGGTCTTTGCTGTGGGCTTATCAATACCTATCCGTGTGCTGCTTTGGGGCAGCAGACCAACAAGTATGCTTTCTGATGGATTCCTCATAATAATGTTATTCTTACTACCATTTCTCAAACTTCAATGATTGTGATATTCTTTGAGTGGGCATATAGATAAAAATAGAGGTATAAGAAGACATGAAGTATTTTATGCCTATCTTTTTTCTAGGTCCAAACATAACAAATCTTTCTTAGTATTTGTAATTTGAAAAGTTCTCCAAAATTCTGAGAGAGAAATCTATTTTTAATCCACAATTTTCTTACAACCTCTTTAAAATAGTGTGTATGATAGATGGGATAAGGCATGCACTATTTGTTGCCTTGCTTCAATCGTTTGGAGATAAATAATGGCTTTTGCACAGCACTTCTAACTCATTTAATTCAATCTGATTTGATACTTCCACTGGGAAGTATAGATCATTCTGAATTGATTTCTTTGAGAAGTCTCAACAGATATTTCATATTCAAAAGATTAACATAAAAAGCAGTCTGTGGTTTTACATCTTGTTCTAAAGGCCAACTATTATTTAAAACCAATGCTTCCCTATTTTCAGTCAAAATGCAAAGTAGAATAATCTGTAAAGCTCTGTAAAAGTGTAGGTGATTGGCTATTCTTATGAAAATTTCGATTTTATAAATTTATGTATATACATACATTTTAAAAGAAAATTATCAAATTTCTTAGATAATTGCAATCTATATCCTCATTGGAGATTACAGAAGTAAGGTAATAAAATAAACTTGGAAAAATAATTTTATATTGTCTAGCTCATTTCCTTGATTATCTCCATCTATTCATATTCCCACCAGATAAATATCTAAAAATCTGGCCACATTTCATTAGTTTGCTAAAGCAAAATGGCCACATTTCATTAGTTTGCTAAAGCAAAATGGCAATCCTAGGTCATGACCATTTAGCTGAAAAAAATCAGTAGGTACTGTTATATAGAATCTCTTGGAAAAAAATTATTAGGCAGTTCACAAAGAACTCTCTTATTTATATTATTTTATTTTATTACTATTCTGATATAATATGCCATTTGTCAAGCTTTGTATTAGAATTAATAGCCCAGCTGGCAGGGCTTAGTGGTTGAGTGTTGACCTCTGAACCAGAAGTTCATGGTTTTATTCCAGTCAGGGCACATGTCCCTGCTATGGGCTGGATCCCAGAAGGGGGAATGCAGGAAGCAGTTAGTCAATTATTATCTCTCATCATTGATGTTTCTATCTCTCTATCCCTCTCCCTTCCTCTCTGAAATCAATAAAAATTTAAATAAAAGAGAATTAATAAATAGATGAGCAAGAAAGTCAGAGTTCTTAATCTCAAGGAGTTTATTTTTTAAATAAGGATAGAAATAATAAACCAGTGAATAAATAAAGCACAAAATAACAAGTTGAAATAAGTTTTATAATAGGTTATTATATGTTAGCGTCGCTGAAGGAGGAATGCACAAGGCCAAGGCTGGAAGTGGTAAAGAATTATGAATTTATTAGGTCATCTGGAAAACCAGGTGGGCTGAGCCCGAAAATGGCACCAGATCTCCGGGACTGGGATTCAGAGGTTTTTAAAGGACTCTAGGAAGGCTTTTTCTGGGCAGAGAATTCGTAAGGCGGGTCCAGAGGGGAAGGACAATGGTCTTAGCAAGTGGAATATGGTGTAAGCAAAAGGAAATGTCTTTTGTGACGTGCTCTAAAGGTCAATTGCCAGAGCAGGGGGTGTTGATTCAATTATTTGATCAGACCTAACATTATAATAGCTAAAAAGTGTGTGGGATGTGTGTGTGTAAGTGTGCATTGATAGTAGTTGCACAATGTGGATGCTGAGACTGGTTAGTACAGTGGTTAGAAAAATGGATCTCTGAAGAGGTGATAGTTACCAGGGACCAAATTGCATAGGTTATAGATATTAGATTTTATTATAAGAACAATCAGAAGAACTTGATTTTGATAAGCACAGATGTAACCTGAACTAATTTATATTTTTTAAAAATTTTACCCACTATTTGGAGAATGGATTTTTGAGATTCAAGAATAAAAATATAGAGAGTGAGTAAAAGCATCTTTATTAGTATACTGGGAAACAAAATGCAAGGGGAGAGGCACACATTCCTAACTCACCACAATATAGAAATATGACAGGAACGATAGTACATACCACAATAGAAATAGGCCCCTGAGACAAATACTAGCAAATGCTAATAGAGCTACAAAGGACAATGAATGCCATCCTTTATAATTCTAACTCATCTGATCCTCACTACAATGTTATAAAATAGATGTTATTTTTCTCATTTTACATATGAAAACATTATGGAAAAGATAGTTTAACCATTGCATCTAGTAAGTAACATAGCAGAGATGAGCTCAGAAATGTCTTTCCTGAGCCTACACGGTTAATAGTCATAAAGCGTCTTTGATTTTCTATAGTGTTATTAGGAATCTGATGCAGACTAGCTTATTTATACAAGGTGGTTTGATCCAATTTTGCTTGTAGTGGACCTGATAGTATCTTTGACTTACGTGTGATTTCCTTCACAGTTTTGGAGTATTTGCTGCATATTATTAATTCTAAAGTTTAAATGCAGAGGGAAAAGACCCAGCTTTGCCAATTCAATATTAAAGAAGAATAAAGTCAGAGGCCTGACTCTACCCTACTTCCAGACTTACTACAGAGCTATAGTAATCAAGACTGTATGGAATTAGCAAAATAATATGTGAATAGGTTAATAGAATACAAAGAGTCGAGAAACCAACCTTCATAAATATAAATATAGTGAACTAACCTTTGACAATGGAACAAAGGCAATACAAAAGAGCAAAAATAGAATCTTCATCCCTGGCTGGGTGGTTCAGTTGCTTGGAGTGTCTTCCCATACACCAAAAGGTTGTGGATTTGATCTCAGGTCAGTGTATATACCTAGGTTATGGATTCCATCCCAGGTCAGAGTGTGTGTGGGAGACAATGGCTGTTTCTCTCTCACATTGATGTTTCTCTCTGTGTGTGTCTCACCTTCCATTCTCTCTCTAAAAATCAGTAAACATCCTCAGGTGAGGATTTAAAAAAAAATAGATTCTTCAACAAATGTTGCTGGAAGAACTGGATATTCACATGCAAAAAAAAAAATAAAAATAAAAATCTAGACACACACCTTAAACCATTCACAAAAATGCACTCAGAATGGACCATAGACCTAAATGTAAAATGCATAACTATAAAATTCCTAGAAGATAACAGGAGAAAACATAGGTGACCTTGGGTATGTTGATGTCCTTTTAGATATAATGTAAAGGCACAATCCACTAAAAAACGATAAGCTGAACTTCATTAAGTTTAAGCTTCTGCTCCATGAAAGACAATGCCAAAGAAATGAACAGACAAGTCACAGACTTGAAGAAAACGTTTGCAAAAAATAGATCTGATTAAATACAAATATATGATTAAATACAAATTGTACAAATATACAGAAGCTCTTAAAACTCAAGAAAATGAACAACTTGATCAAAAAATGGGTAAAATATTTTAACAGACATCTCATCATATAGATGTCAAGTAAACATATAAAAAGATACACAATATCATTGGTACTTTGGAATTTCCAAATTAAAATAACAATGAATTACCACCACTCACTTATTAGAATAGTCAAAATATGAAACACTGATGACACTATATGTTGCAAAGGATGTGGAATAAAAAAGGAACACTCGCTCATTGTTGGTAAGAATGCAAATTGACACAGCTGCTTTGTTAAGACAGTTTGGCCTTTTTTTTATAAAACACATACTTATCACATGATTTAGAAATTGTGATTTTGAAATTTACCCTAATAAATTGAAATGTATGTCTACATAAAACCTGAACAGTAATGTTCAGAGCAATTTTATTCATAATTGCCAAAACTTGGAAGCAGCCGAGATGTCCTTCAGTTGGTACATGTGTACCTACAGACAGTGGAATATTGCTCAAAGCTAAAAAGAAAAGAGTTATCAATACATGAAAAGACATGGAGGAAACTTAAATGCCTCTTTCTAAGTGAAAAATGCTAATATAAAAGGCTACATATTGTAAGCTTCCAAATATGGCATTCTTGGAAAGGTAAAATTGTGGAGATTGTAAAAAGATTAGTGGTTGCCAAGAGTTAGTAAGAACAAGGAGTGGAATGCATAGAATTTATAAGACAGTGAAACTATTCAGTGTGATACTATAATTGTGGATATATATCATTATGACTTTGTCCAAACCCATAGAATGTACGACACCAAGAGTGAACCCAAATATAAACTATAAATGTTGAATGATAATAATGTGTCAATGTAGATCCACCGTTGGTAATAAATGTACCAGTGTGCATAAGTGAACTTGTGCATAAGTGGGGACAAGGAGGTATATGGGAACACTTTGTATTTTTGGTTCAATTTTGTTGTGACTTAAGACTGCTCTAAAAAATAAAGTTAATTAAACTTAAAAACAAACAAAAAACACCCTCTGAATCCATTTTAACCATCAGTGCTTTAAAACATCACAGGGCATACAGCTTTTTGCTATGAGTGCTCAGATGGTATATTTTTTTATTGTCCTTAGAACATACAAAATATTTATGAAAAGTACTGTGGTTTAATTCCTTTTTCCTGGTGGGTAAACCTGTGTTTACTTGCTTATTTCTTAACTGAATTACATAGTCCTTGAAAATAGTGTCTCTTTAAAATTATATGGAAAAAATGACCGACAGATGTGTGTACTATCTCATCTTTCACAGAACATTACTCAAGTCAGTTAAATCACACTCAGCTATATGGCTTTTGACAATATTCTGATACATTTGGCAGTTTTTATCACACCTAATATCATTGCATGGTGCATGATAAATAAGTCATTTACATATTTTTGACAAAACAAAGCACAAGGCTTTTTTTCCTTCAATCATTTCTGTTTTTTAATATTTTTTCTTTTAAAAAGTCTTACTTTTCCTAAACAAATAAACACACAAACATCTGTGGCAGCTTTTTCTTTAGCAATAGACATTTACTTAGCATTGAGTAAATTTAATTTGTGTATTTCTCTGCTCTTCAGAACACACACTTCTTCTTTGCAATGCTATATGAAAGTAGAGAGTTTTTCTGCTTAGTGACACTTAGAACTCCAAATTCTAGTTAACTTTTGACCTCATTTGGTAATATCAGTTCAAATAAGTCATTAGACAATAAAGTGAATAAAAAGTTGTAGGTGTGCCAGGTTAACTTTTAGTTATAATAATTAATATAATTAAGCTGTTCAGAAATGTATTTTTTCTAAACCAATTTAACTTCTGAATCTAAACTCTTAGCTTTACCGATGGCAAGAAGTTTAATTTATTCAAAACTTTTTTTAGTTAAATCCATTAGTTTCAAAATCATTTGACTTAAAAATTTATCATAAATTTAAAAATTTCACCACTGTCTTCCCATTCACAATGATGAGGTGACAATAGAGATTTCTGTGTCTCTCTTTCTTAATTATGCTGTCAATCCCTTTTTAGTAATAAACAGTGCTCTCCCAGTTAAATTTTGGCAGGCCAAATAACCTTTCTCCATTCAACTCTTTCCAAGTCATTAACTGGATAAAATTTAGTCACTTGTTTCCTCAAATGATGTTTTTCACATGTATTTGGTAATATGTACTTCCTTTGCCTCTCACTAGACATTCTTGATCTTTATTTCCTTTAAGTTTTCTATTTATATGTCCCTAGAAAAAGATTTGTTGCATCCCCTTTGGCTTTGAGGAAAGCTTACTCATTAGTAATTCTATCCAAATGCCCACCCTTCTCATACTTCTAGAGGTTGGAGTAGGGTGGAAAGAGAATAGGATTCTCACTCTGTTTTTGACAAAACATTCGTTTTCCTCTACACCCGGGAGTTCTCTTTTTATCCTCCCTCAGGGTTCAGAGACACCATAAAAGCAAACTAGAGCATTCTGCAGGATGTTGTCATACTAACCACAATTTTTGCCTTTTTGTGTAAAGTTTTATGTCAAATTGAGGAAAAAAAGAGGATTGAGTTTTACATTCTGTGGTAGGTTAGAACCAGAGAGAAATGAAAAGGGGAATCATAGAAGAATCCTCCCCTCCACCATAGTTATAATACCAAAAGACATTTCATTATTTCCAAATAACTAAAAACAGGATATAAGATTATATTTTATACAATGTCTTTCCTAACTCAAGAAGACATGGGTTTGGCAATCAAAATGTAGATATATACCTCCTATGATTATCTCCACAAATAATCAACACTAATAAAAGAGAAAAATGGTAATTGGCATACGAGCTACCCTTTTCATTGGCTAATCAGGGCTATATGCAAATTAACTGCCAACTAAGATTGGCAGTTAACTGCCAACAAGATGGCGGTTAATTTGCATATGTAGGCACAATGCAGGGAGGCGAAAGGGAAAGCAGGAAGAAGCCCCCTGCCACTGACAGTGATCGGAAACCCAGGGGGGAGCTAAGAGCTGGGGGGCAGAGCAAAGGCGGCCCTGGGGCCACCTTTGCCCTGCCCCCCAGCCGTGATCAGAGAATCAGGCGCCTTTTCCACCCTGGCCAGTGATAGCAGGAAGTAGGGGTGGAGCCAGCGATGGGAGCGGGGCACGGTCGAAGCTGGCAGTCCCGGGAGCTAGGGGTCTCTTGCCTGGGCCTAAAGCGAAGCCCACGATCGTGGGGCCGCTGCAGCTGCGGGTCCCCGCTGCCCGGGCTGGACGCCTCAGCCAGAGGCGTCAGGCCTGGCAAGGGGCCGATCCTGTGATTGGAGGGTGATGGGGGTCAATGCCTGAGGGCTCTCAGTATGTGAGAGGGGGCAGGCTTGGCTGAGGGACACTCCCTCCACACACACACACACACACACACACACACACACACACACACACACACACCCAGTGCACGAATTTTGTGCACCGGGCCCCTAGTATTCAATATTTTAGCTTCTCATCTCTAAAACTCTGAGGTCTACTATTCTGATGATTATATTTAGGGTTAGTGTAATTCCATAAGAGGAACATTATCATCAAATTTTGAACTTTTTTTCCATTGGGCTCTTAATAAACATAGGAGAATGCAGGGAAGAAGTGCCAGGGTGATCAGTCAAATGATTGACTGGGAATATAGAAGAGATAAAGTTGACACTATACACCAAAATCATGAGATATATGCCAGAAGATCTAAATATCTAGGGGAAATTTAAGGTTTCATGGAACTGGAACTCTCACTTTATATTAAAGCGAATTCATGTCTAGAGAATAATGAAGACTTGGCCAAGGATAATCTTTGAATTAATCGTTTAGTCAAGACCAGACTTCCTGCTCTTGATCCAGCAATTGTTTTAAAAATGTAAGGTCTGTAAAATAAATGAGAGAGATTTTTTTCAAAACCCAATGTGCCTATGGTGGAATTATTTTTTATTTTTTAAAAAAACTCAATATGACCCTAACCGATTTGGCTCAGTGGATAGAGCATCAGCCTGCAGAATCAAGGGTCCAGTCAAGGGCATGTACCTTGGCTGTGAGCACATCCTCAGTAGGGGGCGTGCAGGAGGCAGCTGAATAATGTTTCTCGCTCATCAATGTTTCTAACTCTCTCTCCCTCTCCCCTCTTCTCTGTAAAAAAATCAATAATATATATATATATATATATATATATATATATATATATATATATATATATATATAAAACTCAATATGAAGTATTAACAAATTTGCATTAAATACCCATTTGCCAAATAATGTCATTAAAATTGAGGTTAAGAGTACATTTATAATGACATCTTGGAGTTATTTGACAGGAAAGTTATCTTTGCTTTTCATTTGAAAATTAGACATAAATATGAACCAATAATGTATTTAGGGCAGGAACCACTTCAAGTATGTAACTGCAAGTCATGGCCTATTTTATCTAAGTCTCACATCATTATAAGAATAGGAGCATCTAGTTATCAGAAGAATATCACCCATATATTTCTTTAAGTTTTTTTCTAGTGAAAGCAGAGATTTTTATCTTAATAGAAACCTAAAATGGATCCATCCGGTAGTCAAATCCAGCTTTGTTTAACAAAAGGTAAAATTTGAGAATCACTAAAAGTAGGATAGAAACAGAAAGTCATATTCCTGTTGCAAGGTTCTTTTGTTTCTTAGTTTTTTTCATTTCTAATTAAAAGTCAATTATCAAACAAATATTGACTATTAAACTTAATAGAAAACAATATGTGCCATGCTTTGGGAGATGAAAAAGTAGGTCTTCTTAAGAAGATTTTTAAAAAAACAAATTAACTAGCAGAACTGAATGTTTTATCAATTCTTGTATCTTAGGATCCATGTAGCACTTATTCTCTGAATCACTAGTGGGGTCACTCTTACTTTTACTGAAAAATAGCCTACATTTACAACCAAATAGCTCTAAGATACCATCCTCTGGAATCTATGATTTCTAACAGAGTTCTTTCATTCTGTCCCACTTTCTCTGCCCCCTTTAGTGCAAACCAGTAGTGTCCTTGCTGGTATAACCCTATTACTATTAGACATAAATATGGCATAAATATGACATATGAGGGGGGTGATAAGTCTATGAGTCACAATCATGATACCTTTATCAAACTGCTGTTCAGCCACACTCTTAGTATCCTCTTCAAAGCAAATTCTCTCTCTCTCTCTCTCTCTCTTTAAATATATTTTTATTGATTTCAAAGAGGAAGGGAGAGGGTGAGAGAGATAGAAACATCAATGATGAGAGAGAATCATTGATCAGTGGCCTCCTGCACACCCCATACTGGGGATGAAGTTCACAACCCAGGCATGTGCCCTGACCAGGAATCAAACCATGACCTCTTTATTCATAGGTTGATGATCAACCACTGAGACACACTGGCTGGCCTCTCTCTCTTTTTTATTCCAATGTGGACATACTGAGGATTATATAAATCTGCAAGTTCTGGTTCTTTTATGCTTAACAATTCCTGCTAAAATCTATCTCTCTCCTCTTGCATTTTACTGTAAGCAGTCCAGAGAAACCAAGCTAATTTTCCAAAACTTTGCTTAGAAATTTCCTCAGCTAATATCCAATTCTATTGCTTACAACTTTTACCTTTCACAAAAACACTAAAGCACTGTTCAGCTGCATTTTTTGTTGTTTTATAATAAAAATTGTCTTTCTCCCACTTTCTAAAAACATGTTTCTCATTTGCACCTGAGACCTTACTAGAATTTTCCTAACCATATTTCTAAAACCCACCTCAAAACTCTTCCAGCCTCTACCCATTACCTAGTCCAAAGCTGCTCCCCTGTTTAGTTTTGCTATAGCAGCACCTCACTCCCAGTACCAAAGTCTGTGTTTGTCTACTCAGGCTGCAATACAATATCTCATAAACTGCGTGGCTGAAACAACAGAAATTTATTTCTCTAACTTTTGGAGGCAGGGAAGTCCGAGATCAAAGTGCTGGTCAACTTAGTTTCTGGCAAGCGCTCTCTTGCCCGTTTGTATGAGGACACCTCCCTGTGTCTCACATGGTGGAGAGGAAGTGAGACTATGGGCTCTGCTGTGTCTTCATACAATATAGTGATCCCATTGAATCAGGATTCCACACTATGACTTCATTGAACCTTACCTTCTCATAGGCCCTATCTCTAAATATAGTCACTTTGAGAGTTAAAAATTTTGGTGTACACAGTCATAGCAGTTTTATAGACCATAAGTTCTGTAAAGAATTATAAGAAGGTGAAGAACCTAGAACTTAAGTCAGAAAGGATGTGAAGTTTAAACAAAAGTACGAAGAATTAGGAGGAAATTTTGTTTCCAAAAGGTTGTCTGATTTATTACCCTGATCAACCCATTCTCTGAAAACATGTAAAAACATTGCTAAATTGTTTTGTTAAACACTCATTTAAATGTTCTTGGTTAATACTCTGAGACCAAACATTAAGTGAAAGCAGGAACCCCAGGAGGCAAACATAGGTAGAATCCTGCATTTACTTTGAAGGCATTTGTAAACGTGGGTGAAGTCAAGCCAGATCCTATAGCCCTGGTCAATAATTTAAGAGCACATTTTAAACAACCTTGCCCACTGCTGAGATGATTTCAAAGAAAATCTTTTGCTTGACAAATATTGCTAAATGGACAAAAAGTCTCTCCAGAGATTTAGTAAACAAGGGTAAGCTCCAGCCAAGTTTTCAGCCAATAGTACAAGTTATCTTGTTTGTTATTAGAATTTCACATCATAAATATATTGTAAAATAGTAATGGGAATTACTATAGGTGGGGCAGGTGTTTGTATGGAAAATAAAACCATAATTAATAGATAATAATTCAAGAGTAAACACAGTATTTTGTATACTCATAACTGTAAACATACTCTTGCCCAACCCTGTGTTATTCCCAAGCATCTGCCAGAAACAATCACACATCTTCTCTAGAAACCAAATTCTAACTTAGGTCTCCACAAAACCTACATGTAGTTCTCCAGGGAGTAGGAACTCAAAAATATAAGGAAACAAGGAAGCAGAAGTAGAGCAAAAATAAACTAATAAACTGGCTAATCATTACTGCTTATGGTCACTTTAAATATTAGAAGGCAAGAGATTAAATAGTTAATACCTTTAATAGAACAAATTATTGGACTGACTATGCAAGTAATAATCAAATGACTTTAAAAAATGTTCAAGTACATTTGAAAAGGAAAAAAAAATTCTCTCAGAAAGAAAAATAAATTAGAAACCAATAGCACAGCTTAGTAGAAGATGGGACTTAAATGAAAATTTGTGACTTGGGAAAAAAACAATTAAATAATATTAGAAATGTGCCATAAGTCTTGTTCGTATTCAAGATGATATTTTGCAAAAATGTGGGGATAATTGAGACCCATCTTAGAGTCTGTCTGCTCCAAATTTCCATCCATTCCCTTACATACACCCAAGATGCAATGGTGAAATAGGTATAGGATAACACCTATAGAAATCACCATTCAATAAGGGGTACATTTGGAGGTCTAAAATAGCCAATGGTCTAAAGCAGTTCTAAAATCCTGGTTGAAAAATATTGGGGATCCGTTGATTAGGTTTTATATCCTAGGAATAATTTTCATTGGTTTTCAGCTCTGCCTTCTGAACTCTGGTTTCTGTCCTCTGAGTCCAAGTTAATGAAATGTATCACATGTTCAAAGCTGAGTATTTTAATCAGCCCGCTGCCTGAAGATAGAATTCTGGGACCTCCAAAGAACTCTTTTCATTTTGCATTCTCTCTGTCTCTCTCACCAAGTTGACAGGATTTTCACTGAAATAGTTTCCTCAGCTAATTTTTGGATCTCCTGTGACTTTAAAGAGGCTGAGTATTAAGTCATGCTTCCTTTTTGTTTAACAGTTAATTCTTCCAATTATCTTTCCTCTATTATATTCTACTATAAGCATAATGAAGAAACCAAACAACTGCTTTCACACTTTGTCTGAGAATCTCCTTAACTACCTAACCAAGCTTATCACTTTTATGTTTCACTTTCTACCTAATTATAAACCACACTTTTGCTGTTTTCTGCCAGTGTTTCACTCCTTTTTGCAGACTCACTGAGAGCATCCTCTAAGTACAGATTCCTAATAATAATAGCCTATTCAAGACAAATTAGTCTTTATATGTCATACTATTAATTTTTTTCAACCTCAGTACATAGTCCTGTTTCAAAGCCACTTTCACAATATTTAGATATTTGTTACTCCAGGATCCTATTTCCAAATATTAAAATACATATTTCATATATTGTTGCCAAAGAATAGCATCACAAACTTAGCAGCAAAAAATTACACATTATTATGTCACAATTTCTGTGAGCCAGAAATCCAGATGTGGCTCAGTTTGTTCCTCTATAAGGCTGCAAAGAAGGTGTCAGCCAGGCCTGTGTACTCATCAGAAAGTACACAGGGGAAGGACACACTTCCATGCTCACATGTATCGTTGGCAGCATTCAGTTCCAGGCAGGATTCCAGGCTTCTCAGTACCTGACTGTTAACCAAAAGCTGCCTTAAATTCCTTTCCATAGAACAGCTTATAGAAACTTGCTTCTTCTAAGCCAGTGAAGGAGACAGCTTACAAAATTTACATTATAATCTTATGAAACACTAGAGGCCTGGTGCATGAAATTCATGCAGGGTGTGTGGAGGGGAAAGTCCCTCAGTCTGGCCTGCACTCTCTCACAATCCGGGACCCCTCAGAGGATGTCTGACTGCTAGTTTAGGCCCGATCCTGGCAGTCCGACATCCCTCTTGCAATCCGGGACTGCTGCCTCATAACCACTTGCCTGCCTGCCTTCCTGATGCCCCCTAACCACCTCTACCTCGGCCACGACCACGGAGGCTTAGTCCGGAATGACATCCAGAAGGTCGTTTGGCTGTCTGGTCTAATTAGCATATTATGCTTTTATTATTATAGATAATAGTGGTGGCAGTTTTTATCAAATTCTACTGGTTTGAAGTAAGTCACAAGTCTTGTCCGTGATCAAGAATATGTTACACAAGGACTACCAGGAGGTGTGGATAATCATGATCTATCCTGGAATCTATCCACCACAGCTTTTCAGAAATAATAATGCAAGTTAGAAGACAATGGACACATATCTTTTTATTTATTGGTTTTTAGAAAGAAGAAGGAAGAGGGAGAAAGAGAGAGAGAAACATCGATGTGAGAGCAAAATATTGATCGGCTGCCTCCTGCACACCCCCTACAGGGGATTGAGCCTGCATATGCCCTGCTAGGAATTGAACTGGCAGCCTTTCAGTGCATGGGACAATGCCCAACCAAATGAGCCACACTGGCCAGGGCTGAATGCATATCTTCAATATGATAAAATATTTCCTCAGTAGCATTTTTGAAAAGGTCAAACAGATTATTTTCAAATAATCTAAAACTATATTTATTATACTAACTTTCATTAATAAAAATTGTAAAGACAATTTTAAAAAAGTACAGGAAAATTTATCTCAGTGGAAATGCTAGAATGTGAAAAAGAATAACATGCAAATAAAGTGGTAAATATAAAGTTAAAGACAAATAGCAATCGAGTGAGGAAAATCAATAATAAATTATTTTAAGTTTCAAAAGGTTTCAAACTAAAATACCAATAAATAAATACACAGGAGGGAGGTGGTGAGAATCAAATTGTTAAAACTCTTTGCATTATTTTGAATGAGAGTACAGACACTGATTAATTTCAAATATTGAAAATAAAAATAGGCATTTAAATATTTCTAGAGAAAACTTTTAAAATAAAAATATAATGTTCAACTTTCAGATGACTTAAAGAAAAAAGTAAGTGTAAAAAATTCTATACCAAAAAAAAAAGAGGAGGAAAAGAGGAAAAATAAAAATGGAACTCTAAGGATGGGGAGTGGAGTACAAATAAGGTGGTAGAGACAAATCTAAACAAAGAAATATACATTTGTGTAAATATATACACAACCCCGAAACACACACACAGGTAAACGATGAAAATATAATTAATACAAGTGAGAAAATATTACAAACTAATAGTTAAAATATAACAATTTGTAGATCATTAATCAATATTAACAAAACAAAACATGGTTCTCTGAATAGCTGTAGAAAACCCATTTGAAAAAGTCAACAGTCATACATGACAAAAAAATTCTTAGCAAACTAAAAATAGAAAATATTTTCTTATTCTGACAATATATTAACCAAAGTCTATAGTAAAATTGATACTTTAAATATTGAGGTATGTTTTTTCTGCTTTGGAAATGAATAATACTTAATATTATCACTTCTATTCAACGCTACCCTGAAAGTTTTATCTAGCACATTACGTCAAAAAAATCAACTAAGGATATACAACCATAAAAATGAATAAAATTGACATTCAAAGATAATTTCATTATATTTTATTTATATTAATTAAAATTACCAAAAAAATGGAGAACTAAACTGATTGTCAAACTGCAGCGGGAAGGCCAGGGAGGGTTGGGGGGCAGGAGGGAGTGGGGTAAGAGATCAACCGAAGGACTTGTATGCATGCATATAAGCATAACCAATGGACATAAGACACTAGGGGGTAGGGGAGGCCAGGGGATTGTCAAGGGCGGGGGAAAAAAAAGGACACATATATAATACCCTTTGTAATACTTTAAGCAATAAAACTAAAAAAAAAAAAACATTAAAAGACACAGTTTCCTAAAACAAACAAACAAAAAAATAGAGAATTATCATGCCCTGGGCTGTAGAATCTATTATAAAAAATATGTATTCTTCCACCATTCATCAATAGGTTCTATAGAATCTAATGAAAGTACAACAGGTTATAAGAAAACTTAAAAGCTGATTCTCAGTGTATGGAAGAAAAATGGCCTAGAGTAACCAAGATATTTTAAAAGAATATAAATAGGTTTGATGGTCTGATCGATGCTTCTCTGTCTCTGGATCTGTTTTTGTTCATCAGTTTATATTGTTCATTGTATTCCACAAATATGTGATATTCGATAGACCATCAAATCTTATAGGGAAAGCAGGGGAGGGTGTGGGGAAGAGGGAGATATTAACCAAAGGACTTATATGCATTCATATAAGCATAACCAATGGATACAGACACTAGGGGACTGAGAGCATGAGCTGGGGGGTGGGGGAAATGGGGGGATAAGAACACATATGTAATACCTTAATCAATAAAGAATAAAAAAGAATATAAATAGGATTCAGTAAGAAATATAGCTTACCAGACATCAAACATTATAATAAAGCTACAGTGAGACACTATTTTCTGAGTATCGGGTAAACAATTTGATGAATGCATCAAAAACAGACCCATATAATCAAACTTTTGATTTATGACAATACAGCAGATCTGAGTAAAACATATCTGTGATAAATTTGACTATGTTGAAATTTTTATTAAATATATATTATTGTACACTTTAGAAGACATTTCAATACATATAGATAACAAAGTATAAAGACTCCTAAACCTGTGAAGAAAAAGACAAACCTCCTAATAAGAACATGGGCAAATATTTGTAATAAGAATATCCTAAGAGGAGAAACCTGTGTGGCCTATAAACACGCCCAGCATTAGCTATCCAGAAACTACAAAGGGAATCCCATTTGATATATTCCAGTTTAGCAAACATTTTAGAAAGCTAATAGCTTTACATGTTGGTGACGATGTGAAGAATATTGTTGCAGGAGGTAGGTGGTGATTTGCTTTGGAAGCCATTCTAGCATTGTGTAATACTGCTGACTATTAAATGCCTTATATCTCAGCAATGCCACAGCTACATTTTTCCAGCAAATGACTTCTACATATACACTAGACAAAGTGTACAAGTAATGGCCATGTAACAAGTTATTTTAAAATACCAAGAAGTAGTCTCCAAAATATCCATCAATAATGGCATAGGAAAAGAGATTGAAATATAGTCAAATGTAGAATACCATATAGAATGAATTGTTACTTCCTGAGACAATGTTGATGAATCTCAAGAGCATAATACTAACTAAAAAGGTTTCAGAGTTCATATGTATTTAATTCTATTTATCTAACTTCAAAACATGCAAAATTAAATGTTTCATTAAGATATAAGTATATGTGGTGAAATCACAAAGAGAAAGAATACAATGGAAAACACGGGAGAATGGTTCTCTCTGAGGAGACAGAGAATGGAAGTGGATCTAGGATAGTATACAGGCGCCCAAAGTCTGATTAAAATATTTTTTTTTCTTAAGCGGGGCATTTTTCACTCTGGTATGTGATATTAACATATAAGTGTATATCAATACAATATTAAATATTAGATATCTATCTAGATATTCAATAACTATTCCATATGTAGTAAAATGCTATTACTAAAAGCAATTAGTAGGTTTTAAAAATGTATTTAGTCAGAAAATTTGATGATGTTAACCCATGTAAAATCAACTGGCATGACTAAATGTAAAGGTGAGATTCAATATTTCATTTAGGTTAGATGGGTTAAAGTGGAGACTCTCTGTCAGGAAATGAAGGATGATATAGGATACCCAGTGTGGCAGATTGCATTATGCTTTGACATCAAGTCTGGGGACAATGAACTTGTCTCTATTAGTGGTCAACACATTGTATGTTTTTCATCTATAGGAAACGTAATGTTAACGTATCAATGCTATTCAAAATATCAAGTTATACTTAACCTTTTTAATTTTAACAAAACATGCTTAATAACAATGGTTGTCTATTGGGGAAAGGAGAAGTTCGTGGAATAAATTGAAGATGGATTTTAGAAATTATTGTGTCTTGCATTATTAGCTCCATCCCCCCCCAAATGTCTTGTAAAAGATAACTTTCATAATTAAATAATCTTCCCTATAGCAAGATTGGATGAGAAAAATATCCTGATGCTGTTCAATTACAACCTAGTTCCCTTGGGTTAGAGCTTCTGCTGGTTCTCTCTTACCAAATATAAAATAAAGAACAATTCCTTCAGCCAGCAGGTAATGTGCTCCCAAGTGGTATTTTTTAAAGGGTCTCACATATACATAGTATTGACTAAAGTGTCCTGCACTTTGCAAGTGGGTTATTCCATTATTATTAAATTACAAATGTTCTATTCTCTTCTGAACATGTCTTCTGAGACACACTAATTACTTAATAACTATTATTGACTTTGAAATGAATGGAAAACTGTAGTCATATAAAGTTAAACATCTCTAATTGCAGGCATTTATGGTCTAAAAAGAATAGTATTTCAAAGAGAATATCAAGGATATGTATAATATTGAGACTATATATCATTTAAATGACAAACATAAATGTTTGCTTATTTTATAGTTCTTCTATCTTAGGTTCCTGACCCAAACTGTGAGGATAACACCACCCACCCACCCCCAATTCAAAGGAGAAATAACAAATTATTGACTCCAGTATTCTTGAAGAATGAAAATACCAATAAAATGCTTCAGATACAAACAACACAAAATAAAAGGAAAGCTTGTGCTGTTTAAGTAGTGAGTATAAGAAAATAATTCCTGAAAGAATCCTTCAGCAACACTGAAGTAGGAAAGGATCCATTTTTCAAGTCATTAGTATTCCAGTCCAGACCAAGGACAAATAAAGACCAGAACATATTGCCAACTGCTTTGTTAAAGCTGAGTTCCTCCCTTTCATTTCGCTGCCACAGTACAGCAAGTTTCCTGAATGATAAGCAAGTTTTTTTCACATGTGATCTGAATATATTTTAATAGAAATAAAAAATAGAAGTGTACTTCTTGAAAAAAATTCTGGCCATCATATTGCGGAAAAGTGTTATTTGTCATACTGTCTTGTTAAGCATTGCAGGCATTAGAATACATTTTCTAAGCTTTGTTCTCATTTAATTAATCAGAGCAAAAATTTCTATTTAATATTTAACCAAGTTGTTTAAATATTAAATACCAGGTCTCTTTTTTTCCAAATATATAACTGAATCAAATGCTATTTGGGGATTGTTTTTTAATTCTTCTATTCATTGCCTATGCAGTGAGGTGCAAAAATAATTTGTCAGCATATGTCACCACTAATTAGTGCAGGTAAAATCAATTGAACTCTTCGTTTGTGTATATTTTTAAACTACTCTTGTCTCTAAATAAATAAAAGTTGTTCACACATGCACAGACACATACACCACACACATATATACGATAGTAAAAATTGCAGCAACAGAATTGGTGACAGTAACTTTCCTATAGGAAATGTATTGCCAGATCTTCTGGATGCATGATGGCCTAGAAATTGATATTGCTCTTATATTTTAATTATATTAATCAGAAGTTTCATCTTCTGGCTTTATAAGCTACATAGCTATGATTAACTCACACCAGATTCAGGCCACACCATGGCTCAGCAGTACACTGGAATCTGAATAGCCATAAATTCTGATGTTTTCAGATAGCTTGGATAAAATAGTATATTTTTTTAACTTTTACTTTTCTCCTTTTCAAAAATGGAAAATTTTGTATTCAATGGATTTCCCCAATATCACTAAATTTAAAAAAAAAATTCTTAAGGCTGTATTTTACTTGTATTAATGCAGCTCCGTGTAAAGCATGGAGAAATTTTTAAAATCTCTTGTTGATCTCACTAATTGATAGCAGAAGGACCTTTGTAAGGCCAGTGGTGAAAATAAATGGTTGAAATGGGGTCTTTGTGATCTATATAATTTGAGTGTCTCCGATATGCCTATTCATACTGTTTTTTAATAATTCAACACTAATTATATACATTTTTAAAACAAGCACATATTTGACTTATGGAAGTTTTCATTAAATCCCTAACAAAGTGCTATTCATTAAATATTCATTAGTGTAAATAGTCAAGGTCATAAAATTTTACACAAAATTCATGTACTTACAAAAATTAAAATTTGGCATAAGATATCTTAATCAAATATTAATTTTTACTTTTAAATGATTAGATTTAACTATACATTTGCTTTAGGTAAGTTAAAAGTGATTAAAATATTAAAGTAAATTTAAGATTTAGCATTGCCTCATCTAAAGTATATGTTTGAAGTACAAGTCACCTGGATTGCTAGAGTCCCAGAGTTTTATCTTTGGGAGGCTCAAAAGCATTTGCCAGCCACATGAAAATTAATATTGACAAAATATATTTTGTTCCCAATCAAAGTTTATCAATTATAGGATAAAATGCTGAGTCTCAAGGAAGAAGTGAAGTGGGAGTATGTCTCTGTGAAATTAACATATTGAGAACTATCTTAAAGTTAATTTTGAGTAAAATACTGTTTCAAATTGAATAAATATATAGAACAACACTATCAAAACAGTAGTAAGGAAATAAAAAATGTGAAAATACTAATATTATACTCTAAACAAAATAATGAAACAATAAAGTAGCAAAGAGCAAATGGCTAATAATGTCTGACTCTTCAATGAATGATAGGTTGTTATAGAAATGTTTGAAGGAGGTTTTCTTAATCTAAATATAAAACTTCCACAATAATGTTATTTCTTTATCAGCTTTTTTATTACTAAATTAGAAGCCTGGTGCACAAAAATTTGTGCATTTGGCAGGGGAGGGAGGTCCCTCAATCCGGCCTGCGCCTATTCACAGTCCATGACCCCTTGGGGGATGTCCACCTGTCGACTTAGGCCCACTCCCTGGGGGATCAGGCCTAAGCTTGCAGTCAGACATCCTTCTGGAAACCAGGGAGCCCTTGGGGGATGTCCAACTAAAGGCATAGGCTCCCAAGGGATCAGATCTAAACCATTAGTTGGACATTTTTAGTGCTGCCACGGAGGTGGGAGAGGCTCCTGCCACCACCTCTGCACTGGACAGCCATGAGCCAGCTCTGGCTGAGTGGCACTCCCCATATGGAAGTGCACTGACCACCAGGGGGCAGCTCCTGCATTGAGGATCTGCCCCCTGAGGGCCAGTGCGCATCATAGCAACCGGTCATTCTGCCGTTCAGTCAATGTGTATATTAGCCTTTTATTATTATTATATAGGTTGTCCCTATTTCCCCCCTTTTGCCCCCTCTACCAGCTCTCGCCCCCCACTTCTCTCTGGCCATCACCATACTGTTGTCTGTGTCCATGGGTTGTGCATATATTTTCTTTGGCTAATCCCTTCTTTAAATTCACTTCTTTAAATTTTTATTTTCAGATAAGTGCTTATAACTGCACTATTATATATTTTCTACTATATCATTTAGAATTAAGATAACTTTTAATTGAACCCTTGTAAATTTTAGCACAATTTAATAACATATGCTGGAAGCAATTAGGAGATTTTTCATGTAATGCAGATACATTTCAATTAATATTTTATTAAATTTTAATTTTTTAATATTTTTAATTTGGAATAATCTCATACATGTAAAAAAAACTATAAAATTCTACAGCATATTATATGTACCCTTCACCCAATTTCTTAGGTGCTAATAATTTAAACATAACCATTATACAACTAACAAAATTTGGAATATATTTTTCTTATAATCTCTTTAATCTTACTTAATCCATTTACTTTGTTTTTGTTAATCTTCACCCAAGGATATTTTTCCATTGAATTTTAGAGAGAGTGAAGGGAAAGGGAGAGACACATTGATTGGTTGCCTCCTGCACATGCTCTGATAGGGACTTGGGATCAAGCCAGCAACTGAGGTACATGCCCTTGACTGGAATCGAACCTGGGACCCTTCAGTCCATGGGCTAATGCTCTATCCACTGAGGAAAACAGGATGCAGCTTAATTCATTTACTTTTAATCTATATGTGTCTTTATATTTAAAGTGGGTTTTGTTTTTGATTCACCCTCATAATCTGTCTTTTAATTGGTGCATTTATGCCACTGACTTTCAGAGTGCTTACTGATAGAGTTACTACCATATCAGGTGGCTTCTGGGACGGGGCTGCCTTGCCTCCCGGGACTCGCCAATCGGGTCCCAGGCAGCAAGGCGGGGGCAGGCCTGCCCTGGATGGCGGCACGCTGGTGGCTCACACTGTCCCACCCTGCCTGCAGTATGCAAATTAACCGCCATATCGTGCTGATTATCCAATGGGAGGTGTAGCAAAGGTATGGTCAATTACCATGTTTGTCTATTATTAGATAGGATTCTTCAGGAACTTATAAAACATTGACTAACACTACAAAACTGAGAAAAAGTAGAATCTTAAATTTAAACATAAAACAATATAGGTGGGAACTGTCCAATGGAACATATAAAATGTGAACATTCTTTAAACAAAGCCATATTGATTTTAAACATTGCTCATGTCAGATCCATGTAAAATTAAATGAGAAATGGTTTTCTACTGAGTCAAAAGATAAGTCAAAGTGTATCTACATTTCTATAAATGTACTTGATAGTAAAATCACATTTTTATAGTCCAAAATAATTCATATTATCGAAAGAAGGTTTTGCTGTTAGTTAACTAGTTATTAACAGCCTCCAATTTCAAATAGATATATATTTAGTGTGTGTATCTAGATATAAAAACATAGCAATAACACATATTTAGAAAAAGTAGAACAAGACAGGGATGCCCCCTCTCACCACTCCTGTTCAACATAGTACTGGAAGTGTTAGCCATTGCAATTCGGCAAGAAGAAGAAATAAAAGGCATCCAAATTGGAAAAGAGGAAGTAAAACTGTCCTTATTTGCAGACGACATGATATTATACATACAAAACCCTAGAGATTCCATCAAAAAGCTACTAGACTTAATACATGAATTTGGCAATGTAGCAGGATACAAAATTAACCCCAAGAAATCTGAGGCATTTCTATACACCAATAGTGAACTTTCAGAAAGAGAGATTATAAAAACAATCCCGTTTACCATTGCACCAAAAAAATTAAGCTACCTAGGAATAAACTTAACTAAAGAGGTAAAAGACCTCTACTCAGAAAACTACAGGACGTTGAAAAAAGACATAGAGGAAGACATAAACAGATGGAAGAACATACCGTGTTCATGGATTGGTAGAATCAACATCATTAAAATGTCCATACTACCCAAAGCAATCTATAAATTCAACGCACTTCCCATTAAAATACCAACAGCATACTTCAGAGATCTAGAACGAACTTTCCAAAAATTCATCTGGAATAAAAGAAGACCCCGAATAGCTGCAGCAATCCTGAAAAAGAACAAAGTAGGTGGGATCTCAATACCAGATATCAAGTTGTATTACAAAGCCACTGTTCTCAAAACTGCCTGGTACTGGCACAAGAATAGGCATATAGATCAATGGAATAGAATAGAGAGCCCAGAAATCGGCCCGAACCAATATGCTCAATTAATATTTGACAAAGGAGGCAAGAACATACAATGGAGCCAAGATAGTCTCTTCAATAAATGGTGTTGGGAAAATTGGACAGATATATGCAAGAAAATGAAACTAGACCACCAACTTACACCATATACAAAAATAAACTCAAAATGGATAAAGGACTTAAATGTACGACAGGATACCATAAAAATTCTAGAAGAATCCAAAGGCAAGAAAATTTCAGACATATGCCGAAGCAATTTCTTCACTGATACAGCTCCTAGGGCACTTGAAACTAAAGAAAAAATGAACAAATGGGACTACATCAAAATAAAAAGCTTCTGCACAGCAAAAGAAACCATCAACAGAACAACAAGAAAGCCCACTGCATGGGAAAACATATTTTCTAATGACATATCTGATAAGGGCCTAATCTCCAAAATTTATAGGGAACTCATACAACTTAACAAAAGGAAGATAAACAATCCAATCAAAAAATGGGCAAAGGACCTAAATAGACACCTTTCAAAAGAGGACATTCAGAAAGCCAAGAGACATATGAAAACATGCTCAAAGTCACTAATCATCCGAGAGATGCAAATCAAAACAGCAATGAGGTACCATCTCACACCTGTCAGACTGGCTATCATCAACAAATCAACAAACGACAAGTGCTGGAGAGGTTGTGGAGAAAAAGGAACACTTGTGCACTGCTGGTGGGAATGCAGACTGGTGCAGCCACTATGGAAGACAGTATGGAGTTTCCTTAAAAAACTGAAAATGGAACTCCCATTTGACCCTGTGATCCCACTTCTAGGAATATATCCCAAGAAACCAGAAACACCAATCAGAAAGGATATATGCACCCCTGTGTTCATAGCAGCACAATTCACCATAGCTAAGATCTGGAAACAGCCTAAGTGCCCATCAGTAGATGAATGGATTAGAAAACTGTGGTACATCTACACAATGGAATACTATGCTGCTGTAAAAAGGAAGGAACTCTTACCATTTGCAACGTCATGGATGGAACTGGAGAGCACTATGCTAAGTGAAATAAGCCAGTCAATAAAGGAAAAATACCACATGATCTCACTCATTCATGGACAATAGAGACCATTATAAACTTTTGAACAATAATAGATACAGAGGCAGAGCTGCCTCAAACAGATTGTCAAACTGCAGCGGGAAGGCCGGGGAGGGTTGGGGGGCAGGAGGTAGGTGGGTAAGAGATCAACTAAAGGACTTGTATGCATGCATATAAGCATAACCAATGGACATAAGACACTGGGTGATAGGGGAGGCTAGGGGACTGTCTAGGGCGGGGGGATAAAATGGATACATATGTAATACCCTGTGTAATACTTTAAGCAATAAAAAAAAAATAAAGTAAAAAAAAAAAAAAAAAAAAAAAAAAGAAAAAGTAACAAATTCCATAAATAATAGACTTCACTGCAAAAGTGAGTCAAATGCATATATAGACAAGTCAAATTTTCCTTATGTAATAGTAATTATTTCATGTAACATGATTGTCTTGAAAGTAATCTTATGAATAAGCACACTTTATTCACATTGACCAATGTTAGCCAAACTGAATAATAAAAGAGATTTAATAATAGTGGGAAAGGCACAAATCAAGAAAAGTAGACATTGATATAAAAGTTTTTTGCTAGATATAGCATAAATGGAAGAAACTAAGAAGTTAGTATAGCAAGTAAAAAGATGAAATAAAGGTATATATCATTTTAGCAGAACAGCCTCACATTCCAGATAGTAGTGGATTAATGCTATGGAACAAGCTCTTTATTAGTATCATTTTATTATTTTTTAATGAACCCCAATAGAAGTTTTTTTTATTGTTTTGCAAATTTAAAAAATATTTATTGTTGAAAGTATTACATATGTCCCCTTCCCCCCCCCCATTGACCCCCTCCAGCCTGCACCTGCACCTGCCCCTACCCCAGGCCTTCACCACCCTATTGTCTGTGTCCATGGGTTATGTATACATGCATACAGGTCTTTGGTTGATTACCTCCCACCAACCCTCTCCTGAACAAGCTCTTTAATTAACATCCTATATAATAAAAGTATAATATGCAAATTGACCAAACGGCAGAATGACCAGTCCGCAGGGGGTGGGGCTGATGATCAGGGGGTGCCAGGCCAGCCAAGGCGCGTGCCAGTGGGCAGAGGGAGGGGATGGTGATGGGGGGGAGGCAGCAGAGACCAACATGAATGGAGGGGCAATGGGGGGGGGGGGGGAGTGGGGCCATGCCAGCCAGCACTGTCCCCTGATCAGCCACCCAGTCGCTTCCCGCAGAGGGATACTGGAGTCGGCAGTGGCAGGGTGATTGGGGCAGCACCATCCCCTGATTGGCCCTCCTGGTCGCCTCCTGCAGAGGGAGGCCAGGCTGCGGTTTAGGCCCACTCCCTCAGAGGATCAGGCCTAAGCCATCAGTAGGACATCCCCTAAAGGCTCCCAGACTGTGAGAGGGCATAGGCCAGGCTGAGGGACTCCCCCGTTCCCCGCTGAGTGCACAAATTTTCGTGCACTGGGCCTCTAGTTTATTTAATAAGAATCAGTATCATACAAGAGTGAGCGAATCAGGAGAAGCAATAGTAATAGTGTTAAGGCAGAACAAATTGAAATAGGTGTGTTAGGATTGCTTCTTTCTTCTGCAAGAGAGATTTTCCTGGGGATATCAGACCAAATCACCAAAGAAGGTGAAAACTGTTGTAAGCAAATGGAGTCTGAACCCAATGCTGACCCTTGGTTCAAAGAGTGACTTCAGTAAAATAGAAAGGATATCTTAAAATGGTTTTATTCCAGTCAGGATAGCACAGAGTTCAATCCTTAGACTATTATCAAGTAATCACATATCAGCATTGGGATATAATTTGTTATACAAATTTGCATAATTCAAAAAGTGAAAGGGGCTCAAAATTACTATTAAATATTATGGAATAATTATATATGGAAAAATAGTTTACCAAAATGGTAGATTTATAAAATATGTCTATTTTGAAGTTATTTATTAAACAACTGAAAATAATCCAATCTATGCACATTTACACATAATTTTAAAGTACTTTATGCTTGTTATTTGAACATTAAAACTAACTTATGCAGCTTTTGTCATTTTAGCCTTTATAATTTGGGTATTTATTCTCATCTTATTGTGATTTCAATTTGTGTGGTTGTTTTTTCCAGTTGGCCAATGATAAGCACATTGTCATATGCTTAATGGTCATTTATATATTTTCATCATTAAATTAGAATATTTTTCTTATGCAAAAAGTCTTTATATGTCCTAAAATAGTCCTTGTGATATTTCTACTGCAAGTGTTTTCAGGCTGACTGTGGCATGCATTTTCAGTGTCTTAAGAGTATCTTTTGATAATCAGATTTTTAAAAATACTATGAAGTCTAATATATATATATATATATATATATATATATATATATGTATATATATATAATTTTATCATTGATATTTTACTAAAAAAATAAATGTTAAAACAAGATGTTAATGGACACATACCTATTGTTGGTGTGAGTGTAAAATGGCACAACCAAATTGGGAACATCTTATAAAGTTAAGCACACATCTATGCTAAGGTGCAGCTATTCTACCTTATATATTTAAGGAATATATTCAAAAGATATTAGTCCGTTTTTCTAGAGTAATATTTGTACAACTATGAACATAGACATTTCCCTCAAATAGCCAAAACTGTAAACAATAAAAAACCCTGGTCAAGTGGCTCAGTTGGTTGGAGCAATGTCCTGTACACCAAAGGTTGCAGGTTCAATTCCTGGTAAGGACACATACATAGGTTGTGTGTTCGATCATTGGTCGGGGCACAAATGGGGAGCAACCAATCAATGTTTCTCTCTCTCTCTCTCCCTGATTCTTCTTTCTCTAAAATAAATTTAAAAATATACTCTGGTGATGATTACAAAAACAGAAAACATTAAAAGAAAATGGATATACAAATTGCAGGTGATTATATATAAGGGAAAACTACTCAAAATTAAAAACAAAAACAAAAAAACCTCAAACACAAAAATCACTAAGTTAAGGGAAAGGAGCTGGACCAAAAAGAGTGCATGAAAATTAAAATAAGCACTGTTATAAGAGAAGGGCAGGTGTAAAGAAAGCATTTTTATATGCATCAGGTTTCTCTCTTCAATTCATTATTTCATTCGTGAGTAAAATCTCCCCTTTCACATATTTAGCAGATAATCTTTTCAGATTCCCTGGACATTTTAGGTGTGTGATGAAGTTTCTTAAAAATAAACTGCTTAGTTAACTTTCTGATGTTGCATTCATCTAATATTACATAGTTTGATACATATTTTAGTATTATTAAACTCTAGTACTATCCTCTCCATTTTGTGCCTTCAGCTGTCTCTGTTGAGAATTAACATTGCTCACAGCATTCTGTCCCATTTAATTTCTTTGGTTTTACCTTTTACATTTTCTAAATTTCATTTAGGTGTAGTGCTTTCTATTTCTTTTATATTGAGATATCTATTCAAAGTAATTGAGCCAATTTTCACTCTCTGCTGAAACTCTTTTATATAAGCATATTAATGTAATATGTTAATAGCAGATAATACCCCATTTATTTTTAAAAATATATTTTTATTGATTTCAGAGAGGAAGGGAAAGGGAGAGGGAAATATAGAAATATCAATGATGACAGAGAATCATTGATCGGCTGCCTCCTGCTCACCCCCTACAAGGGATAGAGGCCGCAACGGGGCATGTGCCCTTGATCAGAATCAAACCTGGGACCCTTCAGTCTGCACTGATGCTCTATCCACTGAGCCAAACCAGCTTGGGCCCCATTACTTAATTATGAGTGAAAATAATTATACAGAAGATTTCCATACACCTAAACATTTTTTTTTATTAAATAGCTTTACCATTGCTCTAATGTGATGAGACAAAAAGGGTAGGGTACCAGAAAGAAAAAAAAAAGACAGGTGTGCAGTGACACTGTGATCTTCAGGGAGAGGTGGGTGGGGGGAGGTGGAGAAGGGTGCATGGGCATACATAGTGATGGAAGGACACTTGACTTGGGGCAGTGAACACAATACAGTGTACAGACGATGTGTTTGTGGAATTGTGCACCTGAAACCTGTATAATTTTGTTAACCAGTGTCACCCTAGTAAATTCAATAAACAGGAAAATAAATATATGTAACTTTTCCCCCCAGTATTCCTTTGTTTGTTATCTTCGTCCTTCAAAGATTTAAGAATACTTTGTCAAGATTTATTTATATGCAACCATAGGGCCTTTTAAAAATTTACAGACACTTGGGGGTCATAGAACCCATACTTCATCAAGCAGTGTAGATTAAGAGTTTCATCTAGACCAGGTTGAAATAACTAAGAATGGTAGGTACAAGCATTTCCACAGGGAAATTATTTCAGGAATGGCTCTTCTCACTAGCATGTGGCACATTGCAAATATTGATTCTGATAGTAATCTGTGGTAGAATTTATGCTGGTGAAGGGAGAAAAGATCCTGGCTCAAGTCATGTGAAAACTGTCTAGAAAAAATCTTTTAATATATATTAGGGGCAAATCTGAAAGTTGCCAGGAAACAAGCATAATATTTTTAGAGGATTTGCTGTCATTGATGTCCATAATGTTAGCAGAGGAATTACTAGTTATACTAAAGTTAAGTCATTGTTGCAATATTTCTTTTGATTTTTATATAATTCCTTCCTTTCTTTGAATAATGAACAATTTTCCTAGATCAATTTTACATATCAGCAGAATTGATACAACTTTCTTCAAAAACTCAAGTTTTTGTGTGAGTGTTCTCAAGAAACCAGGACACTCATGCTGTCAGTAATTGGTTTTGTTTTTCTGTCCTCACTTACATTTGTCATGCTATCTCTTTGTGATGAGTGGAAATGGATTTTCCTCAATGTGACACTTGCATATTTCAGTAGGCCAATTGTCGGAGCCTGAGCGTGTAAAGTAACAGCCATGCAGGGAGACGCTGTTTTTAGGGCATTAGGAGACACATTGTCAAGAGCATCAGCAGAAGCAGACTGTGTTGCAGCTGTTCTCCTACATTATATAATAGGATACCCATATTTTAACTCTTGGCTGCCACGAGCAATTAACAAGGAATAATGAAAATAACTTCAAATATTCATAGCTAGGAACTATCACACACTTTGAAAGAGGCAAAGTTATGCACTTTAAGTTTTACTATCAAAATAGTCAAAACTTTATATCATTTTAAGCAATGCTTTTTAGACAGTTTCTTTTTGGCTATTTTTCCTGGTACATTTTTACACTATAAAATATACTAGGTAACTATCGTATTAAGAAATACATATTTGCCCTAGCCGGTTTTGCTCAGTGGATAGAGCATCAGCCAGCAGACTGAAAGGTCCCTGGTTTGATTCCAGTCACCCGGTTGCAGGCTCCATCCCCAGCCCTGGTTGGGGCGTGTGGGGGACACAACCAATTTATGTGTCTCTCTCACATCCATGTTTCTCTCCTTCTGTCTCTCCTCCTCCCTTCCACTCTCTCTAAAAATCAATGGGAAAATATCCTCAGGTGAGGATTAACATAAAAAAAAGAAATATATATTTGTATTTTTATAATTGTTGATATACTGAGATATCAGGTGTGTATAACTCAACGTTAAGTAACAAAAATGAGAAAGTAGATGCATTAAAAAAGGTATTGCCCTAGCGGGTTTGGCTCAGTGGATAGAGCGTCGGCCTGCGGACTCAAGGATCCCAGGTTCGATTCAGGTCAAGGGCATGTACCTTGGTTGCGGGCACATCCCCAGGAGGCGTGCAGGAGGCAGCTGATCGATGTTTCTCTCTCATCAATGTTTCTAGCTCTCTATAACGCTCCCTTCTACTCTGTAAAAAAATCAATAAAATATATTTTTTTAAAAAAAGGTATCAATATTGCAGAATATACTGTTGGCTAACTTTTATATTAGTCAGAAAACACAACCAATAGTGTTACTGTGAAGTTTTTACAAGAGTCACTTGTGGATCTTTGTAGAAAGCTGCCAAAACTGTTAAACTTAGTGTTTGCTGAAAATGATATAATAAAATTTCAACCAATGCATTAAAAGTTAAACTTGTCTTTGCTAAGCAAGCCACAATCCTTCCAGGAATATGAAGGATAAGGTGGGCTCAAATGTACTCAAAGAAGATGTCAACAATTTACTATATTGAAACTTGTGTCTAAAATTACAGAAAAATAACTAAATGTCTTGTAATAACCCATGTATTTTTTAATTGTATCACTTACTTTTGTTTTACTTTACTGGCTTACAGTGATTACAGCTATATATTGATAATAAAGTTTTTCATATTCTAAAGACATAACAAAGGATTTTTCTTTCTTCTCTTACTTAAAAAATTTGAAGTGCAAAAATAATTGTATCCCTTATTTTCATAACAACTTTACTTTGCAATTTTTATAGATATAAAATATTTAATTGTAATTTCTCTTCTCTATGTCATGCTAGGTATCATAAATATGAATAAAAGTTGTGCAACTTTTACATATTGTAAATTATGATAATTTCATAATATTCAAGTTATTTTGGACAAGTATGGTAAAGAAATTTACATACATTTTACAATTAAAAGAACATTAGAAAAATTTTAATAGTGGAATAAGTGTAAATAGATTTAGAAGAAGACTTTCCAGGTATAAAATAACCTACATATCAATGAATAAAAATATTAAAGAAGAAATATTACATGTCAGTTTTGATCATAGTCAGAATAGAATATGATTTTGAAGGTCATAGTAGAGCCAAGTTATGAAGGACTCTCAGTGAAGGTAAGGAATATGATTTTTATCAAAATTAGAATTTGATTGCATCACTATTAATTATTCTTAGTAGCCCCTCTCCCCAAAATAGATAGAAAAAAGTAACATTTCATTTTAATAATATATAAAAATTAAATTTTGAAGAAACACCTTTAAAATTTAAGTTAAATTTGCTGAGATAATAAAATTTAAAAATATACTTCTTAAAACTCTATTTTTTAAAAAAAGGGGGGGGGGTATTATACTCACTAGTCTATGCCATGCAGGGCCTCATAGAAAAACACCAGGGTGGTCAGGAGACAAAATATAGGAGTGGGAGACTGTTTAAAGCAACTTTTTGGGGTTTTCTTTTGGGCAGAGTACATGGTGTGGTATTTGGGTAGTTTTAATACTTTGTTCAGTGGGCTTTGGGCTGTAGGAATGAATTCTAGCTGCCAGGCAGCTGGCCCTGAGATGATTTAAGCAGAGGATTATTGCCTCCTGAATTGCATGGGCCAAATAAAGGAGTTACGGCTCTAGAATGGCTACTTTGCATATCATGTTCCCAGTTTGTCCCTTTGCTATGACAACTAATTGTCTAATTTCAGGAAGGGTACTTTCATCCCAGCCAAAAATATTTTTATAAAGTGTCAATACATTATAATGTACAAAAAAAGTATACACACATATATACATAGACACATATACAATAAAATCAGCTGTCTGGCATTTTGACATCATATTAAAGAGAGTTTGGGGTGATGATAGTGAAGAGTTTTAGGAAGTAGGGCATAATTTTTCTTAAACAGCATATAAAACACTGGAGAGTAGAGAGGGGGATCACATGAAATACAGAGAGTGACTGCAAGCCAGCCCATAACTAGTTTTCCCTTTACATGGCATTAGATAAGAACAATATATTTAAAATTTGTGTGGTTTCTAAGAATATCTTGGTGAAATTATCATAATTAGGCCTCTATTTCATAATTAATAATAAAATGATAAAAATGTTTGGCACACTGGTGAAGATATTTTTTCTGGATTCATGTTATAAGTTTATGCATATATGTTCTTGTCTGTGTGTTTAGTTTTTTCCACATATATATCTGATGGTTCATCCATAATTTGTAAAAATAATCTATTTTTGCAACTAAAATGGGATTATTTTTATAACGTTTAAAATATAAGAAGATATATTTGTAATTTTTTTTATAAAACAGTTATTCTTTGGTTTGGACTAGAAATGATGTCATCTTCACTAACACAGGCATAAAATACTCTTGTAAACACGTAATCAGTAAAAACTGGATCCTACTGAATTTAGTTATAAAGCATAGGAGATATACTTGGACCTCTCCATGTTAAAGTTTTTTACTACTTAAAATTACTTTTGAATTTCAAAGATCATGGTTTGTGCCTATAAACTTTAAATTCTCTATAAGAGAATATTTATATTACATGCTACTGATAGATATTAATGCCTAAATGCTTTCACACAGAAACTCTTTTAAGCAACATGGATCCTTATTTTATAAAGAACATTTATAAATTATAAAGACAATAGAAATTTAGTCTTTGGATACTGTGATATATTGATCTGTAAACATCTCACTTTAAGGGAAAAGTTGGAAAAAGACACAAACATTCTTCAGCATCTCAACACAAAAGTCCTCACATTTATTTATGAGAACAGAACTATTAAATTAATTCCATCTATAAAAATATAATAACATTTTATATAGTTTATTTTAGGACATGGAATAATCGCTTATACAACCTTAAGAAAAAGAAAACTTATGAGAGCTGAAGAAGATTTAGGAATTGGTTTTTCTCTTATGGAATGTATTTGCTCTCTCTCTCTCAAGATATTCTGCCTTACTTTAAGCATGGGCCCAATGTGTCATCTCTACTTTTTTATATTTGATGCTATATATATATATGTGTGTGTGTGTGTGTGTGTGTGTATATATATATATATATATATATATATATATATATAGCCTGGTGCACAAAAATTTGTGCACTCGGGAGGGGGGGATTTCCTCAGCCGGGCCTGTGCCCTCTTGCAGTCTGGGACCCCTCGGGAGATGACCACCTACTGGCTTAGGCCTGCTCCCTGGGGGATTGGGCCTAAGATGGCAATCAGACATCCCTCTGGCAGCCCAGCAACCCTCAGGGGGTGTCCACTTGCCAGCAGGGAGCAGACCTAAGCTGTAGTCGGACATCCTTAGTGCTACTGAGGAGGCAGGAGAGGCTCCCACCACCACCACCGTACTGGTAGCCATCCACCTGGCTTGTGGCTGAGCAGAGCTCCCCCATGTGGGAGTGCACTGACCACCAGAGGGCAGCTCCTGAATTGAGCGTCTGCTCCCTGGTGGTCAGTGTGTGTCATAGTGACCAGTCATTCCCAGTCTTTCTGCTGTTAGGGTCAGTTTGCATATTACCCTTTTACTATATAGGATAGAGGCCTGGTGCACGGGTGGGGGGCCGGCTGGTTTGCCCTGAAGTTTGTCCCGGATCAGGGTGGGGGTCCCGCTTGGGTGACAGGCCAGCCTGGGTGAGGGACTGATGGCTGTTTTCAGGCTGGCCACACCCCCTTTAGGGTGGGGATCCCCACTGGGGTGACTGGCTAGTCTGGATGAGGGGCTGAGGGTTTTCAGGCTGGCCGTGCCCAATGGTGACTGAAGCTCCCAGCCTCTCCTTTTTTTCTTTTTTTCTTCTGGGATTTATTTACCTTCTATAATTGAAACTTTGTTGCCACTCCAGCTCCGAGGCAATGGCCTGCTGAAAGCAGGTATCTGGGGTTTGTTTAGCTTCTATAATTGCAACTTTGTTGCTTAGAGTGGAGCTCAGAGCCTGGCCGCAGAAGGGAGGAAGCTTGGCTTCCTCCATCCCTGGAGCAAGCAAGCCTCCTGCTCGCGTCAGCTGCGTGGCTGTGGGCCGCCATCTTTGTTGGCAGTTAATTTGCATATATCGCTGATTAGCCAATGGGAAACATAGTAGAGGTACGGTTATTTCGATCCTTTGTCTATTATTAGATAGGATATAGTTTCTACTTTCTTGTAATGTAGGCTTCCGGGAGACCTTACAATTAAAACTTTACACCAGCTTCCTCTGACCCACACTACTTTCATGAATCTTGCAACCATCTATTTCTGATATTAATAGTATTCTTACCTCAATAGTTGATCTTTTTTTATTGTTTAATATGTTTATTACATACGTGTCCTTTTTCCCAGATTGGCCACTGACCCCGCATCCACTCCCATTCTGAGGGCAAGCCTCCAGTGTCTCAGGGTCTGTGTCTATTGGTAATGCTAATATGCACGCATACGAGTCTTTTGGTTGATCTCTAACCCGCCCCCTCCCCTGTCTGTTCAGTGCTACCTTGTCTCTCGATCTATTTTTGTTCATCAGTTTATGTTGATCATTATATCCCACATATGAGTGAGATCATGTGATATTTATCTTTCTCTGACTGGCTTATTTTGCTTAGCATAATGTTCTCCAATTGGATCCATGCTGTTGGAAGTGTTAAAAGTTCCTTCCTTTTTATAACAGTGTAGTATTCCATTGTGTGGATGTACCATGGTTTTTTATCCCACTCATCTGCTGATGGGCACTTAGGCTGTTTCTAAATCTTAGCAATTGTAAATTGTGCTGCTATGAACATAGGGGTGCATATATCTTTTACCTCACCTTCTGGAAAGCAGCACTGTCTTCAGATTCAGCTCCCCTCGTTTTTTTCCTGGATGTTTGTTATTTGCATTTTTTGGATTAGCTTGGGTTGACCAGGCCAGCAGGGGAGGGAAGTTGGAGGGAACCAGACCTCCAGGGGAGGACAGTTGGGGGCGACCCGGCCAATCCTCAGTGGGATTGGGCCTAAACGGGCAGTCGGACATCTCTCGAGGGGTCCCAGATTGAGAGGGTGCAGGCTGGGCAGAAGGACACACCCTCCCCGTGCATGAATTTCATGCACTAGTCCTCTAGTAAGAAAGATAAAATAAAGCAAAGAGAAACAAATTTTAGTTTCTTAAGTAAAAGATAAAAAATAAAAACGTGAAGTAATGAAGTTCGCTCACTTCAGCTGAGTTTTAATGTCCCGTGTGGGCTGGTTTAAGACCCCTCTCTACTGTACTGTGTGCCATGTCGCAGTTTCCTGTTCGGTTGTCAGCACCGTGTTGAAGTTCCAGCGGTCCACTATTCCTCTGCGTCAGCCGCCACAACCTTGGTTTCAGGCAGGTGGCATCAATCTGCCCGCTTTGTTTTTCTTCCTGCTTTAAGTCATGTTTACTCAACTGTCTATTTCTGACACAGCCTTTAGGTGGTGGCATTTCTGTATTAGTTTCCCGCACCAAATGGCTCCTCAACCCAGTCCCCGAGGACCCCCTGGGGATATTTAGAATCTTTGTTTCCCTGTGGAGCTCAAGGCTGGGTGTGGCTGCACTGTTAGGAGGGACCTGGGCTTCAGGAAAAAATGGCTGCTTGGGGCTGGAGGAATCAGACTGTCCCAGAGCTGGTTTCCTGATCGTCTCTCCCTAGTTTGCTCCCCAGTTTCCACAAAACCACCTTCCCCTGCATCTCAGCCACAGTGAGTGCTTATAACTGAACGATTCTATGCACTGGGTTTAGTGAGTAAAAGCAAGGAAATTATAAAGACAGAGCAACAACGTCACTGCGTGTCTCTCTCCCCCTGGCACTGTGGGGCCGGTGCAGAACTTCAGGCTGCCTTTCTGGATGCTGCCCCCACCTGCCAGCAGCCCTGTGGACCTCCTTCCACAGTCGAGTGCTAAGGTGTCCCCAAGGGACACGGATTTGGTGCAGCACAGTCTCCCTCTGACACTCTATTCCTGGCTGTGCACTTTTCTCTCCAGTCAGCCTCTGACCTTTCCATCCCTGGATTGCCTTGCCAGCTGTGTTTAATTCGCCAATTCTGGGTGGATGTTATTCGATCCAGCTGTTTCTTCTATCTGCTCCACGAGAAGGTGCAGCACCCATCCGCCTACTCGGCTGCCGCCTTGTCTCCCCCCGGACAAACTTTTTTAGGATCCTGCAGCCAGGGAGGCTGGAGCCTTGGTGTTTGTGGGTACACAGCCAAGGCAGCTCTTCCCTGGCCGGCATGGCTGCAGGATCCCAGCTGGCGTCC
Source organism: Myotis daubentonii (assembly GCF_963259705.1). NCBI lineage: Eukaryota > Metazoa > Chordata > Mammalia > Chiroptera > Vespertilionidae > Myotis > Myotis daubentonii. The sequence goes on along the minus strand of NC_081841.1, from coordinate 144,131,529 downwards.
GAGGTCTCCGCAGGTGGAGGTGAGGCTGGGCTCCCAGTCACCGCCGCTCTCCCCTTCAAGATGGCCTGACTTCTGCGGCAGAGCGGCTGCCCTGGGAGAGGTTTCAGCAGTAGCAGAGGCTGCCCAGCCAGGGGGTCCGGGTCCTCCAGCCCCCAACTGTCCTGCGAATATAACTGTCCCTCACTCACACACACACACACATGCCCCAACGTCCACGCACTTTCCTTTCGCTCCCTCACACTGACTCACACTCTCTCCTCACTGCCATCCTGTCGTCTGCCATCTTGGATCTCTCTCAGTAGTTCCTCTTTATAACTCTTGAGAAGTATGGGGTAATTGACTGAATTCATTTATTTATTTATTTAGTGAGTAAATATACTTTTACTCAATATATTGCTCAACATATAGCATACTGTCCATAGTTTGAGAATCCCATGCTAATTAGTTTTTATTGTAATCAAGAGAGAGATTGCATAATATAAAGCATAGCAACCTGTTAGTTGGAAATAATTTTACCTTAAAATTATTTTTCATAATACTTAGTACTATAATTAACATGATTTTTTCAATCACATTAAATTCTGAATAGAATAAAAAAATAGAAAATAACAAAGAAAAAGAAATAATCCTTTATATATTTTTTTAAAAAATAAGTCAAAATTATCCATGTGTCTACAGTGATGTCATAGGGAAAAATTACTAAGAACAGGAAACACAGATATATTTTCACTTTTCTTAACACATTTAGTATATAGCATATGGATGAGAGAGAAAAAACCTGTCCTTATTCTCAAAAAAAAGTAATTTTCTGTCAATCGTCTAAGCAGAAAAGATGCAAATATTCATACTTAAATGCATATTCATATGTTTTAAAATGCTAAATTGATCCTGTTAAAATGATTTTATGTATTTGTAAAGAGACTTTTAAATTTCTAATTCACAGATATGATTTTCAACAGTAAAAATAATCAACCCTGATGTAGTATGTAACCCAAACCTTTTTTTTTCCTTAAAACATGACATTTTTAAAGATCATAAAGCAGAATCACTAAAACCTGGAAAGTGCTATTTTATTCTCTTTATTTTTATTGCATTAAGTAGATATTTTGTAAATATAACAACTAGAATAAACTAATACTTTTGAATCATTCTAAAGAGTACCTAGGTAGGAAAAATTAAACAGCTGATGGCACTTTAATGTTATTTTCTATAATCCTATACTAATAAAAGAGAAAAATGGTAATTGGCGTACAACCGATACCTTTTTCATTGGCTAATCAGCGAGATATGCAAATTAACTGTCAGCCAAGATGGCGGAGCCGAGAGGCCCCCCGGCCCCGGTGATCAGCGGAGCCGAGAGGCCCCCCGGCCCCGGTGATCAGCGGAGCCGAGAGGCCCCCCCCGGCCCCGGTGATCAGCGGAGCCGAGAGGCCCCCCCGGCCCCGGTGATCAGCGGAGCCGAGAGGCCCCCCGGCCCCGGTGATCAGCGGAGCCGAGAGGCCCCCCGGCCCCGGTGATCAGCGGAGCGGAGAGGCCTCCCGGCCCGGTGATCAGTGGAGCCGAGAGGCCCCGTGATCAGCGGAGCCGAGAGGCCTCCCGCCCCGGTGATCAGCGGAGCCTAGAGGCCCCCCGGCCCCGGTGATCAGTGGAGCCGAGAGGCCCCCCGGCCCCTGTGATCAGCGGAGTCCAGAGGCCTCCTGGCCCGGTGATCCGCGGAGCCGAGAGGCCTCCGGGCCAGGGATCAGGGGAGCCGAGAGATCAGGGGATCCGAGAGGCGTCCTGGCCCTGGGATCAGCGGAGCAGCGAGGCTTCCCAGCACCGGGATCAGTGTGACAGGGTGCGGAGCCCCAACCCTCTGATCGGCCCTGCTCTGTGCATGACAGGAGTGGCGCTGCAACCTCCCTATGGACCCTGCCTTGAGTGTGACAGGGGGTGGTGCCCCAACCCCCCAATCGGCCCTACCCTGAGCATGACTGAGGGTGGCATGGCAACCTCCCAATCCGCCCTGCTCTGTGCATGACAGGAGGCGGGGCCCCAACTCCCCAATGGGCCCTGCTCTGAGCCCGACCAGGGGTTACACCTAGGATTAGGCCTGCCCTCTGCCACCCGGGAGCAGGCCTAAACCAGCAGGTCCTTATCTCCTGATGGGTCCCAGACTGTGAGAGGGCACAGGCCAGGCTGAGGGACCTCCTCTCCCAACCCCGAGTGCACAAATTTTTGTGCACCGGGCCTCTAGTATAGTTATAAAAATAAAGAATTATATCAAGAGCATAAATATACTCCCTTAAACAGAGCATTTGCTTAATAACACCAGCAATGTTTATTCAAGTATGAGGCAAAAGGTATGTTCAACATCAGGATGTGCAATATATGTCCCCTCTGCACAAGAATGCTACAGTGCATAGGGATGAGCAGGAAGAGAAAAACTGGGTGGAGACATACTACAATTTTGAAGTAATATGGAAAATGCTATACATGTATTTTATTTTTTTTATTTTTTTAATCTTTTTAATTTATTTTTTATATATATTTTATTGATTTTTTACAGAGAGGGAGAGAGATAGCGAGTTAGAAACATCAATGAGAGAGAAACATCGATCAGCTGCCTCCCGCACATCTCCCACTGGGGATGTGCCCGCAACCAACGTACATGCCCTTGACCGGAATCGAACCCGGGACCCCTCAGTCCGCAGGCCCAACGCTCTATCCACTGAGCCAAACCGGTTTCGGCTATACATGTATTTTAATAAAAATTAGAGGAGAGTGATAAATGGATTATTCCTGGGAATGGATGAGCTTTCATAAAGAAAATTGACATTTTAGAAAACATTTGGATTTTAAGTACATCTTCTGACTGATGGAGTTTTTCCACAATGAAGAACTATAAACACTGGAAAGACTTTAAAATATACTAAGGCTGTAATGACTTTAGAAACAAAATCTTAGAGATAAAATAAATTCATTTAAGTAAGCCTTACTTTTACCTTTGCTTATTTTTCTTCCTCTTCCTATAATGCATTTTCCCATTCACAGCTTGGGGTATAAATGTATGACAAAAAAACAGCAGCCTAAAAATTGTAACCATCTCACTAGACAAGGATGGGAAAATGCTTATATCAAAGCTACTGAGTCATCCAGGATTCAAGATATTAAATCCTTGAGAATAAGAGATCTCAGATAAATGCATTAGAAATTATAAATGCAATTTGTTTTCAAAGTTTGTGCTGAGACCTCAGCTATCAGGTATCAAATTAGAGACAGAAACAATATAGAAAGCAACTGCTAAGGTGCTAAAAAACTAAGCTAAAATGTTGTTGGTCTCACAATCAAGGAAGTCAAGACATTGAGATAAGGGCATGCCAAAGAGTAGGATTCTAGTAAAAACACAAGTTTTCCAACGCTACCTCTAAAATTCCATGTCCAAGGAATTAGGGCAAACCAGAAATTATATGACTCTTCCAAACTTTGAAATCCAGTCTTGATCATATCACACTGATTTGCCTGACAGAGGAAAATTAAAGACAGACAATGATACAACCCAAACTCTAAAATTTTTATATGCCAGACTCACCATTTAATCCCTTCAGTCATGATGGGATCTTATTACCATAATTCAATAGGAGAAAAGATGCAAGAGGAACAGATCTAGATTTATTTCATATATTATAATTATATGACACAAATTTTAAAATAATTTTTTGATGGAGTCTTTAGGGTTTTCTATGTACAGTATCATATCATTTGTGAATAATGACAGTGTTACGTCTTCTTATCCAATTTGGATACCTTTTATTTCTTCTTCTTGTCTTATCACTTTGGCGAGCACTTCCAGTACTATGTTGAACAGGAGTGGTGAATGTGGGCATCCTTGTCTCGTTCCTGTTCTTAGGGGAAATGGTTTTAGTTTTTGCCCATTGAGTATGATGTTGGCTATAGGTTTGTCATATAAGGCTTTTATTATATTGAGGTATGATCCTTCTATTCCCTTTTTGCTGAGGGTTTTTATCAAGAAAGGGTGTTAGATTTTGTCAAATGCTTTTTCTGCATCAATTGATATGAACAATGTCAAAATCTTGAAAGTGATTTTCAAAAGAGGTATTCTAAATACCAATAAGCACATGGAAAGATATTGATACAATTAAGCACAGGGGGAATAAATATTAAAATAACAGTGAAATTCTAGCACACCTCAATCAGAAATTCTAGCACAAAGAATGAAAATTAACAATAGTAAAAATGAACACTGGGAGTATGGTGGAATAGGAACTGTCATACTAAACTGTATAGGACTAGTCGTTTATGATAGCAAGGTCTCATAAAGATTGTCAGGAACAAAATCTTATAAGGCCTTTGCTCTTGCTTGCAAGAGACCCATAGAAAATTGTCTCTCAACAATGATGGAGTTGGAAAAAATCTATTCTAATGTGTGTGTTTTTTTCTTTTCATATAATTATCTCTGTAATTTATGAAAGTCCACTCTTCCTCCAGACCTGAGAGAGAACAGGTTTGCTATGAATGCTTGTTCTTCCTTTCCATAAAGGACAAAAGTACTGACCTCACAAGGCATATTAAGATAAAATGCGATTATTTTGGTGAAAGATTTAGAACAGCACAAGGACCATAGTGGCACTTGGTAAATGGTAGTTTTCCTTCATGCTATTTTCCCACTCAAATATATGGAACAGCTGATAATAATAAGAAGAAATTGGAGAAATAAGCAAAATTAAAATTATTTGATAAATAATACTTATCAGCCACTACCATTATTCTTATAAAGAAACACTGAGTTTTCAGTCTTTGTATGATGAGGTAAATTTATAAAATTTAATGTGGTTATTAAATCTTAAAAGGGCATTATCATATTTAGTTAGCTTCAAATCTTAAATTATAATTCAATAAAGAATATTTCCCTTTAGCAAGGTAGCTTAAATTATTCAACATTTCCAGAGCTAAAGGCTAAAAATAGTGCGCAAATATGGGATATATTTTTTTTTTCTCTAAGCTCAGGTATAATATATGCATGGTGACATGTAGCATTTTTTTTCTTTTATGTGTACTGTATAAATTTTCAAAGTTCACACAGACAAATGTGCACCTTTCAAAAACAAAAGAGGAAAATGAAGAAGATTCTGTATGGAAAGCTCTATGCTATGTTCTTATCATTAGCAAATTTATGGATAGAAAAACATTAAATTTTGCATTTTTTAAGATGTTTACTGCTCTAGAGAGTTTTGGAGATTCATTGTAATATTTCAGTGTACAATTTGTATATGTTCTATAACTCAAATTTAATTCAAGATGAAGAAAAACTTTATTTCTCCAAGTCACATTTTTACCAACAGAATATTTGTAAGCAATCATGCTTATTATGTCATTTTCCCCCTGAAAATCTAAACCATAAACAGCCAGCAGCATTAGGCTTGTTCATGTACCTCCAAAGCCACGGTGTAGTATAAATTCTTCACATTACCAAAAGCAAGGAATATGAATTATTCATCTGATTTAGAACCCTTCATCTTGGTGTATAAAACACCGCTTCACAAATTCCCTGCAGATTCAACATACATAAATTCTCAAGTGTGTCCTGGTTCATTTCTTGAAATTCTTCACTTGGTCTTCTATCAAGAGGCTAAATTGATTACTAGCTTAATACCTATAGCTAAAGCAGACATTTCACTGCTGGTGTGCATTGCTTCTGCTAATGGCATATTACAGACTTTAACCTTGACTGGCCTGTTCCCTTTACTTGGGTGACTTTTCCTTTCTAAACTATTTTTAAATAATTATTAGAAAATTAAATCTTCAAAATTCACAACAGAAAGAAATCCCTCAAGCTAATTATTATTTGAGCTAATTTTTCTCCCATTCTCTACCCTTTTTTGTGTGTCTTTTCTATACATCCCCATAACATATGTTGTAAATATCAGGAATATAAACCAGGGAATAGTTGTCACTCAGTTTCTGGAAGCATATTTTAACTAAGCCCTCTCCATATTGCAATTTCTTTTGCTAGGGTGCTGGCTAGGGAGATACTCTGTCCAGATCCCCTTTTAAGAGAATGCATAATGCCTGACTTGGGTATTGCAATCAGCACTCAAGCTCCATTTTCAGTCACTCCAAGGTCTAATTTAGCTTTGGAAAGTCATTGTCCCACCTGAAGTCCTTTTCTGAGCAATTGGAGGTTATAAATACCTGGACTTCTCAGTTCAGCATGTTTAAGATCCTATCTGTTCCAGAGGATCTTAAACCTTTGTCCAAGATTTCAAAAAGCCTAGATTACAATTAACCATTCCTACCTGTTTTCCTTCCTTACGCAGTTGTTGATACATAATAAATAATTGGTACCCAAACTCCATTCCAACTTCTGTTTCTAAAGAACTCTAAGAGTTTGATGCTAGAAGTAGCCTAAGAAAATAAATTATAAAAGAATCCAGTTTGAAATGATAACTCCCATCACTGGCAAGAAGTAGAAAACAGCCCCAGGCTGTCCAACTTCACAAACACTTAATGATGGTGAATTGGCAGGGTGTACTGGTAGAAGGGAGTTCAATAGATGGAGCTAGCTATGTATCAAATGTTTGAGATATAGAGAAGAAATAGTTATATGAAAAATAGTATCACATAACATTGCTAAGTGCCATTTATGACCTTCAGGAAGATAATAAACAAGTGGGATACCAGTCAATTAAAAGCCAGGTGTGAACAGTAGAGGTAATCCTCAATTCCTTACAGAAAGAAGTTACCATCTAGGAACAATTCTGAGACAAAGTTCAGAACATAGAACTAAGTGGCAAAACATCACTTACAGTTAAATGCCGACAAATGCAGCTCTTTTTGACAAGGTCAGTATTCTAGTTGAAAAAGTCTGGTTCCCCAACAGATGAGATGGTGACATCCGCATGGGTTTCCTGAAGATACTAATTTTGAACATTTCTTTGAACCTCCTGATTCTGCTCACATCCCTGCCTGTTAACAGCTAGCACGTCTCTCTGTCCAACGCTGAAGACAATGTAGGAACCTCTACCCTGCAATGAAAAAGCCTCCACTCAGGATTTGCTCCCATCTCTCTTGCCTAGCCATTGGGCCTAAAATTAAAGTTAAGTTATAGAAGAGCTTAGCTGGGAACATGCAAATCCACCTAAGGGCGGAAAGGTACTATTCCCCAAAGAAATTGAAAGTTGTAAGACCTAACTTCTTTATTACAGTAGTATCTGAGTGAATGTGCAGGAGAATGAAATTTGAGGGTCCATGATCAGTTGTATATATACCGTATATATAAAATTGGATAAGAAAACGTTTTGTTTTATTTCAGAGTATACTCCAAATATATAAGATGTGGCACACTAACAATTTTCTAAGAGATGGTGAGAATTGCTGCTAGGGTGTCCTACACTGAGCAAAGTTGAAACATAAGAAATACATGACAGATACTTCAGATACATAAGCACACTGACATGGGCCTAATATATATTAATAGAAGGCCTATCAAGGGAATATGTTCTATAGGAAATCTGGGAAGGACTATAATTTGCCAGAGATATAAAAATATCCTACTGGGAGAGGTACTGGCCTAAATAAAATGTACATTCAAGATATAATGTTGACGAATCAGAATAAGCAAGTGGTATCTAATACACTATGTGTCTAGGAAAGCAAATAAACTGTGAAGATTCAGCAGCCTGCTATGTCCATACAAGGTTTCGATTTACAGTGGTCAGTGGCATGTCAGGACCTCCACTTGAGAGTAAAACACAATTCGGCTTTTTTTTTTTTTACGTTTTATGACATAAAGGTACCTATTCAGGTTCTGTAGCCAAGGGATTCCACTTTTTGAAGCTCCTGTAGGTGATACACTAGGTGATATCAAAGGTTATGAGCAAGAATCATAGCAAGAAAAGGCTTTGTAGCAGCAGGGCCATAAATTTGAATAGACACTCTGATGTTGGAATTATGAGTGAGGAAAAGTAAGTAATAAAGTTGATAAAAATGTCTTTGATAAATAACTTGCTTTTGGGTCCTTGTAGAAAGACAGCACCTGAATACCAAACTCAAACTGACCACTCGATTAAGAACTGCCCATCATGAGCTGAATCCTACGAGACAAAACAAAGTCTTGGGTAGGCTGGACTAACCACAATTTTAATGCATCCAGATATTGCAACAGAATCCTTGAAAACCTAAAAAGAGAGAAAACAAAGTCTGATAAAAACAGAACACATATCAAAGGTCTGTGGCACAACTAGAAGTAATGTCATATATACATAAAGAAAATACCAAGGAAGAAGAAAAAGGGGAAAAAGAACAGAAAAAAAATATTTGAAATAATGACAGAATTTCCTCAAATTAATGTCAGACACCAAATCATGGATCCAACAAGCTCAGAGAACACCAAGAGGGATACAGGCTCCCCAAAGCAACATTTAGCATATCGTTTTCAAACTACAGAAAATCAAAGATAAAAAAAGGTATCTTGAGAGAACCCAGAGGAAAAGAAAGACGTTACTTTTAGATTAACAAAGGTAAGGATTACATTTAACTTCTCCTCAGAAACCAAGAAAATAAGATGAGAGTAGAGTGAAATATTTAGTGTTGAGAGAAAACAAACAAAAACTCCACCAAACTAGAATTCAACAGTGAAGGAGACATAATGACAATATCAAGGGGAAAATGAGAAAATCGGGTGCTAATGGACTTGCCTTTCAAGAAAGGCTAAAAGAAGTGCTTTAGAGAGAAGGAAAATAATGTAGGTCAGAAACTGAGATCTACATAAAGAAAAGAAGAGCATCAAAGAAGAAATAAGTGAAAGTAAAATAAAACTATTGTTCTTATTCTTAATTGATCTAAAAGAAAAAAGTTTATTTAGAAACTAATAACAATGTGTTCAATTGTGCATGTGTATGTACATTACATTGAATGTATGGAATGAATTATAGCAATGATACAAAGAACAGGATGAAGAAATTAAGATTATTGTGTTATTATATGGAACTCATACTGCCCATGAAGCAGTATAATATTATTTGAAAGTAGGTTTGAATTAAATAAAAATGTATACTGCAAATTATAGGGAAACCATGAAAAAATTAAAAAATGAAATATAGCCAATATGCTAAGAAAGGAGAGAAGATAGAATCATATACTCAATTAAGATCACAAAAAGGCACAAAAAAACTTAGAGACAAGAATAGGAGGAAAAAACACACAATGAAAACAAATAGAAAACAGCAGCAAATATTGTAGATATTAATTCAGCTTTATCAATAATCATTCAAGATGGGAATGGTCTGAATGCACCAATTCAAGACAGATTGTCAGAGGGGGGCTAAAAAACAAGACCCAATTACATATTACCTACAAAAAAAACCCTCTTTAAATATTAAGATTCATTTAGATTAAAAGTAAGTTGATGGCCGAAACCAGTTTGGCTCAGTGGATAGAGCATCGGCCTGCGGACTGAGGGGTTCCAGGTTCGATTCCGGTCAAGGGCATGTACCTGGGTTGCGGGCACATCCCCAGTGGGAGATGTGCGGGAGGCAGCTGATTGATGTTTCTCTCTCATCGATGTTTCTAACTCTCTCTCTCCCTTCCTCTCTGTGGAAAATCAATAAATTATATATTTTTTTAAAAAAGTAAGTTGATGGACGAAAATATACCACACTAACACAAATCAGAAGAAAGCAGGAGTAGTTATATTATTTTCAGACATAAAAGACCTCAAACTAAGGAAAGTTATCAGTGATAAAGAAAAGCATTACATAATGATAAAATGGTAAATTCTCAAGAATACAAAATGATACTTAATATATATGTATCTAATAACAGAGTATCAAATTTAAATGAGAGAAAAACTCATAGAAATACGAGGAGAAATGGAAGAAACTATTATCATTGAGAGAGATTTCAACACCTGTCTCTTAGACGTGAACAGATCCAGAGGCAGAAAATCAGTAAGGACATTTTCTAACTCAACCACACCATCAATTAACTGGATATTGTTAACCTCTATAGATTACTTTATCTACGAACATTTTTCTCACACTCACATGGATCATTCACCAAGATATGCCACATTGTAGACCATACCTTAGAAATTTTAAAGACTAGAAATCACACAATATCTTCTCTCAGACCACAATAGAAATAAAAAACAGAGATAATTAGAAAATACTATAATATGGGGTATTAAATAACACTCTTTTGAATAATGCATGTCAAAAATTAAAATTCAAGAGAATTTTTTTAAAGTTTTGAACTGAGTGAACATGAAAACACAACTTACCAAAATTTGTGGGATGCCATGAGAACACTTTTAAGAAGGAAATTGAAAAATCAATACTATAACTTTCCACCATAGGAAACTAAAAAAGAAGAACAAATTAAATTCAAATTAACCAGAAGAAGAGAAATAATAAAAATCAGAACAGAAATCAATAAAATTGAAAATAGGGACTCAATAGAGAAAATCAATAAAATAAAAATATGGTTATCTGAAAAGAACAATAAAGTTAATAAGCCTCTACCCAATCTGAAAAAAATGAAAAAGCAGACCCAAATTGCAAAAGCTCCAAAATAAAAGAGGGGACACCACTACAGATCCCATAAAAAAATTAAAAAATAAAGAAATACAATAAATATCACTATGCCTGCAAATTTGATAAGATAGAGAAAATGGACCAATTCTTCGAAAGACACAATCCAACAAAACTTACACAATCAATAACCAATCTGAGTAGTTCCATGTCTGTTAAAGTAATTCAATTGATAATTAATAACTTTTCAAAACAGAGAGCACCTGCTCTGAAGGAGTTCACTGGTAAAGTCTTTGTAACATTTAAGGAGTAAATACCAGTATTCTACAATCTCTTTCAGAGGATAAATGCAGAGGAAATACCTTCTAACTCATGCTCTGAGGTCAGCATTACCCTGATACTAAAACTAGACAAAGACATCACAACAAAAGAAAACTACAGGTACTATCTTCCATGAACATTAATACAAAAATCTTCAACAAAATATTACCAAATTGAATTCAAAGTGTATTAAAAGAACTAGACACCACAACCAAGTAATATTTATCCCAGGTATGCAAGACCAGTTCAACATTTGTAAGTCAATTAGTATAATCCATCACATCAACAGACTAAAAAAGAAAAATCACCTGATCATACCAGTATATGCAGAAAATGCATTTAACAGAAGCCAATGCCCATTCATGATAGACTCTCAGCAAACTAGGAACAGAGTGGAACTTCCTCAACTTGATAAAGACAATATTTTTAAAAGCCCTATGGTTGCCTTGGCCTGGCCTGTGTGGCTCAGTTGATTAGAGCATTGTCCTGTGCACTGAATGGTCTTGGGTTTGATTCCAGATCAGGACATATATGGAAGGCAACCAATCTCTCTCTCTCTCTCTCTCTCTCTCTCTCTCTCTCTCTCTCTCTCTCTTTTATTCCCTCTTTCTTTCTCCCTCTGTCCCTCTCTTTTCCTTCCTCTCGCTCTCTAATCAATGAAAAACATATCTTCAGGTGAGGATTACAAATAAATAAATAAAAATTAAAACAGAAAAAACTATGGCTAACATCATACTTAATGATGAAACACTCAAAGCTTTCCCTCTGAGATTAGATATAAGGCAAGGATGTCCCCATTCAATACTCCTTTTCAAAATTATAATAAAAGTCTTTGCTAATTTAAAATGTAAGCAAAATAAAATATATTCAGATTAGGAATGAAGAAATAAAACAGTTTATGTTTGCAGATGACAGGTTTGTCTATGTATCCTTCATAAATGTCAATAAAAAGTTCCCAATAAAATGCTAGCAAACCAAGATTAGCCACATATATGTAGGGGCATAACCAAGTGGATTTTATTTAAACTATTCAAGGTATAAAATCAACCAATGTGATACACTGTATTGATCAAATCAATACAAAACCACGTGGTCATTAATATAAATGCAGAAAAGTTATTTGACAAAACTCAGTTCCTTTTGATAAAAATGTTTAATGGGTAGGACTAGAAGATAATTTCTTAACCAGAAAAGTAAAATTTGAAAACCTATAGCTAACATCCTACTTAAAGGGGAAAGATTGAAAGTCATCCTTCTAACATCAGGATTAAGACAAGTTTGTGCACTCATGCAACTCCTATTCAACATTGTATTGGAGATTTTAGCCAGGGCAATTAGGAAGGAAAAATAAATTAAAGGCATCTAGATTAGAAAAGAAGAAACACAACTGTCTCTATTTTCAAATATGGTTTTGCATATATAAATTCTAAGGAATCCTCTAAAAATCAACCAACAAACTATTTGAACTACTAAACAAGTTCAGTAGGGTTGTGGAATATAATATCAAATTATAAAAAACAGTTCTATTGCTGTATATCAGCAATGAAAACCCCCAAAGCTAAATTGAGTTAACATTTTTATTTATAATAGTATCATAAAGAATATAATACTATCACATTAAAAATAAATAGATAGATAAAAGTAAATTTAATATTAGAAGGACAAGGATTTTATACTGATAGCTATACATTTTTATAAAATATTTAAGACCCCTCCAAAATGGAACTTCATCCTATATTAATGGATTTGAGATTTAATATTATTATGAAATTGATAACTCACAAACTGATCTACAGATTCAATATGGTCTATATCAAAACCTCGCCTGCTTGTATATTTTTTCACAGAAATAGAAAATCTAATCCTAAAATTCATATGAACATGCAAGGAACCCAAGGGCCTAAATAATCTTAAAAAGAAAAAAGAAGTGAGAGTACTCACATTTACCGGTTTTATGCTAAATGAAATAAGCCAGTCAGAGAAAGATAAATATCACATGATCTCACTCATTTGTGGAATATAATGAACATAAACTGATGAACAAAAAACAGATCCAGAGACAGAGAAGCATCAATCAGACCATCAAACCTCAGAGGGAAGGCAGGGGAGGGTGGGAGTAAGGAGGAGAGATCAACCAAAGGACTTGTATGCATGCATATAAGCCTAATGGACACAGACAAAGTGGGGTGAGGGCATGAGTGGGGGTTGGGAGGTAATGGGGGGATAAGGACACATATGTAATACCTTAATCAATGAAGAAATTAAAAAACAATATAATACTACAGTAATGAAGACTATGTAGTACTGTAATGAGGATAGACATATAGCTCAATGGGAATAGAATTAAGAGGCTAGAAATAAATCTATGTCTGTGATTAAATTATTTTTTGCAAGGGTTCAAAAAAATTTAATGTGGTAAAATAACCTTTTCAACAAATAGTGTTGGCACAACTGGATATTTCTATGCAAAGGAATGAAGTTAAAACTTTCCTCATACCCTACATAAACATTAACTCAAAATGTGTAAGAGGTCTAAATGTAAGAGCTAAAACTATAAAATTTTGATGTAAGAATAGAATAAGTCTTCATGACTTCGGATTTAGCACTTTAAGATATGACAAATAAAGCAATAGCAACAAACAAAATAAATAAATTACACTTCATTCAAAATTAAAATAATTTGTGCTTCCAAGGATACTAACAATAAAGTGAAAAGAATGAGAAATATATTTGCAAATTCTATATCTCATGAATATTGTATTCAAAATAAAGAAGCCATATAACTCAACCATTAAAAGAAATCTAACATAATATTTTTAAAATATGATAGAGCTTGGAATAAAAATTTCTTTAAGGAAGGTATACAAATAACTAATAAGCAAACTAAAAGATCTTCAGCATTATTAGTCAGTAGGTAAATGCAATCAAAGTGATAGTACTTGGAAATGTGGTAAAAATGAATGTGCAATTGATATTCTTTGCCTGTAAAGGAAATGATGTATGGTACATGGATAAACCCTGAAAACAGCATGCTACGTGAAATAAAACAGACACAAAAGACATATGTTGTGTGATTATGTTTATATGAAATGTCTAGAATATACAAATCTATATGGTACTGAAAGTTTAATAGTAGTTGCTAGTGCAAGGGAGATGGGGACAGTGAGGGATGATATCTGTAGGATGCAGGCTTTCTTTTTGTGGTGATAAAAATATTCTGGAATTAGTGGTGATGGTGGAACAGTGGTTTATATACTATTAACCACTAAGTTATGCACTTTATTTGTATAAATTTTGTGATATGTTAATTATATCTTATTTTTAAAACCTAGCCAAACAACAAGAAAACATGCAAATCAGTAATTAATGGACATGATATCTGAATACATACTTTTACCACAGAAGACTTATACATCGTAAATTTGCACATTAGGAGTTTATCAATATTATTTAGTAATTAAATAAATGCAAATTATAGCCATGAGTAACTACAACCCACATATATTAGAACTGCATTTTTAAAAATAAAAAATGAAAAAAGAAATACAAATGCTGGTGAAGATGAGGGAGAAACTGAACTCTCACATTTTTTGAGAAAATAGCAGTGCAACTCTATAAAAGAGTTTGAGATAGTTTCTCATAAAGTTAAATCTATATTTACCTGAACTAAAAAGGAAAATAGAGATAGACTCATAGAGAGCTGGCTGACAGTGTTGTGTGTGTGTGGCGGGGGGTCCGGCGGGGAGGGAGGTTGAGGGGGGATTTGGTGGAGGAATTCTGCAAAAAAAGAGAAAAATAAAAACTCATGGGCACTGACAACAGTTTGGTAATTGCTGTGGGAAAGGGCTGGAGGGAGGAGGTGGAAGAGACTATATGAGAAAGAAATGGTGTTGGAAGGACACTTGACTTGGAGGTGGTGAACACACAATGCAGTGTACAGATGATGTGTTGTTGAATTGTGCATCTGAAGCCTGTATAATTTTATTAACCAGTGTCACCCAAATAAATTCAATAGAAAGGGGGACAAATTAATGTGATCAATAGTACTTCTACTCACCCTAGAGAAAGCAAATGTCATCTTCACAATAAAAACCTTTACACAGCTCTGGGCTGGTTTGGCTCAGTGATTAAGAGATTTGGCCTGCGGACTGAAGGGTCCCAGGTTCGATTCTGACCAAGGGCACATGCCTAGGTTGTGGGCTCGATCCCCAGTGGGGGGCGTGCAGGAGGCAGCTGATCAGTTGTTCTCTCTTATCATTGATGTTTCTATCTCTCTCTCCCTCTCCCTTCCTCTCTGAAATCAATAAAAATGTATTTTTAAAAAACCACCTTTACACAAATATTTAGAGCAGTATTATCCATATTTGCAAAATACTAAATGTTTTTCGATGAATGAATGAAGAAACTGTGGTATATCTATACATTGAAACACAACTCATCAAATAAAAGGTTTTAACAGAAGGTAACGATTTGGGTAAATTCCAAATTTATTTTGCTCATTGAAAGGAGCCAGTCTCAAAAGATTCAATCTGTTAAATTCCAATTATATCACCCTCAGGAAAGGCAAAACCATAAGGATGAAAAACAGATCAGCTATTGCCAGATGTCAGGTGACGTGCGAACATTTGTTAAAAAGAGAAATTATAAAGCATTTTTTGTGTAATTATTTCATAATTATTTGTGATGATGGTTACACCAACCTATGTGTTGATTCTTGTAGAAAAGTACATAAAAAAGTGAACTTATGTATGTAAACCTTTAATAAATGCTAGAAATTATAGATTTTTAACAAAAGGCTATGGGGCAATATTAACAAATACTATTTTTAACCATTTTCAAAGTAAATCTAACATATAAAACTTTCTTTGATTTTTATAGTTTCTCTTTTTCCCCACTTGCTTCTATTTCACAATAGTCCAGTATATAACAATGTTTACACAGTAAGCATCTTATTTTTATAAAAGCAAACTATGATTTATATACCAGAAATACCAATTCAGTTCTCAATTGACATTCAGAGTCAAATGAGAATTTTAATTATTTTAAGCATTTAGCTTTATAAATTCCTTAGCTAACTACACTACTGACTCCACAAAAGATCTTAGTTCAAAATTTTGGCCAAAGTGTTCCCTTATTTATATTCAACTATAATTTAAAGTTTTGAATTTACTCATTGCCGGGAGCCGGTCCATCCTTGCTGTTTCAAGGGACCTGGCATATATGGCATACTGTTCTTAATATGTTTGCTCACCTTCTTGGAGCTGTGTTTTAACCAAGGTCACCTCTCCGAGAAAGGTTGAATCCCCAGGTAGGGATTTTCCCCTGAAGTTAGGGAGGGAATAAAACCCCTCAACTAAGTGCCAGGTGGGTAATTAATCCCTTTAACTACGAACAATCATGCTTAAACTACATAATCTTTTCTCCCTGGAATGGAGATAAGAAACGCCCTAACCTTTGTAATAGAGATTGATAGGATTGAATCAACTGGTATAAATACAGTTGTAACAAGACAGAAACACTCAGAACTCAGAACACAGAATCAAGAACACAGGGGCTTGGAAGACTACAGAAATTGGCAAGAGATCAACTGAACACTGTCTCCATGCCCTTCCTTCTTCGCCGACTCCGTCCACACCTTTGGGGACCCCTGGATCCGCTGGGGTTGGACCCCGGCATCTGGCGCCCGAACAGGGACCCCTAGGTAAGCGCCCCGCACTCGGGACGGATCGGACTCCACCGTAGGAAGAAGGTGGATAGTCTTCGCCGACTCCGTCCACACCTTTGGGAACACCTGGAAAAGGATTCCCCTAGGTAAGCCCCGCCCCCCCCCATTGAGAACCCCCACATTCGGGACGGATAGGACTCCACCAGGGTGCTGCAAACCCCCCTATAGAGGATAAGTAGGGTAAGAAGGTGGATAGTACAGAACTCAGATTGAGAAGATGTGCCATACTGAGTCCAAAGAAAGAAGACTCTGTATTGATCTTTAGATTAAGAAGATGTGCCATACTGAGTCTAAAGAAAAAAGACTCTGTATTGATCTTTTAACATATATGCTTGCTAGCAGAGGAATTAAGGTTACTCCCAGTCAGACAGAACATTTTATACAAGAAATATGTCCATGCTTTTCTGAGGAAGGAAAGGTAAATGTAATGGCATGGGAGATGGTAGGCCCAAGGAGCCTTATCCTTAACCCCACTGCAGCCTTTCCACCCTGGGAAAGTGCAGGATTGGCAAGCTCTCCCTGGGGTGATAGATCAGGACTCAAGTAATAGCGGAAAGCGCCAATCCTACTCTTAAAATGGATACAAGAGAGCATTTGAGGTTTTTCTTTTTAATGCCTGCTTTTAAAAAATAAAAAAGGGGGAATTTGCCGGGAGCCGGTCCATGCTTGCTGTTTCAAGGGACCTGGCATATATGGCATACAGTTCTTAATATGTTTGCTCACCTTCTTGGCACTATGTGTTTTAACCAAGGTCTCTGAGAAAGGTTGTTTTCCCCAGGTAGGGATTTTCCCCTGAAGTTAGGGAGGGAATAAAACCCCTCAACTAAGTGCCAGGCGGGTAATTAATCCCTTTAACTACGAACAATCATGCTTAAACTACATAATCTTTTCTCCCTGGAATGGAGATAAGAAACGCCCTAACCTTTGTAATAGAGATTGATAGGATTGAATCAACTGGTATAAATACAGTTGTAACAAGACAGAAACACACAGAACTCAGAACACAGAACTGAGAACACAGGGCTTGGAAGACAGGACCAAGAGAGACAGAGCCTAGGCACAGAACCTACACAGAACGTTCTCTAGAGACAGAAGAACTTCGCTGGCGAGAGCATGCCGGAGGATCCTGGAGAGGGACTGGCCTCGGAGCCTAGAGACAGAGCCTAGCGGGAGAACATGGCAAGGGATCCTGGACTGAACCTGACTACAGAGATTGGCAGAAGAACCTGACTGAAACCTGGACACTGAACCTGACTGGAGAGCCTGGACAGAACCTGGCTGGAGAACCTAGTGAGGGAACATGGCTACAGAACCTCGCTGGAGATCCGAAGCAGAACCTCTCTGGAGATCCGGGCTAGAGATCCTGGCTAGGCTGCTGATCAACTGAACCCTATCTCCGTGTCATTCCTTCTTCGCCGACTCCGTCCATGCCTTTGGGGACCCCTGGACCTGCTGGGGCTGGACCCCGGCAACTCATAATTACATATTCATGCCAAATGCCTGCTACTGCTAGAGAATCCCCTATGGAAAACACATTTCCAGATTTTATAGATATATCTATTTACACTTACAATCAAATTGTGGTACATATCTTAAAAGTTGGTTTCTATGTCTGTTTTGGATTTAATATTCATCCAGGACATTTTTTACACACATGTTCATTGTTGTCTGAACTACTATATCATAAGACAGCACTGTGATGTCCAAGTGAACATTCGGTCATTTCATGCCTTCTAAAGATAAACTACAAGTAGAAGCCATGTCTAGCTGCTTTACATAAATATATTATCCTGAGGCCAATATATATACTTTCATGATATTGCATTAAGCCTCTACTTATATTTTTTAGGACTAATAATGAAGAATAAAGAAGTAAGGGAATTTCTCTATGGACTATATGTTTCATTGTTGGTATTGCACATGGAGAAAGACCTTTTGCACTAGAAAATTGTCCCAAGCTCATTTTAAACCAACCTGACGCTTGTTCTCATTAATTCATTATATATGAATTATATATGCTTTGCTGAAAAACACATAGCTGCCTCTATTACTTGGATATTCTGAATAGATGTTATCCTTGGTTCATATAAAAGAATTTTAACTAGTGTTCCAAACACAATATTTCTTGTTTTCTTGAATAATTTTCAAGGAAACAGGCACAAAAGTTTTAATCTCATGATATATGATTTGGTTTTGGTAAATTTGTATTTGGAGTTTATTCTCACATATTTTATATGGCTATAATTAGTGTTTTATAGATAATAGTATATGTAAAAAGTATTAGAATGTTTCTAGAATTTGAAATTTGAAGGCATAGAGCCAAATAAATTTAGTCTACCATCAAAATAAATAGAAAATATATTAAATGTATATTTTATTATATGCATAATATATATTTTCCACTTTAAAATCTTCAATAGAAGGATATGATTTCCCACTTTGCATACCAGATTATATAATTGCTATAGCGAAAACAAGATGCAACTAAAATATAAATGCATTCAGCATAAAATGAATAAAATATGACACAACAAAGAATATGATTGAAAATATTCTATTCATTAACTTCGTAAATTAAGTGCAAGATGCAAAGAAAAATAGCATCTATAACAGAGATCAGAGAATAAAATGAGAGAATATATTTTTTTAAAACAAGCAAAAAAGAATAAAGAAAACTATATTTTTACCAATCATTTATATATTTATTTTTCAGCAAGTGCTTTATATGGCCATGCACTATTGGAGATGCTTGACAGAACTTATCCTACATAAGAAGAGGCCAGTGACCATAAGGGTAGTGGCCAGAATGACTGCTCGACCAGTTGCTATGAGGTGGGGGGCCGGGTGGCTGGTGGTGGCAGTGGGGTAGTACCTGGGGCTGGTGAGGGGAACCGGTTGGCCAGTGGCGGCAGCAGGGTGGGACCGGGAACTGGCGAGCGGGCAGAAGATTGGCCTGATTGCAGGCTAGGCCTAGGGACCTTACCCGCACACGATTTCGTGCACTGGGCCTCTAGTTGAGTAATAAAAAAAATTAAAAATTTAGTCTGGCTTTATAAATTATGTCTTAACAACTTAATGCTGTAGATAATTTACTCAATGATCTGGAAAACAATTTTAATTCATGGAGTTCTCCAAGGAAAGAATGAAGGAAAGAAATGGTTGTGGGTGAAAATAATAGATACAAAAGACAGATTAAAAAAAAATTTACAAATGGCATTTTCTTATGCATAGGCTAGAATAATTGGAGCAAAAGCAATGTTAAATGATGTAAAAATAAAACATTTTCTTAAGTCACAGAAAGACATATACACTGAGTGGCCAGATTATTATTACCAGCCAGATTATTATGACCACCCCATCAATACTTCATTGACACTTCCAAAAATACTGCATATTGAAAACTTCCTAAGCAAATACTCTCAAGGTTTTATTATTATTATTATTATTATTATTATTTGCATAACTAATTCACTTCATTGTACCGATGGGGTGGTCCTAATAATCTGGCCACTCAGTATATATTTAAAACATATCTTAGAACTAATGACAAGCTTTACTTTTCATCTTTTTATATTTTCATTAAAAAGTAAAAAAACCCATATATGAATATACAACATCAGTGGCAATAATAGCAGATGACAACCAAAGATGAAAAATTTCAGCACATTGTTGAGACATTGCATCAGATGGAAGAGTGATAATCGGTAAAATGAATATGACAAAATATTAGTGAAAACAGGGAATAATAAGTGTGTGAGTCAGTTACAGGGAATTGGGTAAAATTCTGAATGGTAAAACATCTGACAAATGAATATTCTTTCCTCAGAATCTAGGATTTTCTAACAGCCAAACTTTTATCTCTAAAAACATGGGTGTTTTTGTTTGGCCCAAACAGTGTTACTTTTTGGATACTTCATTCTGGTCCACTACATCTCTTGTTATTCAGTCATCTTCACTGACATGTGAATTTGTTTATGCAGTTATATATTGTATATGGAAGAAAAGCCAAAATGTGTTCCCTGCACCTTTGAATACAAAGACATTATATCAAAAAAAAATATTAAAGCATAACATTATTTTGTATATGAATTCAAAAGAAATGCTATATGACTAAGTCTATAAAGAGGTAATACAACAAGACAACATGACAAAAGTTTTTTTTCTATTTTATTTCCATGTAAATTACCTAACTTCAGATGTCACATTGTTATCAGAAGGATACATTTAGGGGTAAAAGTCTATCATAATTAAAATAACGAAAGAGATCTGATCTATCTTTTGTCCACAAATTAATTTACTTTCTCTCTATAAAAATTATATTCATTTATGATCATTTAAATATATATATTTTTTTGCTTTGAAATAATGTTAATGTAATAGATGCCCTAGTTATGACACTAGGTACTCAGTAATACACCTAAATATTTTGAAGTAATTTATTAACCTGGCATTTGAATCTGGAGTTTGATTCTGAAATTAATGACTTCAAACATTTGCCTGTTTTAACACATATATGTATATTGTTAGCATTCAGCACCTGTCATGGTGTAAAAGAAAATTAATGCAAATTAGAATTAGATGATAATGAGTAGAGAAATGTGTTGTTTGCCTATTTCTCTACATATTTTTCTTTTTGAAATGCTTTTTCTTCAAAGCTTAAATAACTAAGGTTCATTTTGATTTGAATTTATCTCAAATATTGAGAATATATATATTTATGCAATAAATATATCATGAGATGTATTCCTACATCTGTAAAGTGCTAATAGAAATATGCTAAGAATGTGCCAATGGAGTGCTAACAAGGAACTCAGGCATAAGGAGGAGTCAGGTATCCAAGGAAAAAGTGATAATGAGGATCTTGTTAAGGAGGCTTCATTAAATAGGTGTTGGAATTCATAAAGTATTTTTCTTCATTTTTTAATAAGATAGGACAATATATGAATACATTTTTTAATGGAAAAGGAATATATTTATTTGAGGCAGGCACGATGATGACTCTTCCAAGATGTGTATATCCTAAACACTGGAACTTGTGAATATGTTATCTTACATAGCAAAAAGGTTTTTTTGTTTTGTTTTGTTTTGTTTTTTGCAAGTGTGATTACATTAATCGCCTTGGGATAGGAAGATTATCCTGGATTATCGGGGTTGGCCAAATGTTATTACAAGAATCCTTAAAAGTGTCAGAGGAAGAGATGTGAGCACAGAAGCAGAATCGGAGAAATTTGAAGATGCTACCTTTCTGGCTTTGAAAATGGAAGGAGACAGAAGCCAAGAACTGCAGGGAGCCTCTACCATCTGGAAGTGGATTTTCTTCTAGAGCTTCCAGAGGAACACAGTCATGCCACAACCTTGCTTTTAGTCCCATGAAACCCATTTTGTACTTCCTACCTCACGAATAGAGTAATAACATTTCTTTATTTAAAGAAACTAAGTTTGTGGCAATTTGTTACAAGAGAAAGTTTAATACAGTACTATGAGATTTTGCAAAAATGTGCCAATTCCCAGTTATTATCCCTAATCTACAAACTGAATAAACATAAATGACATTTCTCTTTTTTTTACATACAATAAGTAAGTGTAAAGAGACACACCATTGATCCATTAATCCAAGTTATTACTTGTTTTTTCTCCCTTAAGAAACTTCCATGAATTCTCTTAACTAATAGAAAAACTAGGTCCCTACTTCTGACAGCCACTTTTATCACATTTTCTAAAATGACTAAATCAGAATTTATAGTTTTCATACATCATATTAATGGATGAACTAGAATATTTTACATCTTTTTATATAACCTTTATATCTAGTTTTGCTTACTGTAACTTCTCTTTGTGCAATGCAATAAATGAAAGTTCCATATTTAGTTTTTCTACAGGTGGAAGAATATAACAGGAGATGTAAAAGATTGTTCCTAATCTTCTGTTTGCAAGACACCATTTCATTCACATTGACCATACACTAAGTTTTCTACCAGAACCCAAAGTATTAAATGTCAAATAGAGTTTTACCCCAGAAATATGAGTAAGAAGTTAGTCTGGAATCCATACTATCAGAATTCTTTATAACTCCACTTAACCCTAGATAAATCTCATTAAAGTCTCCAGTGGACCAGGAAGACTAATCAACAATACAAATTATGCTTCTGAGAAGTTTTTATTTTCTCTGTAAATAGAAAATTATCATTTTAGTTCAACTTAGATAATATGGATAGGTTTTTAACTCTGTTCATTTTCCCAACTTTAGTTCCAGTTATGCTACTAAATTCCTGTCATATGCCTAAGCCAATGTCTCATATTAACACTATGTAATTCCGAGATGGGAGCCCCTCATAACTCTGAACATTGCCCAATGCTCAGAAACTCGAGTCTCGTTCTTGAAAGCTAGCCCGGGGACAAGGCCTCTGCTAACTGCTGAGAGGCAGCAGCGGCTTGCCCAGCCTTTGTCACTGTTCTGCCACGGCTCCAACTCATCCCCATTTTATTGCATTTTCCCTATGCCATGTATTTTCCTAGATAGACCACATTTAGCAGGTTTTATAACCTCCAGATACTATACCTGGTTAGACTTTCTTAGAGTTAATAAAATCCAATCAAATGAAATGGTCAGTTTGTATGTGTACAGTGTGACAGCTAGCCCAGATTAATTCGTCCCAACAGTCTGTCTCAGACCCAATCTCTTTGCCCTGTATCCTGACTCTCTTGGTCTGCCCTTCCATGTCTTATCTTGTCATAAAATATAATATGTATTTTTAAAACTCTGCTTCCATTAGTATGCATTATTATGCTGAGCTCAGTGTTGATTTTCTCCTTAAAATTATTTTCTAACTTGTATTTTAAAAAGAAAATAAAAGGATAAATCTTAGTAAAGTTGAAGTAAAATTCAATAACAAAAGAACATTTTCCACATTTGACTTCAAGGAACTGACTAAAAATAAAACTTGTCCACAAATTATTTTTTAAAAGTTGCTGTTGGCCTGGCCAGTGTGACTCAGTGGTTGAGCATTGACCTATGAACTAGGAGGTCACTGTTCCATTCCTGGTCAGGGCACACGCCTGGGTTGCAAGCTTGGTCCCAAGTAGGGGGTGCGCAGGAGGCAGCTGATCAATGGTTCTTTCTTATCATTGATGTTTCTATCCCTTTCTCCCTCTCCCTCCCTCTCTGTAATCAATAAAAATATATTTAAAAAAGTAATACCTATCATGTGCCTCACAAAAAAAGAAATAATAGAAAATACTGTTATTCCTAAGAGATATTTCAAAGATGTGTATGCAGGTATACACATACATATTCACATTTGCATAAATTTGTGTACCAACTTTGTAATTGCCACCTAAAACTCCATATTGTAGATATATAATCAATAAATAAATAATTAAGATAAACATTTTAAATAAAATCTAGTTAAGTACCCAGAGTTATAATAATGGATCATTTCAGTATTCTGGTATTTTGTAAATTTTCATAAAATGCTAAGTGATTCTCAGAAGTAACATTTTCGCTAGGACCCCCTATTGATATTATAAACTATATTACGAATGGTACAAGTGGTATTACATTGACTTCTCAATGTGGCTTGCTTAATCTATTAGTTAAGTGCATATACTGGCAGGGGGAAAAAATGTAGGTTGAGCAAAACCTGACCAGTCAAATGGCCTAATCTGAGGTTCCAACCTCCAAAAGTTTCTGTTTCAGAACTTCCTGTATGTGATCTGCAACATCTGTTTAATGTTTAATGTTTAAAAACGATTAATATTTTTATTTAATACTAGAGGCTCAGTGCATGAAAATTCACGCTGGGGCCGGGGGGGGGGGGGGGAGTCCTCAGCCCAGCCTGCACCCTCTCGCAATCTGGGACCCCTTGAGTAGGGTCCCTAGACCTAGCCTGAGATCAGGGCCTATCAGGGCTTTCCTTCCCCTGGCTGCAGGCAGCTGGCCCCACCCTTGCCAATGCCACAGCTTGCCATCTGTGCAGCACTGCCCTCCCCTCCTCTGCCACCGGTAGCCTCCCTCTGCAGGTGACAGGCATGGGGTGGGATCACTTGACTGGCCTGGGCCTCCCTCTGTGAGGATGGTGGGCCCCCAGGTTGATCACCCTGCAGAGGAAGACCCCGCCCTCCCGCGGCAGCACCACCGGCCTCCCTCTTTCTTTCTTTCTTTTTTTTTTTTTTTTAAAGTAAGAGTAATGCTTACTGAGCGATACAGAACTGAGTACTATGAAGGGTTTACCAGGATGGAAATGCACCACACCCCTGCCCCTGCCACTCCCAATACCCAGAGGCTACAGTACTTAGAAGTTACAAGCAACAGCCATAACTGCTAAATATCTGTTTGTAACAAACAAACCACAGCATATTTATACAGTAGGTCCTCAGGTTACATTGGAGATCCCTTCCTAGGGCACAACCTAACGCGATTTTCGCCATACGTCAGAACCCACCTACATAAGCACTTATGTCACTCACATGGAACACATACACAGCAGTAATGAAGTGAAACAATAAAAAACAAAATAAAAGAAAGATAACAATTCCTGACCTTTACTTGTGGTAAATAAATGATATAAAACATAAAGCACATATGTACATATGTCAAAATGACGGAACTTTTTTTTTTTATAAATAAATGGGAGATGGCAACATAACCACTAAATGATGTACGTCGAGTCTGACATAACCCGAGGACTGGCTTTACTGTATCACATTGAGTGATTATAGAAATCTATTTATATATATTACCTGTATAAAATCGGGTTTTTTTGTAAAAAAATATTTTTTAAAAAAAGTATAAAAAAACATGTGCAGTTGAAAGCCCTGCCAGGACAGCCAGTCTGTAAACATTCAGCGAGTATGTGCTTTGGAAGGGCGCCTGTGCCTCGTGCCCACAGCAACTCCAGCAGGGTGGCGAGGGTGTGCCCCGGCTGCCACTCCGGGCAGGACTGAGCTGGACCATGTGGGTGGGTACAGCAGGGCCTGGCACTATGCCCTTCTCCAGCCTTGCATCAGGGTCAGGGTCAGGGTCAGGGTCAGGGTTAGGATCAGGGCTGGGGGCAGAGAGATTGCAGTTTCACTCTGAATTCCATACTCAGACGAATTTTGGTTGCAACTCATGGCTTTTCCTGGCTGCTCGGAAAGCCTTAGGGTGGGTGCCCAGGCAGAGAGGCCAGAGAAGTGCCCATAGCTGCCTGATTGGGCGTCTTACTGGCCCAGAGCCTCTGTCCTTCCCCCTGCAAGCATGGCCCCAGGCAGAACAGCCCCCCAACACCCCCCCCCCCGCCCCAGGACTACTTTGGTCTCAGCATTTAGTCCTGGGTTTCATCAGCCTGGATTTCTTCCCCTGGTGTGGCTGATCTGAGTTTCACAAAAAAGCCTGGCCGATGCTGGCTGTGCTGAGCCTCATTGAAGAGTTTTTCATGCAGCAAGGAAGAGCCCTCTGGGACCTTCCTCCTCCTCCCTCTTCTCATTCTCTCCTCTTCCTCTTCCCCCTCCCAGCCCATGGTCACTTCTTCTCCAGCTGCTCCAGCAGTGGGTTGCCTTCTGAGTCAAGGGTCTTAACACTGTTGGTCCTGACGATGCAGGTGGGGTGATGCCAGCAGCCACCAGCGCCACCCAGTCGCAGCCACCAAGCTTCCCTCCACAGGCTGTGGCGGGCGGCCTGGGTCTCCTTCTTTGAGGCGATTGATCCTGGGGCTCTGCCTGCCTGCCTCACTGCACCTAACCACTCCCCTGCCTGTTTGATTGCCCCTAACCACTCTGCCTGCCTGCCTGATTGCCCCTAATCACTTGCTGGGGGGCGGAATGAGCCCAGGAGAGAGGCCATGGTGGTTCTGGTCTCTGGTCATTCTGGTCGTTCCGCCATTTCGGTCACTGGGCTTTTATTATATAGGATTAGAAATTAATGTAGCATTGTTGAATGGTCTATCGCCTATACTGAACTCCTGGATTTAAATTCTTCCTTTCATTGGACCCTTCTTGGGTGCTTTCTGTTTTATCAACCTCCATTCATTCATCAATCCACTTAGAAATGGCTTACACTCTACCACTTTCTTTTTAAATTTAAATTCTTTATTGTTTAAAGTATTACATGAGTCTCCTTTTTTGATTTCTCCCAGGCTGCTCCCCAGCACATGTCCTCACCTCCCTACTGTCTGTGTCCATTGGTTATGCTCATATGCATGCATATAAGTCCTTTGGTTGATCTCTTCCCTGCCCTGCCCTGCCTCCCCTCTCCCCCCCGTGCCTTCCCTCATAGGTTGGACAGTCTGTTCCATGCTTCAATGTCTCTGGTTCTATTTTTGTTCATTAGATTATGTTGTTCATTATATTCCACAAATGAGTGAGAGAATGTGATATTTATACTTCCCTGAACATGTCGGATCTTCTCATTCTATCACCTTCTTAAAACGCCTCATTCATATAAATGCTTTAGTTCATTGCCATGTATCTAAAATCAAGGACATTTTCAGTCCCATTTAATTTATTTTGTAGTAAGGCATTTAAAATGAGATCAAATTCATTAACAAATGTTTAAGTATACAAAGCAGTGTTCTTACATATAGGCAAAAACTAAGAATTTTAGAATTTATTCATTTTTAATAACTGAAACTTTATATCTATTGAATAACAATTCTCCATTACCCCCTCCACCAATTCATTCCAAAACCTAGCATTAAGTGCATGTTCAAGAAACAACAAAAAACACCATGTTATATGCCTTAAATATACTAAAAAATTTATTCTTCAATTATACTTTAATAAAGCTGGGAAAACTAAAAAATAAAATTAACACATAAAACAAATTCCATTGACCAAAGTCTTTATATTTCCTCAAACACTCCACTCCTCATTCATAAAAATAAAAAAATAAGATAAATTAATCGCAGGTTTGATATAAAGGTTTATATAATTGACATTCAAATGAAAAAAAAATTACATATACATTTTCTTTCCGTGTATTAGTAATTAATATAGGAAAGGAGTAGAAAAAAGTAATATGGCAATTAGATCAAAGTTTGACAATATGAGTGATATCTAAAAAGGATAATAATATAATGTTATTATTGTTAATAATTTCTTGCAATTTAGTATCACCAAGTTCTGGATTCCCACCTGTTCCAGAGAATATACAAATCTTCTCAGGGTATAGCAATATCTAGATTAGAAAGTAAAAGTAATAAGAAGAATATGCTGAATTACTATTTTTCTTACTTCCTAATAGCATTTAAAATTACATGTGCATTGAACTGACTACTGTTATATTTTATAATTCTATATAAAATATTTTATTATTTTTATTTCATTTCCATGTAAAAGAACAAAAAAATTTCTCATCAATTAATTTGAGGTCTAATTGAAATTATAAAGAAGTAAAGGTTGCCCTAACCGGTTTGGCTCAGTGGATAGAGCATTGGCCTGCGGACTGAAAGGTCCCAGGTTTGATTCCGATCAAGGGCATGTACCTTGGTTGTGGGCACATCTCCAATAGGGGGTGTGCAGGAGGCAGCTGGTCGATGTTTCTCTCTCATCGATGTTTCTAACTCTCTATCCCTCTCCCTTCCTCTCTGTAAAATATCAATAAAATGTATTTTTTAAAAAATAAGTAAGGGTAAATTATATTAATTGCATAGTTGTATAAGATCAGCCTGTCATTTGCCTATTTCTCAATATCACTCAGAGATGCACCACTTATGAATATTTAACAGAACATACTACTTTAATTGGTACTATTCTAGATAAAAATAAATAACAGAATTTTACTTGCAAATATTCCTCTAAATCACTTTTGAGAATCATCTTCTTTTTAAAAGCAAATCCATAAAAGCTTTTATATGTGCATAAAGTTTAAAATCAATAAACAACATTAATTAGAATCTGAAACTTAATGCACATTTTCCAAGTATTTTTTCATTGATAACTAATTACATAATATGACTATAGAGTTGTATTCTAAAATTGATTATTAAATTCTTATTGTAAGCCATCCTTTTCAATTATACTAAAGAATTCACTGTGCATGCTAGAATTCTCAGCTCCAGGGAAGCAATGGAGAAGACTTTAAATATTTCTATATTTAGCATATCAATATCAATATCAATGACATGCTAAGGCTTTTGTTTTGCAGTAAACTAATACTGAAGTTATATAAACTAATTTTGGTTACGTCTAAAGTATGTATCATTTGTCCTGACATTCCATTTTATAAATGTGTATTTTATATTGTTCGATTTTCTTAGAAGAAAGAAGCAAAGAAATAAATTATTTGTTGTGTTTCAAGACATACAATTGAACATATATAATAGGATTGAAATTGAAAGTTGGAATTTGTTGTTTGGTAGGTTGAGTCTCAGGTGAATTAAAAGTTTAACCATGAAATAATTCATTGTTCTAGAAATTTATTGTTCTAGAAATTTAATAGAATAAAATAATTTGAAACAAGATTTTTTTTAATTTCTCTTATTCTTAAAGAAGTTTTTCTATCCTCTAGAAAATGCTATCAAGGGCTAGTGTTTAATTAACAATTTTTATTAATTAAATTTAGCATTCTAAGTTGCTATTATGAATAAGGCTATTAAGCAATAATATAAATGCAAAAAATATATATTACGGCATTTGTAGTATGCTTTACAGCAATTTTCTAAGGGCAGTTTGTTGACTTATGTGGGAGGAAGACCCATTTTAGTGGGTCCATAAGACCAAAACTACTTTCATACTAATACACGAATTACTTTTGTTACCTGTGTTGATATTTCCAGTGATGATACAAAATAGTGGTGGGTATGACTGGTGATAACTGATTACATATAATAACAATGACACAAAACTGCACTAGTAGCCATTGAATTTTTAAACTCCACACCCTGAGGAATGTGAGCCTGGGTCAGATTTGGTAACTTAGCAGAATTTATTTTTAAATAATATAATTGATTCTTGCTGCATTTTAAGAAAAACAGCTCAGTATATTTTTAACTCATGATAAAATTTAAGGTTTCAAGTGAAATGAGAATTTTGAAAAAGCTTTATCTGAAATCATTAGTTTTATAACTTCTTAATACTTAAGATATCTCTGATAAATTTTAATATAAAACTTACTTTTATGATCTATAATGGGAAGTGTCAAAACTAAAAATATCTGGAAAGTGAGTAAATAGTTTCCAAATGAGCAATACATAATGTTACAAATTCATGCCTGGGTAAAATATCCATTCAGTGGGTAAGACAAAAAAATGGATTTGAATTTTAAAAAGTTCATTAAGTTCACATGATTTGTGATTTCACATTGCAATGATATTTTAAGAAAATTCTGCTTGTTGAGTTTTGGTATAGTATCAAAGAATACCCACAATTGTATGAAAAGGACGTCCCTTTTTCAGCTATTCCTGTTTGAGAATGGGTTCTCATTGCATGCAACTACCAAAACATTATATCTAGGCAGTATGACTGAAGAAGTAGATATTAAAAAGTGTGGTTTTCCTCCATTAAGCCAGATATAATAAATATAACACACACAAACAAACCTAATTGAAGTCTTCAAAGACTTTTAAAAGTATAAAGGTATTGTGAAGTCAAAACTTGAGGTCTACTGATGTATATAAATATGAAGAGAATAGGCTCTTGTGGGCATGGAGAAAACTTCTACACTTTCATAAGAAAGAAGATAATGATTTGTATAAGAAATGCATATTCATAATTTCACTTATGGTTAATAATAATTTATCATAATTCAAAAAATATTTGGAGTGTCTTAAACTAATTTTAAGATATGAATAAGGCTATTAAAAGAAATTTTAAGAAATATCTTAACTAATTCTTATTTTCCTCTTTTTCTTTTTAATAAGTACAGGGGTAAGCCCTGGCTGGTTAATTCAGTTGGTTAGGACATAGCCCTAATAAGCTAAAGTTGCAGGTTGATCTCTAGTCAAGGCACATACAATAGCAGCATTATTTAACAATAGCTAAGATCTGGAAATAGCCCTAAATGCTCAACAGTAGATGAGTGAATAAAAAAGATGTGGTACATTTACACAATAGAATACTATGCAGAAGTAAAAAACAAGGATCTCTTACGTTTTGAGATAACTTGGAGGGACCTGGAGAGTATTCTGCTAAGCAAATTAAGCCAGTCAGAGAAAGGCAAGTATCACATGATCTCACTCATAAGTGGAATCTAATCAACAAAATAAAGTGACAAACAAAATAGATACAGAGGCATGGAACAGACTGATGAATCTCAGAGGGAAGGTGGGGTCGGGGAGGTGCAGGAATGATTAACCGAAGAACTTAAATGTATATATGCCTAACCCATGGATACAGACAATGGTGTGGTGAAGGCCTGTGGGTGGGGCAAGAGTGGAATGGAGGGAGTTAAAGGGGGAACAAGGGAATGTCTATAGTACTTTATGAGCTCATTTAAGCTGAAGTTTGGTCTTCATTTTGGTTCAAATGAAACTAAAGCCTCTTGACTGTAATTGGATCCTTGCCAATATACATATAAGATATACTAGTATTTTATCCAAACTATGCCTAGATCAAACCATAAGAAGTATATTCTGCATTTATTAAAATATCTGGAGGCAGGTAGACCAGGATTTTCTTCAGTTATTCAAAGACAGAGTCTTGCTCTAGCCTTCTCCATTTAACTTTGATTCTAAGACTTGTGGCCTTATTATGCATTATGGGTACTTTAGCTCCAGGTATTATCATCATAATTAGCTAGTTTATTAGTAATAGGAAGAGAGCAAAGGGAAGGCCAGACATTATAAGTATGGTCATCTGGATGGCTTCCCCAGGAGGCTACAACATCATGGTCTTCAGGGAACCACTAGTCCGTCCCCTGCAGATCACCGAGGTAAAGGATCAAAGGGAGAGGTGGGCTCATGCTCACTGAAGTTGGGGTGATACAGAGAAGGTGCTTGCCTGCTAGTTTAGTCTATGGAACAGTGGATTGGCTAGGGTCATCCCTATCAGAAACACTCCAAATTTTGGAAAGTTAAACTCTCTAGACAAAGAGAGTTTAACTTGTTCGTGCTCTTGTTCCCACTTGTTCTTGCTTACTCCATGACCCACCCTTGCCCGTGCTCTCTCCTGTTCTCTCGCCATAGCCATGTGGCCTTAATCAGTAGCATGGCCCATAGCTGTGCAGGCAACAGAGGCAATGGACTTCAGCTGGGAACACAAGCTAAGCTACCCAGATATTAGACTGGATTGTACTTTATATGGAACAGAAATTCTGGGCAGTGGCCTTAATTCAGGCCCTGCTGAAGATGAGATTGGGGTTTTTCCATAGCAGAACAAACAGAGATGGGACCTTAAACAAGAACCCCCTTAATTTTATATCATCAATAAAGTTTTCCATAAAACCTTATCCTCCCATGGGTGCCTCAGGAAATTATTTTCCTTGTAGCACCCTAAGAACTCCACTTCCACTGGTAACACGGGTATCATAGCAAATAGCTCTATGTCCTTCTCTAAGTCAATCATTTGTAAAAATTGGCTAAAATAAATTATGATTCATTCCCAAGCATATTCACATCTAGGGTTCTGTAAATGAATAAGAAAAGGAAATAACAGAGAGTATTCAATTAATATAGCATCTGTTATGCAATTATATTATGCATGTCTATTAACTCACTTTTAATTCTGTTATTTATATTTTATTAGAGTCAGAAAAAAATGAGAGTTTCTGGATCAATAACCTATTGACTTGTTAAAGTATATAAATTTTTTCTAGTTATTAGTCAAAGATTTTTCATGCTTTGTGTAAAAGAATTTGTTTTCTCCAAAGGCAACAAAACAAACAAAAGTGGGTACTATGAAAAAGAAAACTAGGCTCCTGGAAGTTGAAAAAAATCTTATAGAAAAGCTTGGACATTTACCAACTTAATTATCTTACATTATTTATAACAATGTTTTCCGTCTAGTATTGATTGCTAACTGTTTTAAATAAATTAATTTCATAATGCATCTATTTTTCAAATATTTATTCATAAAGGTAGTTAGGAAGCCTAAGGCAAATGTAGACT
The DNA here is from genome assembly GCF_963259705.1 of Myotis daubentonii. NCBI lineage: Eukaryota > Metazoa > Chordata > Mammalia > Chiroptera > Vespertilionidae > Myotis > Myotis daubentonii. The sequence continues at coordinate 144,098,935 of NC_081841.1, read as the reverse complement.
TCCTAATATACAGTTATCAAAAGATACGTTCCTGTAAAGTCTGCTGCGCCTTGACACTACTTAAATAGAGAGTAGTTAGGACTAGTGGCGGGCTCACTTCTCCAAATGCTTAAATACTCTCAAAATTATTTGGAATTTTTGCCATGATATTTCAGAAAGTCCATCTGATGTCATGAGACTTTTAATCCATTATAGCTTGCACATATACTCCACTGTTTAATAAACACTACAGGAAATGAAATCTTACTTCCTTGGCATATTCCTCTTTATTCTAAGTAATTGTGAACTTATTATATCAAATATATAATAATAAAAGGGTGATATGCTAATCAGACTGGATGTCTTCCGGACATCATTCCAGATGTCCTTCCTGACAAAGCTTGAGCCAGAAGGAAGCCAGCCCGGGTCCCGGGCGCCGGAGGGAAGCCTGTGTTGGCAGCTGGGGGAAGGAAGGCCTACGTTTGCATGAATTTTCGTGCATTGGACCTCTAGTTGAGATATAAATAGCGTAATGATCCCTTTGACTATATTCTACTTTGCACCTTGCTGGTATTAATAGAACCATGTGTATAGGCAGAAGTAGAATTTCCCTGAAAGTTGACACAATGCAGCTGGCAAGATGTTATTTTCAAAATTCTAGTAGACAGATGCATTAAGATAGTGCAATATTTTAAATTCTTGATGTTTTATTTTTCCAAAGAGAGCCCCAACATGCATACAACTACAAAATAAGAAGACATCACAGAACATCTGCCCCCTTGGTTCTTGTTAAAACTGGAACTCAGATGTAAAATATCAATATCCTAAATATTAGTATAATTTCTAAATATACTACAACATATTGTGAAGACTCGAAATCTCTTGCTTGTTTCCTGATCTTGCATATCAAGTAAGTCTATCACTTTTTTTTGGATGGATGTACTCTGTGTGTTCTTATCCGGTCTTTGTCCTAATGCTGACTGTTTTTAATTCACCCTGTGATTCATGCCATATTGAAGTAAATGCCTCCTGGAAGCAGATACAATGCAATGGATGCTAGCATTTCTCAATCCTCAACCAGATCATCTCTGGCCTTCAAGCAGATAATGATCACATTCTAGAGTGAGAAAGTGAGCTCTAGGTCTTTCTCTGCCATTCATTAGCTGTGTGATTTTAAGATAAATCATAACCTTACTGTTCTCAATTGTTTAATGAGAAAATTGGCTGTATATCTTCTCATCTGTTATTTCTTTCACATTATAAACTCTTGGTAGTATAAACTACATTTTCCTTTGGAATCCTTATATGAATCCTACCTTGATCCCCGAATGACCTCATCTACACTTCTCTGGGTCAACTACAGACCCCCCTCTTCCTGTCTTCTTTTTAACCTTGTTTCTTTGCAAAATCTTTTTAAAAATATTTTTTATTAATTTTTAGAGAGAGAGAAAGGGAGAGGAAGAGAGAGAAACATGGGTTTGAGAATGAAATGTTTATCAGATGCCTCCTGCCTTGACCCCAAGGCCTCCTGCCTTGACCCCGGGGATCAAGCCTGTAATCCAGGCATGTGCCTTGCCCAGGAATCAAATCGGCAACATTTCGGTACATAGGATGACACCCCACCAAATGAGCCACACTGGCCAGGGCTGCAAACTACTTTTAATGGATAGTTCAATGCTCCATATATGAGCCCTCCAATACAAAAGTAATAAAGGGTACTAAATAATTATCAAAACCATGGAGAATCAGGCTGAGTTTTAACTGCAAAATTTGTTGTGAGAAAAGAAGTTTCTATTACTTCCATTTCTTCAGTGATTCTATTAGTTTGTAAGTATGTATGTGATTTGGGGTGGGAGGTAGGGATTAAAGTATAAATCTCTATCTATGCAATTCAAATTACATTATCATTGTAGAAAAGCAGTTACACTCAACAATACAGTTTTAAATATATAGACTCCTCATATTTGAAAAGCACTTTAGAGCACTTCAGTGTTCTTAAATGGTTTGTTTCTCTCACAACTGAATATTTTAAATTAAAAATATATGTCACATAACCCTTCAATAATGTAGGGTATTTGAATTCTGCTTATAGAGTTTTCTATTTGAGTTAAGCCCCTGTGTGAAAAAACAGATACTGTTAAAGTTAGTTCCTTATCATTCATCTTCTTTTATACAATTTCACATTCTAATATCAGACCTTTATTTCACTTGGTGGCTTTCCTACAGTGCATATTAAATCAATGAATGATTACATGCATGGGTGGTATAAATGATGTACTCTATCTAATTCAAAATTTAATAACCAAAAGTAGTCTCCATGTGACTTTAAAAAATATATAGTTTTAGATATAACATGGCATTGTTTAGTAACCATTGGGGAATACATGGGTTCCTAAAGCATTGTAAAGATAACTACCTGTGCTAAATCCTAGTAATGCTTCTGTTTTTATATTCTTAAATCAAAGTATTTAAAAAAATACTTTGCAAAGAGACAAGTGTAGGAAGTACAATTATCATTTGGAGTAAGAACTTAATAGATAAAATAAATTGGAGAATTGAGACATTAAGTAAATAATTAAGTTGCAAAGTTTTTTTTTTTCTTGTTTTTTTTTATTGCTTAAAGTATTACAAAGGTTATTACATATGTATCCATTTTATCCCCCCGCCCTAGACAGTCCCCTAGCCTCCCCTATCACCCAGTGTCTTATGTCCATTGGTTATGCTTATATGCATGCATACAAGTCCTTTAGTTGATCTCTTACCCCCCTACCTCCTGCCCCCCAACCCACCCCGGCCTTCCCCGTGCAGTTTGACAATCTGTTTGAGGCAGTTCTGCCTCTGTATCTATTATTGTTCAAAAGTTTATAATGGTCTCTATTGTCCATGAATGAGTGAGATCATGTGGTATTTTTCCTTTATTGACTGGCTTATTTCACTTAGCATAATGCTCTCCAGTTCCATCCATGATGTTGCAAATGGTAAGAGTTCCTTCCTTTTTACAGCAGCATAGTATTCCATCGTGTAGATGTACCACAGTTTTCTAATCCATTCATCTACTGATGGGCACTTAGGCTGTTTCCAGATCTTAGCTATGGTGAATTGTGCTGCTATGAACATAGGGGTGCATATATCCTTTCTGATTGGTGTTTCTGGTTTCTTGGGATATATTCCTAGAAGTGGGATCACAGGATCAAATGGGAGTTCCATATTCAGTTTTTTAAGGAAACTCCATACTGTCTTCCATAGTGGCTGCACCAGTCTGCATTCCCACCAGCAGTGCACAAGTGTTCCTTTTTCTCCACAACCTCTCCAGCACTTGTCGTTTGTTGATTTGTTGATGATAGCCAGTCTGACAGGTGTGAGATGGTACCTCATTGCTGTTTTGATTTGCATTTCTCGGATGATTAGTGACTTTGAGCATGTTTTCATATGTCTCTTGGCTTTCTGAATGTCCTCTTTTGAAAGGTGTCTATTTAGGTCCTTTGCCCATTTTTTGATTGGATTGTTTATCTTCCTTTTGTTAAGTTGTATGAGTTCCCTATAAATTTTGGAGATTAGGACCTTATCAGATATGTCATTGGCAAATATGTTTTCCCACACAGTGGGTTTTCTCGTTGTTTTGTTGATGGTTTCTTTTGCTGTGCAGAAGCTTTTTATTTTGATGTAGTCCCATTTGTTCATTTTTTCTTTAGTTTCAAGTGCCCTAGGAGCTGTATCAGTGAAGAAATTGCTTCGGCATATGTCTGAAATTTTCTTGCCTTTGGATTCTTCTAGAATTTTTATGGTATCCTGTCGTACATTTAAGTCCTTTATCCATTTTGAGTTTATTTTTGTATATGGTGTAAGTTGGTGGTCTAGTTTCATTTTCTTGCATATATCTGTCCAATTTTCCCAACACCATTTATTGAAGAGACTATCTTGGCTCCATTATATGTTCTTGCCTCCTTTGTCAAATATTAATTGAGCATATTGGTTCGGGCCGATTTCTGGGCTCTCTATTCTATTCCATTGATCTGTATGCCTATTCTTGTGCCAGTACCAGGCAGTTTTGAGAGCAGTGGCTTTGTAATACAACTTGATATCTGGTATTGAGATCCCACCTACTTTGTTCTTTTTCAGGATTGCTGCAGCTATTCGGGGTCTTCTTTTATTCCAGATGAATTTTTGGAAAGTTCGTTCTAGATCTCTGAAGTATGCTGTTGGTATTTTAATGGGAAGGGCGTTGAATTTATAGATTGCTTTGGGTAGTATGGACATTTTAATGATGTTGATTCTACCAATCCATGAACACGGTATGTTCTTCCATCTGTTTATGTCTTCCTCTATGTCTTTTTTCAACGTCCTGTAGTTTTCTGAGTAGAGGTCTTTTACCTCTTTAGTTAAGTTTATTCCTAGGTAGCTTAATTTTTTTGGTGCAATGGTAAACGGGATGGTTTTTATAATCTCTCTTTCTGAAAGTTCACTATTGGTGTATAGAAATGCCTCAGATTTCTTGGGGTTAATTTTGTATCCTGCTACATTGCCAAATTCATGTATTAAGTCTAGTAGCTTTTTGATGGAATCTCTAGGGTTTTGTATGTATAATATCATGTCGTCTGCAAATAAGGACAGTTTTACTTCCTCTTTTCCAATTTGGATGCCTTTTATTTCTTCTTCTTGCCGAATTGCAATGGCTAACACTTCCAGTACTATGTTGAACAGGAGTGGTGAGAGGGGGCATCCCTGTCTTGTTCCTGTTCTTAGGGGAAATGGTGTTAGTTTTTGTCCGTTGAGTATGATGTTGGCTGTGGGCCTGTCATATATGGCTTTTATTATGTTGAGGTATGATCCTTCTACTCCCACCTTGCTGAGAGTTTTTATCAAAAATGGGTGTTGAATTTTGTCAAATGCTTTTTCTGCATCAATTGATATGACCATGTGGTTTTTTTCTTTCAATTTGTTTATGTGATGTATCACGTTTATTGATTTGCGGATATTGTACCATCCTTGCATCCCTGGGATAAATCCTACTTGGTCATGGTGTATGATCTTTCTGATGTACTGCTGGATCCGATTTGCTAAGATTTTGTTGAGGATTTTGGCATCTATGTTCATGAGGGATATTGGCCTGTAATTCTCTTTCATTGTGTTGTCTTTACCTGGTTTTGGTATTAGGGTGATGCTGGCTTCATAGAATGAGCTTGGAAGTGTTCCTTCCTCTTGAATTTTTTGTAGTAGTCTGAGGAGGATAGGTTTTAGTTCTTCCTTGAATGTTTGGTAAAACTCCCCTGTGAAGCCATCTGGTCCTGGGCTTTTGTTTGATGGAAGCTTTTTGATGACTGCTTCAATTTCTTCCATAGTTACTGGCCTGTTGAGATTTTTAGATTCTTCCTGATTGAGTTTTGGAATGTTGTATTTTTCTAGGAATTTGTCCATTTCCTCCAGGTTGTCTAGTTTGTTGGAGTAAAGCTGTCCATAGTATTTTTTAACAATCATTTGTATTTCTGTGGGGTCTGTTGTTATTTCAACTCTATCGTTTCTGATTTTATTTATTTGGGTCCTCTCTCTCTGCTTCTTGGTGAGTCTGGCTAGAGGTTTGTCAATCTTGTTTATCCTTTCAAAGAACCAGCTCTTGGTTTCATTGATTTTCTGTATTGTTTTTTTGGTCTCTATGTCATTTATTTCTGCTCTAATCTTTATTATCTCCTTCCTTCTGCTCACTCTGGGGTTTTCTTGTTGCTCTCTTTCTAATTCTTTGAGTTGTAGAGTTAGATGATTTACTACCATTTTTTCTTGTTTTTTGAGATAGGCCTGTAGAGCTATAAACTTCCCTCTCAGGACTGCTTTCAATGTGTCCCATAGGTTTTGGATTGTTGTGTTTTCATTGTCATTAGTTTCCAGGATGTTTTTAATTTCTTCTTTGATCTCATTGGTAACCCAATCAATATTTAATAGCATGCTATTCAGCTTCCAGGTGTTTGAGTATTTTGGGTTGTTTTTATTGTAGTTTATTTCTAATATTATGCCATCGTGGTCTGCGAAGACGCTTTTTATGATTTCAATCTTCTTGAATTTGGGGATACTTTGCTTGTGACCCAATATGTGGTCTATTTTTGAATATGTCCCATGAGCACCTGAGAAGAACGTATATTCTCTGGCTTTGGGGTGAAGTGTTCTGAAGATGTCTATTAAGTCCATCTGATCTAGTGAGTCATTTAGGATTGCTATATCTTTGCTGGTTGTTTGTCTATAGGACTTATCCAGTGCTGTCAATGGTGTATTAAAGTCCCCTACTATGATTGTATTGTTGTCGATCTCTCCTTTGATATTTTCCAGGAGTTTTTTTATGAATTTGGGTGCTCCTACATTGGGTGCATATATGTTTACCAGGGTTATATCTTCTTGTTGTATTGATCCCTTTAGTATTATGAAGTGGCCTTCCTTATCTCTTGTTAAGGCCTTCACTTTGAGGTCTATTTTGTCCGATATAAGTATTGCTACCCCAGCTTTCTTTTCCTTTCCATTTGCCTGAAAGATATTTTTCCATCCTTTCACTTTCAGTCTGTGTGAGTCCCTTCTAATGAGGTGGGTTTCTTGTAGACAGCAGATGTATGGGTCATGTTTTTTTATCCATTCAGCCACTCGATGTCTTTTGGTTGGAGCATTTAGTCCGTTTACGTTTAAAGTTATTATTGAAAGGTACTTGTTTGTAGCCATTTCTTTTTTTGTGTGGCTGTTTTCTTTCTGAGCTTTTTATTTCTTATTTTTATATCAGTCCCTTTAGCATTCCTTGCAATGCTGGCTTGGTAGTGACAAACTCCCTTAGCCTTTTTTTGTCTGTGAAGCTTCTTATTTCCCCTTCAAGTTTGAATGATAGCCTTGCTGGATAGAGTATTCTTGGATTCAGTCCTTTGCTTTGCATCACTTTGTAAATTTCAGTCCATTCTTTTCTTGCCTGATGTGTTTCTGTTGAGAAGTCGTTTGACAATCTAATGGGAGATCCCTTGTATGTAACTTTCCGTCTCTCTCTTGCAGCCTGTAAGATTCTCTCTTTGTCCTGAACATTTGCCATGGTGATTATGATGTGTCTTGGTGTGGGTCTTTTCGGGTTCACCTTGTTTGGGACTCTCTGGGCTTGTGTGACTTTTTTCTTCCCCACCTCAGGAAAGTTTTCTGATATTATTTCTTCGAGTAGGTTTTCTAGTCCTTGTTCATCCTTCTGTTGTTCTGGTACTCCTATTATTCGTATGTTGTTTCGTTTCATGTTGTCCCAAAGCTCCCTTAGGCTCTCCTCCTGTCTTTTAATTTTTTTCTCCAATTGCAGTACATTTTGGGTGTGTTTTGCTTCCTTGTCTTCTAATTCACTAATTCGGTCCTCCGCTTCTCCTAGTCTACTGTTGATACTTTCAATGGAGTTTTTCATTGCAGCTATATCACTCTTCATTTCTTCTTGGGTCTTACTTAGGTTGTTGATTTTTTCATCTGTTTCTTCTAGCTTCTTCCATATGTTATCGATTTTTTCATCTGTTTCTTCTAGCTTCTTCCATATGTTATTGATTTTTTCATCTGTTTCTTCTTGCTTCTTGCAGAGGTTGTCGATTTTTTCCTCCATCCGGTTTATGCACTCTAGGATCCTTATTCTGAATTCTTTATCTGTCATGTTGCATGCCTCTGTATTACTTAGCTGCTTTTCTGGAGAGTCCTCCTTCTCTTTCCTTTGGGGGATTCTTTGTCTACCCATGTTTGATCTCACTGACATATCTAGACGTTGAGTTGTTCAGTGGTTGCTCCCTTGGTGGCAGTGACTCCTTGGTCTGTGGTTGCTCTTCGGGCGGTTGTGGTAGCAGCTGCTCTTCAGTTGTCAGCAGCTCCTCTGGTGGGTGCTGTTCACAGCTGTGGTGGCTCTTCTGGCTGGTGGGGCAAGGTTTCACGTACAGCTGCTGTTCCTCAGCAGAGGATGTGGTGCTCAGGAGGTTGTTGTTGCTTGGATCTGCTGCGTTGATTTAAAGGCACAAAATACAACACAACAAGGCACCACGTACCAGGCACTATACACAAATATATTCACGATATTAATAACCCCAATTAAAGGTGACCACCTGAATTAAGAGAATTAGGGGATAAGGAAGAAGGAAGATAAAAAGATAAAAGAGAGAAAGGAAAAGAAAAGTAGGGACCAAAAAAAGGGAGTGCAAAAATGAAATTGGGAAAAAGGAAGGGGGAAAATAAAAGCGAGAAAAGAAAAGAAAAAAAAAAAGAGCGAAAAGAGAGAATGAAGTGGAAGAGGGGAAGAGACTTTTTATATGAGGAGAATACTCCTATAGAACAGCCATTAATCCCAACAAATTCCAGCAACAGCTCCCTGGATATGAATGCAAACTAGAAACAACCAATAATATAACGATGAAAATAGAATGGTGAACACTAATCCCAAAATAAAATAAAGAAAAAATAAAATGGCACTTTAAAAAATGGTAAAATGGTAGCAGTAGTAATACTGGTTAAAAATAAGAAGGTAGTAATTAAAAGGGTAAAATCAGGTGATGGAAAAAGAAGAAAAGAAAAAAAAAAAAGAACAGAAAAAAAAGTGAAAAAAAATTGATTTCTTAGTTAAAAAGTGAAAAAAGAAAAAAAAAAATTGCCGTAGTGAATGTCCTTCATTTCTTCTATTCTTCAGTGTGGCTCGCCTTAGACCTTCCAGGTATTCAGGAGAGTGTTGAGTTTCCCTGTGATATACTGTTCCTCTGTGTTGTAAACCACAGTCCTTATTTTAAAGCATGCCGCATTTATTTCCCAGACTGCCTTATTTTGTGTTTAGCAAAGAGTCAGTTTGTGGGTCAGCCTCTGGGTGGCAGTGTTCTGGGGTTGGCCTCTGAGGCTATAGGGCCTCTCTGTCCAGTGGAAGTTCACTGCCCAGAGCTGACTGAGTAATAGTTAGTTACTGGCGCTATGTTGTTGCTGGGATTGAAAATCCCCCTATAGGCCAGACCCTGTTAACTCCCAGGGACTGATCAGGTTATCTTAATCCTTGATCTCGTACAGGGTGGAATCTGGGTGTGGCTGTGCTCCTTGCCTGGGGGCTGGGGGGAGGAGACTCACTCTCAGGAGCGGGTGGCTGCCCCAGTCCTGGGCTCAGGGGTGTCTCAGCACTCAATTCACTACCACCTCTCCCGGCTCCCCCTCTTTCCCCAGTCTCTCCCCAGATTCCACTCCTCCGCACACTCTCCCTCTCTTCAGCACAGGTGAGTGTCTGTATCCGAAATGTCCCATGAACAGGATTCAGTGTAAACAAACAAACAAATGCCGGCCGCGGAAACGGGGAAGGCTTGGTTTCTGTAAGCTTCTTCTCTTACCGGGACTGCATGGTCAGGTCAGCTCTTCAGGCTGCCCCCTTTGGGCTCAGTCCTCCGTGATCACAGAACCCAGCTCTCAATTTCCCTGGCGGCGCCAGGAATCCCGCGGTTCTCCTTTCCCCCGTCAGGGGCTGTGCCTGTCCCAGGGGACGCGGCTGTCTGCCACGCGGTCTCCCTCCGACTCTCTGGGCTCAGAGGTCAGGCAAACTTTCCTGCCCAAATCCCTCAAGTTGCAAAGTTTTATTTGGTATAAATTGTCTTGCCTCCTGCACACACCCCTACAGGGGATTAAACCTGCAATCTGGGCATGTGCCCTGACTGGGAATCAAACTGGCAAACTTTTGGTGCACAGGATGATGCTCAGCATGCTGAGAAACACTGGCCAGGACTCTCCTCGTACTTTTAAATTGATTTATTTAGTCAACCTAAAAGCCGAAATGAGGTAGAAATATTATCTGCAGTATATTATGGAGAAATGGATGTACAATAATGGTTATGCTACCTGGCCATGTTCACATTGCCAATAAGGGTGCAAGCAGTGTCTCATTGTTCAAAAGACACATGTAGTAAGAGAGAAAGCACAAGTCAAAAAATAAGGCAAAAAGTATGGATCTATGGCATCTGTTTGTAAAACTAAATATATCAAAACATATATGCAGATGTACAATAGGAAGAAAAAGTCATTGCAGGAAGAGGTGGAATGTCTGGAATATACATTCAAGAAAGTGGGAAATTGCTCTAAAATGAACTCTCTTTAGATGGAATGGGGCAAAGTGAGATTTCTCTGGGTTCCACGTCAGAGGAGTATCGAGCCAGGCTTCAGCCACCACCTTAGGTCGCAAAGAGAGGATTGTCTGCAGAGTGCTTCTGTGAAGGTATTTCCATAGGGCCTCTGTCCCATGACCTGCATGGGGGCAATGATGAGGTCCAGATCTGAGGGTACCACCTGGAGAAGGACCATGGATGTCTCTATGGTAAATACAGTATGTGGTGACAGAAGGCAAAACATGGAAAAGTGTCACAAATATTCAGTAGGAGTTTCATGCCAACATTTGCTAATATTATATTTTTGTTATGTCAAAACAAAATTCTAGGTAAGGTGTCATAAATTACATAATGAAAAAGAAAGCTATATTTCTTGATATAGGAGGTTCATTTTATGTATATGAAAAGATGCTGCTGAAATGGTGATAGCATTTTGGATTTCATATGACTTGCTAAGGCACTTGTTGCCAATTGTATGGATCGTCTGGAAAATAACTACATAGTACTTTAAACAAATTATCAAGGGGCATTTTGAAATGGATGCCTGTAAAGAAGGTGTGCACAAACTCAGTCTGTGTCCAATATTTTCACAAATACTACAACTATACTAGGAATTAATGTAAAGTCTCTCACTTACAAACCTATTTTTCAATACCCTCTTTTATGACGCTGGGCTAGAACACTGCAAAACGTGTGTGCTACTTTGTAGTCAGGATCTGTATAAGGAGTCCATAGAAGAGGATTCAATGGCTAAAGGAAAAGGTTTTGTTCCTTTTTATTGGCTTTACTTTCATTTCAAATTTCCATTAACATCTTTCATAAGTACTTATTTTTCGACCTAGCAATGAGTTCCGGAATCAGCACTTTAATACTTTGTCATTTATTGTGCTAATAGCCAAAAGGGTACCATCATGCCTCCAGAAATAAGAGCACCAGAAAACTAGTATATCAACTCAGAGTTCTAATTCTCACCTGAGCTTTAAGGGCTCTAACTTAAACAGTACTCTTCTCAGCAGTCTCAGTTTATCCACTGGGTGGTGTTTCTGGTTTCCTGGGATATATTCCTAGAAGTGGGATCTATATTTTACATTCCCAACCTTCTTCTTTGATTCTCCAAGTTCTGTGGGTGGCAGTAGCTTCCTGGAATTTCTATTTCTGTGAAACCTTAGTGACACCAATTTTCTTCAGTTCTTCAAATCATAATTAACAACTGAAACAGGAATTTTAGGGGTAAAATAGGACTGGTTTAGAAAATTTTGGAAGTTAAGAGGACCATGGAAGAAGCACAGGGCTGCAGAGCAGCAAAAGGTATATTTCCATAGAATAAGGAAGCTGAAAAGCTGCTACAGAATGAGGGAGCGGGGAACAGCAAAAGGTCTCTATTTACAAAATAAAGAGAAGGAAGCCCTTCATCCAGAAGGAGAGGAAGAAAGCCCAAAGGGAGTGGGAAAACAATAAGGAAGGAGGCGGGAGTTACTATAGCAACCAGTCTAAGGGAATAGTGACCAATCAGAAGGGATATCAAGGTACGAGGATCTGCAGCCTATACTACCCTCTGTCTGTGGATTTATTTTTCAACTCCTGCGGGCAAAGAATCCGGGTTCCCATCCAAAAATTCCATATCACAACTAAGTTACAATTTCTCTTTGGCTTCTGTATCTTGATCTTTGATATAAAAATTGGCATAAACTATGAAACAATTTTAATGATTGGATGTGAAGATTTGTCGTGTTGGGCTTTCTTTCAAAGTTGATCTCCTTGGACACAGAAAATAGAACATGGGTGGTCCATGGCAAGCAGTGAAAAGGCAGTCAGCTTCCAAGAGTGCCCTCAATATTCCACCCCTTCAGGCCTTTGTATGGTCACTTTCCATGTTGAATCGGGGATGGACCTATGGCCAATTGGATATGTTAGAAGACACTAATATTTGTGAAGCTAGGTGAGTAAAGGCATTAAAGCTTCTGTGTATGAACTGTGAAATGCTCGTTCTGCGGGCAAGGGGAGCCAGCTTTCATGCCTTGAGGATACTCAAGCAGCCCTGCAGAGAGGCCGGTGTGGAGAGAAATGGATACATTTGCCAAGCATTAGCTTGAACCTGCCAGACATATGTGTGAGGCTACTTCCAGTCTCAGTCAGACCTTCAGGGGAGTGAAGCCATAGCCATCATATGATGCTATGAAACCATGTGTGACCTGCTCAGCCAAGTTCCTCTCAAACTCAGGCACCATAAACTTGTGAGATAATAAATGTTGACTGTATCTTTTAAGCCACTACATTTTAGAGCTATTTGTCATGCAGCAATAAGATAAGTAAGTAGTTTCACAATTAATGAAGACATCATCTGTAGTTGCCTGTGATGGAGTTGTTGTGCCCAGATTTCAAAGTTCCCAAGACCCCCAGGGAGCCAGTCAGTCCGATGCAAAAGCAAAGAGTCATCTATTTCAAACCCGGGTTTGGCTCCCCTGCCACACTCACCGATGTAACGGTAAGCTCCAGTGGCCGAGAGAGAGAGAGGCCTGATGGGACAGGGGGTTTTAAAGGGGGGTGGAGTGAGGGCAGGAGAGGGGACTGTGGGCCCCGCCGATTGGCCAGGCGCGAGTCCGGTCATCTCTATGGCGCGCACGTCCCTTGATTGTCATTGGTTAGTTTAAAGAAATCCTGGGCGTGGCCAGCAGGGGCCTGGGCTTCCGGGAAGAAGGCACTCTCCTGAGCACATGGCGGCCGCCCCAAAAATGGAGGACCCAGGGCAAGATGGAGGGTGCAGTCCTAGCCCCCCCCAGGGCGAGCTGAGCCCAGGCTCCAGGGGCCAGTCCAGTTGCTGGGGGTCCAGTAGATCGACCAGTTCCAGCCCAGGCAGGAAGTCCACGTCCTCCGTCTCGTTCCCCGGGGCTTCGGCGATCGCCTCCTCCTCCATCTCCTCGGGCGAGGGCACGCGCCCCGCCCCGCCGCCGCCACTGCCGCCGCGTGGGTCCGGTCCGGGGGCGGCGGGCGGGTGGCAGCCTGCGCCGGGCTCCCGCCGTGGGCTGGGGAGTCGGTGCCCGAGGCCGCCAGCAGCGTGGTCAGGCCCCGAGACGACTCGCCCTTTCAGAGTCTTCATAGAAGCAAATGCCACATGAGACCAAGTGAAGAGTCAAAGACTCTCCTTTGAGAGTGTTTCGTCTGCAGGCATCCGTTAAAAAAAAAAAAATTTAGCAAGCTAAGCTTTGTTTTTAACTCTCCCTAAGTCGTTATTGAAAACAAAAGAGCACTGGAGTCAACCTTAACATAAGCTCCCTTTTTAATCTTATGGCATCTGAGTCAATATTTCTGAAAACAACATTGAAAGTCTAATTGTTTAGATTGCAGAATCACAGCTTCTGTTGAGTTGATACAATCTTCAAGGCTCTCCTGTCAATGCCAAGGCAGGGATTGTGAAGAAGTGGAAACCTATGGCTTTATTTTGAGAGAAATGGGGCATCCAAATTAAGCTTAGGATTTTGAATCTTTGAGACTTTCTGACGCTGCCCGTAGAGGCATCCTACCCTACAATGTGAGGAAATGAGATTTTCCCTATTTTACAAGCATCCAATAACCTTAACTGGAGTTGACTGGAGAGATACCTATTCTCCTCAATGCCTGTGCTAATTATTACTTGTTACCACTAAACGCTAAACCTGGAATCATTACCATATATCAGCATGTGCAGTGGGACAAGTACAAATGGCTTATAGTTCCACCTGCCCCCAAAAAAGAAGGACAAAATTTAGTTAATTTACATCTATAGAAACTGGGATAACCTAACGAGGGGATAAATTACACAAGTTTTGGAACAAGTAAGAGAAAATATAACGTTTGAATTAGGCCAAATTTGTAGACTCTGTATTTAATGTCTTAACTCATATAACTGCTAGTAGTTCTAACAGTTAACTTAATTGCCTGACAAAATTTGGGGTTTAATAGTGGCATATAGTTAATTAGGTTGAGGTGCTACAACTTATCTGCCATAATATAGAGAAAGGAATAAAAAAGCTCAGGGAGATAGAAATATTCAAGTGGTTTTAATATGTTATACCTACAACCAGACTATTTCAAAACTATAGTCTTTGAGAGTCTCAGAGAGAACAGTCACTTCACTAATACATGAAGATATACAGTCATGAGGGAGAAAAAAAAAGCATGCTTAAAAAGCTTTGTAGTCACTGTGCTCTTGCAGTAAGAGATACCACAGTAGAGATCAGTTCCTGAATTTGATGAGGAAAATAAGACATTTTTTGGGGGGAGGGGGGAGACCAGCAGCCTAACTCTGCACCTAGTTATTTAGTACCACTAATGCACATTCCTGTTAGCCTATAGTCTAGTCATTGCCCCTTCCTTAAGTTTCTAGTCTTGCAAGACCTGTTTACATAAATACATTTTACAGAGGCCATAAACCATGAACAATACACCACCGCCAGAGGGGGTGATCAGCACTGGCACCAGGCCAGGTGTTATAGTAAAATATAGAAATGTTTTTAAAAGTTTTTAAAATGTTAAAATGGTTTTAAAATGCTTGAGTTAACTTTCCTGAAATCTAAAGTGTGTTATTACAAACACATTCCCCACTGCCCTGAAACGTGTGTACCCCATAGATAAGGATTTGAGCGTCAGTTACTAACTCAGAGTGACTTGCTAAGATAACCATTTGTGCAAGTGATGTATTCTCCCTGAATAACCACATGTAGCCCCTCGCCCTGCTTGAGATTAACATGCGTGCACTGACGTAACTCATTGATAGCCACCTGAACTGCTGCGGGTATGAAACAGGCTTTAAAAATGGGTCCTGACCAGCCAACAGTGCTCGCCTGTTGAGACAGCCACAAAGGCACGACCTTTTGTCAGTCCGGCAAGCAATGCCGCTCCACGCTCCTCTCTCTACCAGACAACAGAAGAACAGCTAGTATCACCTGATCGAAACGCAACCCAGCTCTTGGATGAGGAACACCGGCCCCCTGCATCCAGACCGGACCAGCCCAGCTGCTGGACCCCAGAGGACAGAACCACCAGGATCCTATCAAGCCTGTACCCGCAGCATCAAGAACTTTTGTGAGTAATAAAGTGCTGTGCAATTTGCAACTGCATATGTTTCATGTGGTGTAATTCCTCCAGCAGTTAATTGAATCATTTTGCGTACACTTAAAACTGAAATTAAAGCTTCCAAGGCTTGCCCTTGGTCCTGCTTGTGTAGAGTAGCCTCTTTGCTAGCAACTACTTGAATGTCCCAACACCTACACGGTTAAAGTTTATCTCAAGGGACACCTTGGATAACATCCCAGATCCTTTCCTGGGATCTACTTGGGACAATAGGCCTTTATGTGTGGTCTCATGGCTCCCATCCCAACACACAGGGCTTTTTGCAAAGCCTGCAAAAGGTCCGGATGTCTGGTCCATATATGGGGGACAAAAAAACCAAAGAGTATAAAGAGAAAGCTTCCTCCATATTGGTTTGCTCAGGATTTGGAGAACTGACCCCCTGAGTCACTGTACTAGTACATGTGAAACATCTGGAAATAAATGGGTTTTTCTTGTGTCTCCAGGTACTCCTGTGTATTTTTCGGTCGCCTGGTAAATTGTGTTACAATTTCAGTAGAGGATAATGGGTGTCTACCCTAGAGTAATAGAGGGAAAACAAAAGTAATTAATAGCTAAAGACAACAGGGGCACCAATAATTAATAGGAAACAGAAACAAAGTAGTATTTGAATGTTTTTGTCTACAGAAATGTCAGGAAATGGGTAAATGGTCTCAGTATTGTCAACAACGAAATAGTTGGGCAGCCTAGTAAATGGCTACCTGATGTATACAGCAGAAAAGTACCAAGTCTAGTCACTGGAAACATGTCTGGGGTATTTATAATGGAGAGTAAAGGTCTTTCAACTGAGCCAGTTCATAGATTAAAAGCCCCTTTGGAAAAGTAGAAACCGTGGACCCTTGAGGAACAGCCCTTCAGCTATGGCAGAAGCATAGTTTTAATGCTTTCACCAAGACATCAGTGACCTGATACTAGAATGACTGTTAATTGGGAACAAGAAAATACTGAGATCCTTCAGGCATTTTAGACAAAGGCTCTGAATTGAGTCTAATTTCTTGAGACCTAAAATGTCACTGTGTTCTGATATCCAAAAGTGGGTATAGTGATGGTCAGATGATTAATGGGGTTTTGAATGGGTCAGTAATCCAGTTTGTTCACAGGCCCTCCATATATATATATATATATATATATATATATATATATATATATATATATATATTAGGGGCCCGGTGCACGAAATTCATGCACTGGGTATGGGGCGGGGGGGAGTGTCCCTCAGCCCAGCCTGCCCCCTCTCACATACTGGGAGCCCTCAGGCATTGACCCCCATCACCCTCCAATCACAGGATCAGCCCCTTGCCCAGGCCTGACGCCTCTGACAGAGGCGTCAGGCATGGGCAGGGGACCCTCTTTTCCCCCCTCACTGGTTCTGCCCCCAGCCCAGGCCTGATGCCTCTGGCCCAGGCGTCAGGCCTGGGCAGGGGACCCCCAGACCCCTCCGATTGCTGGCTCTGCCCCTTGCCCAGGCCTGATGCCTCGGCCAGAGGCGTAGACCCCCATCACCCTCCGATCGCCTGATCGGCCCCTTGCCAAGGCCTGACGCCTCGGCCAGAGGTGTCAGGCTTGGACAGGGAACCCCCATCTCCCCCCGATCACTGGCTCTGACCCCCGCCCAGGCCTGAGGCCTGTGGCCCAGGAATCATGCCTGGGCAGGGGACCCCCATCTCCCTCTGATTGCTTGCTCCACCCCCCGCCCAAGCCTGATGCCTCTGACCCAGGCTTCAGGCCTGGGCAAGGGGAAAATCATATCCCCACAATCCCCGGCTCCGCCCCCCACCCAGGCCTGATGCCTCGGAAAGAGGAGTTGACCCTCATCACCCTCCGATCACCAATCACCGGATCGGCCCCTTGACCAGGCCTGAGGCCTCCGGCAGAGGTGTCAGGCCTGGGCAGGGGACCCCCAGCTCCCTGCGATCTCCCGCTCTGCCCCTGCCCAGGCCTAACGCCTCTGGCTGAAGCATTAGGCCTGGGCAGGGGACTCCCAGCTCCCCGCGATCTCCCGCTCTGCCCCTGCCCAGGCCTAACACCTCTGGACGAGGCGTCCGGCCCGGGCAGCGGGGACCCGCAGTGGCAGCAGCACCGCAATCTCCCGCTCTGCCCCTGCCCAGGCCTAACACCTCTGGCCGAAGCATTAGGCCTGGGAAGGGGACCCCCTGCTCCCCACGGTTGCAGGCTCCGCCCCTGCTCAGGCCTAACGCCTTTGGCCTAGGCATCCGGCCTGGGCAGCGGGGACCTGCAGTGTCAGCGGGGGACGCCGCGATCGCGCGGGCTCTGCCCCTGCCCCTGCAGGACGCCTCTGGTTGAGGCATCCGGCTCGGGCAGCAGGGACCCGCAGCTGCAGCGGCCCCGCGATCGTGGGCTCCGCTTTAGGCCCAGGCAAGGGACCCCTAGCTCCCGGGACTGCCAGCTTTGACCGTGCCCAGCTCCCATTGCTGGCTCCACCCCTACTTCCTGCTATCACTGGCCAGGGTGGAAAAGGCACCTGATTCTCTGATCATGGCTGGGGGACAGGGCAAAGGCGGCCCCAGGGCCGCCTTTGCCCTGCCCCCCAGCTCTTAGCTCCCCCCTGGGTTTCCGATCACTGTCAGTGGCAGGGGGCTTCTTCCTGCTTTCCCTTTCGCCTCCCTGCATTGTGCCTACATATGCAAATTAGCCGCCATCTGAGTTGGCAGTTAATTTGCATATAGCCCTGATTAGCCAATGAAAAGGGTAGCGCCGTACGCCAATTACCATTTTTCTCTTTTATTAGTGTAGATATATATATATATGTTTATATATATATATATATATATATATATATATATATATATATATATATGCAAATTGACCGAATGGCAGAACAACTGGCCGCTATGATGTGCACTGACCACCAGGGGGAAGACGCTCAACACAGGAGCTGCCTTTTGGTGGTCAGTGTGTTCCCACAGGGGGAGTGCCACTCAGCCACAAGCTAGGCTGATGGCTGGCAAGCACAGAGGCCCACTTCCATGTCAGCACTAAAAATGTCCAACTGTGACTTAAGCCCGCATCCTGCGGGGAGCAGAGTGGGCCTAAGCCAGGGGTGGGCAAACTTTTTGACTCGAGGGCCACAATGGGTTCTTAAACTGGACCAGAGGGCCGGAATAAAAGCATGGATGGAGTGTTTGTGTGAACTAATATAAATTCAAAGTAAACATCATTACATAAAAGGGCATGGTCTTTTTTTTTCAATAGTTTTATTCATTTCAAATGGGCCAGATCCAGCCCGCGGGCCATAGTTTGCCCACGGCTGGCCTAAGCTGTCAGTTGGACATCCCTTGAGGGCTCAAAGATAGTGAAAGGGTGCAGGACTGGCTGAGGAACCCTCTTCGCCCCGAATGCATGAATGTTATGCACCAGGCCTCTAGTATTTATATAATTTAAATACTTAACAACTGTTAACAACTGGCAGTATGTTCCCATGAGCACTCTGACCCGTGGAGTAAGTCTCATTATGGTAGAAAGGATCATGTAGAAGCCTCTGAAATGTGACCTCCTCCCTAGGATAATAAATCATATCTTTCCAAATTACAGTCTTGGGATTGTAAAGAATAATGCCACAAACAAAAATGTGAAAGATTCAAGGGGAAGGTGCGGGGAAATATTATCATAACCTCATCAACTAACCTGATTGGCTTGTGTAGAGGCAGATAGGTATTGGTAAATTATTATGATTTATTGCATACTTATCTAAATGTAGCTCCATTTGTAGTTGCTGCTCCAAATAGAATATATTGCTAGAGTAAAATATCATAACATCTGGCTCCTGGTATGTAGCTATTAACATAGAAAATGTTTTCTTTTTTTTTTTAATACAAAACTACAAGAAATTATTTTCTTTACTTGAAAGGGTTAAAAATATATTTTTATAATCTTTTATCTCTTCTACTTTGCTCAACTATAATATAGACCAGTGATGGCGAACCTATGACACTCGTGTCAGAGGTGACACGCGAACTCATTTTTTTGGGTTGATTTTTCTTTGTTAAATGGCATTTAAATATATAAAATAAATATCAAAAATATAAGTCTTTGTTTTACTATTATTGCAAATATCAAAAAATTTCTCTATGTGACACTGCACCAGAGTTAAGTTAGGGTTTTTCAAAATGCTGACACGCCAAGCTCAAAAGGTTCGCCATCACTGATATAAACCATTAAATTCTTGACTGTCTTATTTCTAAAAATAACACACTTATTCAACACATTGAGGATAAATTGAAACTATGACAAAAAAAGTAGCAAATATTTTATATTTTTAAGTTACAGTTGATTGTATTACTATTAGTAATACAACCCCATGTGATTAGACATTTATATAACTTATGAGGTGATCACCCAATAAATCTAATACTCATCTGATACCATACATAATTGCAACAATATTATTAACTATATTCCCTATGCTGTACTTTATATCCCTGTGACTGTTCTGGAACTATCAACTTATACCTCTTACTCCCTTCACCTTATTCACCCAACCCCAACATCCCTCTGATCGGGCAGCCATCATATTTTCTCTGTACCTAGAAGTCTGTTTCTGTTCTCTTTGTTTGTTTACTTTGTTTTTTTAAATTTCACATATAAGTGAAATCTTATGGCATTTGTCTTGCTCTGTAAGACTTATTTCCTCAGTACAATAAACTCTAGGTCCATCCATGTTGTTTCAGATGGCAAGACTTCATACTTTTTTATGTCTGAGTCATCTCCATTGTGCAGGTTAGGATAAAAGTTGTGAGTATATAAAACAGAAGTTATTATTTTGTTATTATTTATTAATTATTGTATAATTTTTCCATATGAACAACTATAAACTTCATTTCCCTCTATATATGCTGCACTTCTTTATCCATCCATCTATTGATATACACTTAGATTGCTTCCATAGCTTGGTTATTGTAAATAATGCTGCAATAAGCTTATGGATGGATGGATGTATCTTTTTTATTTAGTGTTTTGGGTTTCTTCATATAAATATTCAGAAATGGAATTACTGAGTCCTTTCTTGTCTTTTGCTATAGCTTATGTTTTAAAGTCTATTTTGTCTAAGTATTACAGCCCAAAGTTTTTTGTTTTGTTTTGTTTCTATTTTCATGAAATATATTTTCCCATCCTTTTACTTTTAGTCTCTGGGTGACTTTTCAATCTAAAGTGAGACTCTTGTACACAGTACATGTAAGGGTCTTATTTTATTATCCATTCAGCTGCTGTCTTTTGATTAGAACATTTAATCCATTTGCCTTAAAAGTAATTTTTGATATATATGTATTTCTTGCCAACTTATTATTCATATATTTGATCTTTAATTCTTCCTGGTCTTCTTAAAGAAGACCCTTTAATAATTCTTATAATACTACTTGGTGGTGATAAACTCTTTTAGCTTTTTCTTGTCTGGGAAGCTCCTTATCTGTCCTTTGATTCTAAATGATGTTTTGCTTGGTAGAGTCATCTTGGTTGTAAGTCCTTGGTTTTCATCACTTTGAATATTTCTTGCCAATCCCTCTAGACTGCAAAATATCTGTTGAGAATTCAGCTGACAATCTTATGGGAGTTCCCTTGTCAATAACTAAGTGCTTATCTCTTGCTGCCTTCAAAATTCTCCCTTTGTCTTTAACCTTTTTCATTTTAATTATCATATATATTGGAGTGGGCCTCCTTGAGTTCATCTTGTTTGTGACTCTGTTTCCTTGACTTGTATGTCTATTTGCTTCACGAGGTTAGGGAAGTTTTCTGTCATTAATTATGTTTTCAATTTCTTGTTCTTGCTCTTTTTCTTCTGTCACCCCATGATGCAAATGTTTGTATGCTTGAAGTTGTCCCAGAGGCTCCTTACACTACCCTCATATTTTTAGATTCATTTTTTATTTTGCTCTTCTGATTGGGTGTTTTTTTCTTCCTTATATTCCAAATTGCTGATTCAAACCTCTGTTTCATCTACTCTATAATAGATCCCCTGTAATTTTTTTTGCTCTTCAGTTACTGTATTATTCATTACTGTCTAGTTCTTTTTTTATGTTTTCTGTCTTCATTTTTATGTTTCCTATCTGTTTGTTAAAGTTAACACTAAGTTCCTTTACTCCTATTCTAAATTCATTGAGCAGCCTTATACCAGTGTTTTATACTATGCGCTTACTAGATTGCTTGTTTTCATTTTGTTAGTTCTTTTTCTGGAGTTTTGCTATGTTCTTTTATTTGGGACATGTTTCTTTGTCCTCATTTTGGTTGCCTCCCTGTGTTTACACTATATATTAGGCAGAGCTTCTATGTCCACCCATCTTGGTAGAGTGGTTTAATGTAGTAGGTATCCTGTAGGGTCCATAGTGCAGCCTCTCTAGTCACCAGAGCTGGATGCTCCAGGTTCACCACTATGTGGGCTGTGTGCACCCTTCTGTTGCAGTTGAGCCTGATTGCTACTGGCAAGTCAATGGGAGGGATTTACTCACCTCCCCCACCCCTCCTCCCGAAAGCTTATTGGTTGCAAGGACTGGTGACCACTGTGGAGGATCTGCTGTGCAGGGACTGACCACAGGGAGAAGAACTCATTTCACTGCATCACAGGTACCAGCTGAGTTCATCCCTTCAGTGTATTGCTCATGAAAGTGGCTGTATGGTGTTTCACCATGATTTGAAGCTGCCCACCAACTATGTTGGCTCTGTTGCCTCCAGAGAAGTGCAAATCAAAGTCAGTTGCTACCTGTGCCCTGCCCAGGGTCACATGACATGAGCTACAAAGTAATCTGCAGATGGCTGTTACTTGCGCTGGGTTTGGAGGTGCTCAGAAGAGGCCATACTGTGAAGCAAATGCTGCTGCCATTAGTGCTAGGCCTGGGCCCACTTAACAAGAGGTATGGCATACATAGAGGCCAGATGCTGCTTGAGAAGTTTTAGGAAAGCCGACAGTGTGAGCCAAGACTGACTACTGTATGCAAAAGTCACTGGAAAGGCTTGGGTTGACCCAAAAGTTGAGTGACGCATTGCCGGGGTCCAACCCCAGCAGGTCCAGGGGTCCCCAGAGGTGTGGACAGAGTTGGCGAAGAAGGAATGACACGGAGACAGTGTTCAGTTGATCAGCAGCCTAGCCAGGATCTCCAGCCAAGTTCTGGTCTGGATCTCCAGAGAGGTTCTGCTGTTTATTGTCTTGTTACATCCGTATTTATACCAGTTGATTTTAATCCTGTCAATTTCTATTACAAAGGTTAGGGCGTTTCTTATCTCCATTCCAGGGAGTAAAGATTATGTAGCTTAAGCATGATTGTTTGTAGTTAAAGTGATTAACTACCCGCCTGGCACTTAGTTAAGGAGTTTCATCCCCTCCCGAACTTCAGGGAAAAATCCCTACCTGGGGAAACAACCTTTCTCGGAGAGGTGACCTTGGTTAAAACACACAGCGCTAAGGGGAGCAAACATATTAAGAACAGTATGCTATATACGCCAGGTCCCTTGAAACATATGCTGTGCAGATGTTTCTATCCTGCAGCGACTGTGTCAAGCAGCAAGGATGGACCGGCTTCCGGCAACGCATGATCCTGGGGAATCACCAGGAAAGTCAAAGGAACAGTGTTAGGTTGTTGGAGATTTATATATGGTACCCACATGGAGGTTTTGTGAGAGAAAGCTCCACAAAGAAACAATGGACTCTGCCAGCATTTACGGAAGCTGTCTCCCCAGTTTGTAGTCTAATTCCAGACAATTCAGTTCCTCCCATAGGTCCCTGGATCCCTTTGAGCTGCTGCTCCAGGGCTGGAGCTCAGAGCCAATGTGTCCAGGGAAGTCTGTGCACAGGAACTTTAACAGGAATGCTTAGGACTTCAGCAGCCGCCATTCACCCAGTCACAATCTCCACTGGTTTTATAGCCAGAAGTTACAGGGACTTTTCTTCCTGGCAATGAACCATGGGATGGGGAATCTGGCATTGGACTGGGACTCTTCGCTTCTCAAGAAGGACCTCTGCCGTTAAGATAATCCTGTTGATTTTTATCTACCAAAGGTGTGGGTGGGCCCAGCCTGTTCAGCATCTCCACCCCTCCTACCAGTCTCAATGCGACTTCTTTATATCCATAACTAGAGGCCCAATGCAGGGATTCGTGCATGGAAGGAGGGCTGAGGTGGGAGGTCCCTCAGCCTGGCCTGTGCTCTCTTGCAAACCAGGACCCCTCGGGAGATGTAGCAGTGTGCAAAAGCAGCAGGTGGCCGGAGAGGAGCCCAACCTGGGCCAGGCGCCTCCCAGCTAAGCGCTTGCTGCTCTTACTGCTAGTCTGCCGCTCTCTTGCCACTCTCACCACTCTCTTGATGCTCTCTCGCTGCTCTCTCACTGCTCTCTCTCTGTTCTCTTACTGCTTTCTCACCGCTCTTGCCTCTGCCACCACTGCTGCGCTCACCAGCCATGAGGCTGGCTTCTGGCTGAGCAGCGCTTCCCTTGTGGGGACACACTGGTCACCAGGGGGAAGCTCCTGCTTTGAGCTTCTGCCCCCTGGTAGTCAGCGCATGGCATAGCGAGCGGTTGAACTCCCGGTCAGACTCCCATTCGAGGGGACAATTTACAAATTAGGCTTTTATTATAAAGGATTATTATATAGGATTATAGGACTTCTGTTTAGATTTCAGGCAGTTCTGAGTGATGGTTGCCTGTAGTTTAGTGTAATTTTGATGTGGTTGTTTTGAGGAGGTTTTGAGTGCTGTATTTACCTATGCTGCAATCTTCACCAGAAGCCTAGCAAACATTTAAAATACTTTAGTGAAACAGAAGTTGATACACAGTTACCAAAAATTCAGATACCCATCACCTTAGTAAAACTTATGGACCTCTAATGTTATCAGAATTATGTCAAGATATCAACTACATTGTAAAATATAAAGTTAATATGACATGGTGCCTCACACAACCTACCACAACGAGAGGAGAGAGAGAGAGAGAGAGAGAGAGAGAGAGAGAGAGAGAGAGAGAGAGATTCATGATATTTATGAAATAAGAAGCTATGGTATGAAATTCAGTTTGGAGAAATAAAAGTTCAGATTGTGTAGAACCATGGTAAGTCTTAGTAAAAATTTGGGAATTTATTTCAATATGAACTAGGAATTCACTGGAGTGTGGATTTATAAATGAGCAGAACCAGAGGAATTTTTTTTTAATCTAGTGAATAGTTTGAATAATTTCTAATTTAAATCAACCTCAAATTTAAATAAAATATGCAACTCATATAATTGTGTTTAAGCACTGGTTTTAAATGTTTTCATTTGTGATATCTGAAAAAAGTAAAGATATATTTGAATTAGTGACTATAAGTTTAACATGACATTAGAATTTATATATATATTTCTAAGAAATTTATGCTATTATGAAAATTTTCACTCATTTTGCTCTAGGTTTATCTCACCTCATGAAGGTATATTGCTTTAATAAGAAAATAAAACAATTTTACTGAATGTACCTATCATGTGCCCATATGAAAACAGAATTATTCATGAACCCATGGACTATTACAACTAAGTAAATTACATTTTTCATAGTATTTTACTGCCTTAGCTAGAGTCAATGTTCAATTCAGTATAGCAGTCAAATAAAATCATTTTCATGCATTTAAGTCAATATTTAATTACAAATAAATTCTTTATATAACTATTTAACTATTTATGTAAGAGTATATTGCCTAGAATCTAATATTGAACTGAAAGTCCTGTATTTAAACATTTATCTTATAATCAAATAAAACAACAGCAACAAAAACAACAAAAATCTACCACCACAAATATATTGGCTGTCATTTTTCAAATAAAAATCCTCTTGATTGAATGATATTTAGCATGAGATTGGGTAAAATTAGATTTCATAGCTGAAAGCAAGATATAAATGCCTATTTAAAAATTGAAAGAAAACCTTTTTTTTTTTCTGTGACTAAAATAAAGAAAATAGAAGGTATCTTGGTGGTACACTCTTGAGTTAGAAATGAATAACCCTCTTTGTCTGGCAGGTGATTGTCAAACATCTTATTTGACACTCTAAAGCAGCGGTTCTCAACCTGTGGGTCGCGACCCCTTTGGAGATTGAACAACCCTTTCACAGGGGTCGCCTAAGACCATCGGAAAACACATATATAATTACATATTGTTTTTTTGATTAATCACTGTGCTTAAATTATGTTCAATTTGTAACAATGAAAACACATCCTGCATATCAGATATTTACATTACGATTCAAAACAGTAACAAAATTAGTTTTGAAGTAGCAACGAAAATAATTTTATGGTTGGGGGTCACCACAATGTGAGGAACTGTATTAAAGGGTCGCGGCATTAGGAAGGTTGAGAACCACTGCTCTAAACTAATTACAAACATTGATAAAATGATTTTAATGCAAATAAGACATTTAATATTTAATACTTATTTATTGATGTAAAATGAGGGAAAGAGATAATTTTCTAAGCAGCACAGTATCTCTTTTATCAGTAATACCTGTTGTTTTATAAGTTTTAATTCCAAGGCCTATCCAATATTCACTTCTAAATTCTCCTCTCTGGAGAGTAGACCCCTGGATTCTGTAGTTGAACATGTAGGCTATTCATTTTTAAATGGACAGGTGGATGTTAGGATCACAGTTTGAATTTATTTAATATAAAGATATTGGCTTTTATTTTTTTCAAACTCAGTGACAAACTGATGAGGTTATGGTCACTGAAAATGGATGAAAGGTGTCCCTCACCTGGATAAAATGAATATTGAGTTTCCTTCTATAGCCTCTTATAGTCTAAAAACATAAGCCATATTCTAAAATTTAAAATTAGCATAAATACTTTATAATTAAATAATAAATATATCATTGGGGAAAAGTTATTAAGATAATTAAATGTGTTTTCACTCCATTCAGGAACCAAACTTGCCTGTTTGCTTTTTTAATTTATGGTGAATATTTACAACTCTATTAGATTCACGGGGAATGCTTAATAAATGTGCATTATTGTTATTATTATAAAATATGTGATGTATGCACATCAACATAAAAATTTAGTTCCATTCTTTAATAGTTGAAGCCTATCAGAATATACAAATAAGTGTAAAATTAGGATTAAATGACAAATGGCATATGAAAGGTCCAAACAAGGCCAAGGAGATTTAGAATAATGGGAGGTAATGTTTACAATTCATGCAGATTTTAATATTTTCAGTGATGGTTCTAAATGTACATACTTATAAATACTATAAATTTATGAATACTTATATAATATTTTTTCATTCTTAAAATCTGAAGTGAAGTATATTTATTTAATACATCACAAATTCAGGTTTAGAGACTTAAATTAGTTGATAAAATTCATGCCTTATGTAGAGCAAAAGGGAATCAAAGCTAAATACTTTTTCTCCGTAGTGGATACACCTAATCAGAATGCAAATAAATTAGACCTTACTCTTTCTTAGAAATATCTTATAAATTTCCTTAGACCTAGACCAATTAAATGTCTCTGTGTTACACACTGAAGAAAGTTGTTCTTCAAAGATAATTAGCACAAAATTCTTCAGAGTTTTTTACTTACTCTAACAGTTTTCATCTTATATCACATTAGATACAATGCCAGTCTTAGCATGGGAGACAGTCACATGTAAGATATAGTCTGTGGATCCTCAAATGACACTCGCCCTTGTTCCCTTCACATATATCTTTCCATAACACTTGGCTTTCTGCTGTATTTTCTTGGTTCCAGGAAGAGAAAACATTATTCAATTTAAGTTTTATATGGACACAATGTAACATGGTGACACATTATAACATATGATTTCATTCTGTGGCTAATCTCTTGCTCTGACTGGTTCTAATAGCATGCTTCTGAAGTCTATTCTTAAAAAAACAAAACAAAACAAAAAAAAAAACATATAATAAATGTTGAGCATTCTAATAGATTTAATTAAGAGGTGTTGTTACCAGACCTTGAATGCCAGGTTCTTGTGTCTCAAAGTCATAAAATGAGCACTGAACTCAGTAAAAGATTAAGCGGATAGAGTTTATTTCAAAGAGTGTGTGCACAAGAGAGTTAAATAGAAAAGAGAAATGAAATCGAGTTCCCCAACTGGAGCTTATATAGGGGCCTCGGAGTGGGTGTGAGGCTTGAGAATGAGGATGAGCTCAGTTGTCCCACGATTGTCATCTGTTGGCCATTGATCCTGAGGTGGTCACAAGATATTCTCCATGGTCAGTGGCCCACTCAAAAGGCCTGTAAAATAATGCATGCACAAAGATTCTACTACCATTTATTTGACAAGACAATTTGCAGAACATGATGTTAAGAGAATATGTCATCATTGTGCATTCTTCCCTTTAAGGCTGTGGTAGGGTTAATTTCAACTACAAAATTTCACTGAAGGCAAGGAGTCATGGTCACGCCTCTGAGATGGAGTTCTTTAGGTCAAGATGGAGTCCAGATGTTACCCCTACAAGATCTCAGTATCATTTAAATAGAATCAGAAATCAAAATGGAGAAAAATATTACAGGCAAAAAGACAAACATACATTCATGGAATAAGAAAACCTTAAATAAAATAAAAAGCAAAATAGAAGAAAAAAATACTCTTTGTGAAAGGAATTAAAGCAGAGTTAGGTAGGTAGAGTAAGGGGTGAAAGAAGAAGGAATTGTGGAGCTAGCTGAAACAAACAAAAAATGTGTTTTTCAGAAAACAGGATGGCAGAAAAACAGGGTGGATAGCAGAAAAACAGGGTGTTTTGAAATGAGGATTTTTTTCTTGCACGTGAAAGAAAACAATGTTGCAAAAAGGCCAGGAACCAGTAAGAGAGCAGCACAGATAGAAAAAGAAGGGGCTTTAGCGGATATAAGGGGAAGAGCAGAATGCTCTGGGGCAACCCATTTGAATCTCCCTCCATGGAGGGGAGCTGGTGTTTGTTGGCAATAAACTCCTGCCGTGTTTGAACTCCTCTGGTCCAGGGCTTCATTCTTTGATTCCATGAGACAAGACCCCGGGGAAAATTCCTTCTCACTGGTTCTGGTATCATTTGGACACAGAAAGGGTAAACATTTCCACTTGGTAGACGGAATTAACTTTGTGAAAGAAAAATTGAAAAATCATCCTTACGAAGGTATACAAGAACATAGAGATAAATATGATGCTAGATGGTAGATATGAGGAACGGAATAAATATTAAGCTTCAGTATTTTAAGTGGATTAACTCTAACTAGGGTTTTAGCTTCTGATTAGGATGAGTACAAATTTAGGTTTAAAACAAAGTTATTTAAAAAAAACTCAATTAAGTAAATTCAAGAAAATAATGAACCTTTTATAGGAGAGAATGCACCCATTTTTTTTTTTCCCTTAAGTGGTAGTAGCAGGAGGTATCTATATCTATAATAGGGTAATATGCAAATTGGTCAGGACACCATCATGTAATGACCCATCAGCAGGAGGGTGGGGCAGCGAGCTATAAGCGGTGGAGAGCTACGAGTGGCAGTGGGCAAAACGGCCAGCTGAGGCAAGCGGCAGTGAGCTACTTGCTCACGGATTCATATGCAAGGCCACTAGTCTGATATAGATGGGGTAAGAGAAACTGGAATAACTTGTAACATGCTGTTTACAACTCCACATTGTCTAGTGTGAGGGATTCAATAAAAAAATATCCCACCACAGTTTCACCTGCCAACATTTCTCTTCACTCATCACATGTGATGAATGTTTATGGATAATGTTGTAGGTTATGACAACAATATTGGAGTAATATAGGAGAATATTCTCATGTTTCAAATACGCATGTGGGATTATTTATGAATTGTGTCATAATGTCTGTAATTTAATTTAAGATTGGTAAAATAGTGCCTGAGTTTGCATGGTTAATAGGGGAAGAGTGTTAGAAGGCATTTGGAAAGTATGTTATATGATTTTTTAAGAGAAAACAAATCTATGTGTGTATACATTTTTTACCGGTGGAAAATGCCTTCTTCAAAACCACTATCATGTATAAAAGTAGTGTACTTCTAAACACAGTATTGTTAAACTTATTTGGGAAACAAAATAATTCTGTTAACAAAAAGAATGCCATGCTTACCTGAAAGAGTTGTTCTAATTTTATTTTTATTAAGGCTAATAAATTGCTGAATCTTGGTCAATAAGTTTTAAAGAGTTCTATTTATTCCACTTGTTTTGAGGAATAAGGAGATGTGAAAATATGATTATTTATAAGATTCTACAAATATTTATATACTAGAGGCCTGGTGCATGAAATTAATGCACAGAAGGGAGTGTCCCTCAATCGGCCTGTACCCTGTTCAATCGGGGACCTCTTGGTGGATGTCTGACTGCCGGTTTAGGCCCAATCGCGGGATCAGGCCTAAAACAGCAGTTGGAATCCCCTCTTGCAATCCAGGACCGTTGGCTCCTAACCACTCCCCTGCCTGCCTGCCTGATCAACCCCTAACTGTTCCCCTGCTGGCCTGATTGACACCTAACTGCTTCTCTGCCAGCCTGATAGTCCCCAACTGCCCCCCCCCCCCGCCAGCTGGATCGCCCCCAACTGCCCTCCCCTGCCGGCCTGATCGCCCCCAACTGCCCTCCCCTGCCGTGACCTGCCTCCTCCACCAGGACCTGCCTCCTCCGTGCGAGGTGGCAGAGATGCCAGGACTGGCTTCCTCTGTGCAACGCGGAGCCTTGGGACCCCCGGGTGGAGCAGCCGTCAGGCCCTACCTCTGCTGTGCACGCGGCCATCTTGTGGTGGCCATCTTGTGATGACATTGCATGAGGGCATCACTTGCGGGCGTGATGTCACCTAGGCTTTTATTATATAGGAATCCGTGAGTAACAGCAAAAACTAAATGAATTCTTTTATCTGATTCAATATGCTCTTGTCTTTCTAAAGTGAGAAATATGTCTATTACAAGAGCCTTTACCATTTTTTAGGAATCTGCTTCGAGACAGGAAGAATATTAGGCCATCCTAAAATCATAACTAGCTAGGAATGTCTTGGCTTTTCACCAAGTTTTAGATAAATCTGTTTGTGTTTTGTTTTTGTTTTTCTTTTGTTGTTGTTTGAAATGCTATAACAAAATATAAACTGGGTGGTTTATTTAAAAAATAGGAATTTATTTTTTACATTTGTGGAAGCTGGAAGTCCAAGACCTTGGTGCCAACATGGTCAGTTTCTGGTGGGAAACTGTTTCTTAGTTCTTTTGGGTTGCAAACTAAGACATTCTCTTTGTATGCACACATGGTTGAAGGCAGAGAGAAGAGGCAAACTCTGTTATGACCCTTATAAGATAATTAATCCCACCATGAATTTATCTAATCCTAATAACCTCCCAAAGGTCCCACCTCCCAACACCACCACAAGGGAAGTAGGGTTTCAACACATGAATTTTCGGGATACACAAACATTCAGTTCATAACAGTTAGAAAAAATTAGACAGTGAAAAATTTTGTTGACAAATGTCTAATATATTTTGAATAATTTTATGAGTATTTTAATAAAACTTCATAGAAAAATGTGATGTGTATCTTCAATTGAAAACTATTGCCCTTAAAAAAATATTAGATTCAAATTCAACAGGTAAGGTTAAAGTCAGGTGGATATTTTAAAAAATAACTGAAATTATTATTAATAACACTATACAGTTGTTGCATAATGTCATTAAGCAAAGCACCACTAAGACTTTGTAAACATAAAAATAATCACATCATAGAGACTGAGGGCATTAACTTTTTCTAGGAATTTCCCAAACAGTATATATATTGGCTTTATATTAACAACACTAGAGGCCCGGTGTATGAAATTTGTGCATGGGGGGTGGGGGTAGGGTCCCTCAGACTAGCCTGCATCTTCTGGCAATCCGGGACCCCTCAGGAGATGTCTGTGGGGTTTGGGCCTAAACCAGCAGTTGGACATTCCTCTCTCAATCTGGCACCACTGGCTCCTAACCGCTCACCTGCCTGCTTGCCTGATCACCCCTAACCACTCACCTGCCTGCTTGATCACCCCTAACCACTTGCCTGCCAGGCTGATCACCCCTAATTCCTCTGCCTGCCTGCCTGATTGCCCCTAACTGCTCGCCCCTCCTGCCTGATTGACCCTAACTGCTCACCTGCCTGCCTGATTGCCCCTAACTGCCTCAGCCTCGGCCCCCACCACAGCATCTTAGTCCAGAAGGACATCTAGAAGGTCGTTTGGCTGTCTGGTCTAATTAGCATATTACACTTTTATTATTATAGATTGTACACCTGCATATTTGACCTAGGGAAGACAAGTATCTCCTGAGAATTGACAACTGTCCCATAAAATTTATCAATAGTAACATATTAAATGAGCCTAGTTATTTCTAGTACCTCTCTTTTCATAATGTAAGTGAACAAATATTTGTGATTTTTTTCCAGATGCTCTCTGAAAAATCTCAAGGAGAAATTTAGATATAAAAGATGTCCTGAAATTTTTACTTTAATTTCTTATAAATTTATAGTTCAGTTTTACAAAAACAAAATAAAATTTTAAAAGTTGAGATTTGTACTTGATTAAATAGGACCATGGCTTACTTAGATGCAATACTTGGTTATATATTTAATCAAATCAACAATAATAAAATAATTCAAAATAAAAAGTGGAAGTAGCATATTGTAAAGAATCTTAGCTCTTTCACAAATGAGAAGAATTTGTTCTCAAATAGAATACAAATATATGTTAATACTGTATATAACATTTATAGTCAGGGATAACATTTCATTAAGCAGAGACATAATATAAAAATCAACATAAAGCATGAGAATTTTTCCTGGTAAAACACATAATTTTTGCTATCTACATAGATAACACATATGTAAAAATGAATTATAATCTTTTAATCAGTGCAGATCAAAACTGTAGAAACTAATTTAACAAGGAGAAAACAAATTCCATTTTTGCATAATGTAATATTTGATAGCAAAGGAATCATAGGCAATCAGTAAAAATCTTATGGATAAACGTACCAATACTTAGCCAGCTTTGGTCATGGCAAATAAAATTCTCTTTTTGCAAGCCTTCTAAAACGTTGTACACCCAATTAGGTCTTGTTTTTCACTTTTTTCATTCTCATTCTGGGGCAACCAGACATTTTACTCAACTGTAAAACTATATTTATCTTTTGTTTTAACACAAACACATCTTTTATACCTTTTATACAAAATTATTTCTCTATCCCAGTGTTACACCTGGCAAAGCCTCATTCACATTTATTGATTCAATATGTTCTTCCAAAGTTAGAAATATGTCTTTCTAACCAAAATAACTCTATTTCACAAAGAAATCTAGAAGGTAGACAATTTTCAACTATTATACACGAGCATTCTTAAGCAGATTAGCAGAGCTCATGGATACATGCCTGAGAATTTTCTACAGCCATATGTAGATATTACTGAAGAGCCACCTGAGTGAGGGGGAGCTCTCCCCTCCTTGGCTCTTGTCACACTCTTTAGAAAGAATTCAGAGCAGTGAAAGAAAGTAGTGTTGAAGCAAATTTAGCAAATTTATTAAGAATACACAGCTCCTAGGGCAATGGAAACCAAGGAGAAAATAAACAAATGGGACTACATCAAATAAAAAGCTCTTCTGTACAGCAAAAGAAACTATCATCAAAACAACAAGAAAGCCCACTGCATGGTAGAACATATTTGCCAATATTATCACCAATAAAGGTTTAATCTCCAACATTTACAGGGAACTCATACAACCTAACAAAAGGAAGATAAACAACCCAATCAAAAATAGGGAAATGGATCTAAATAGATGTGTACTTTTTGAAAGAGGACATAAAGAAGGCCAAGAGACATATGAAAACATGTTCAAAGTCACTAATCATCTCAGAGATGCAAATCAAAACAACAATGCGGTTTCACCTCACTCCTGTCAGAATGGCTATCATCAACAAATCAACAAACAACGAGTGCTGGTGAGGATGCGGAGAAAAAGGAACCATCCTGCACTGCTGGTTGGAATGCAGACTGGTGCAACCACTGTGGAGAACAGTATGGAGTTTCCTCAAAAAACTAAAAATTGAATTCCCATTTGACCCAGTGATCCCACTGCTAGGAATATATCCCAAGAAACTAGAAACACCAATCAGAAAGGATATATGCACCCCTATGTTCATAGCAGCACAATTCACCATAGCTAAGATGTGGAAACAGCCTAAGTGCCCATCAGCAGATGAGTGGATCACAAAACTTTGGTACATCTACACAATGGAATACTATGCTGTGGTAAAAAGAAGGAACTCTTACCATTTGCAGCAGCATGGATGGAGCAGGAGAACATTATGCTAAGCGAAATAAGCCAGTCAGGGAAAGATAAATATCATATGATCTCAGTCATTGTGGAAGATAATGAAAAACATAAACTGATGAACAAAAATAGATCCAGATGCAGAGAAGCATTGATCACACTGTCCAACCTCAGAGAGAAGGTAGGGGAGGGCAGGGGTCAGGGGGAGAGATCCACCAAAGGACTTGTATGCATGCATATAAGCCTAACCAATGGCTACAAAAACAAGGGGGGTGAAGGCATTTGTGGGGGAGGGGGGGTAATGGAGGGATCAGGACACATATGTAATACCTTGATCAATAAAGAAAAAAGAAAAACTGAAATAAATAGTAATGTAAAAATTGGGGGGGAAAAGAATATACTTGACATAATGCACAGGCAGGGAACTCAGCTAGTCTGGTGCCCTGCCTGGTGGAGGTTTAAACTTTTTCCCCCTATATGTTTTGAGGTTCCATTTCCAGGTAAACTAGATTTCAAGGTTTCCCTTTTACATTGTTGTGGCTTTTCCCAGAATTTATGGGAACATCTGATGACTTTATCTTGGCAAGTTCCAAAACTGCTAATTTCTTATTCAGTGGGTGTGATAAAACTCCCTTTTTTCCCCTCTTCCCTCCTCCTTCCCTAGCAGCAATTGTTCCTGCCTAACATATCCTATCTAATCCTATCTAATAAAAGAGAAACATGGTAATTGGCTTACGACCGCTACCCTTCCCATTGGCTAATCAGCGAGATATGCAAATTAAATGCCAGCCAAGATGGCGGCCAGCAGCCAGGCAGCTTGAAACTAACATGAGGCTTGCTTGCTTCAGTGACGGAGGAAACCAACGTTCCTAAGCCTGCAGTTTGAAACATTTTAACAAATATAGAAGCTAAAAAAAAAAACCAGAAACCAGCTTTCAGTGAGCTGGGATCTCAGAGCTGGAGTCAGAGCTGGAGTTATACATTGTTTCGAACTGAAACAAACCAGATACTTACTTTCAGCAGTGGAGGCCTAAGAGCTGGAGCCTCAGAGCTAAAGCTGGCCCAGAATTTAAAAAAAAAGAAAAAAAGGAGTGGTTGGGAGCTTCTGTCACCCGCCTGAAAACAGCCCTCAGCCCCTCACCCAGACTGGCCAGGCACCCCAGTGGGGACCACCACCCTGAAGGGTGTGTGACCAGCTGCAAACAGCCATCATCCCCTCACCCAGGCTGGCCAGGAACCCCAGTGGGGACCCCCACCCTGATCCAGGACACCCTTCAGGGCAAACCAGCCAGCCCCACCCATGCACCAGGCCTCTACCCTATATAGTAAAAGGGTAATATGCCTCCCATCACCGGGATCAGCAGAGCCGAGAGGCCTCCCAGCACTGGGATCACTGTGACAGCCCTGCAGCTCTGTGTGTGACAGAGGGCGGGGCCACAACCTCCCTATCCGCCCTGCTCTGTTTGTGACAGGGGAAGGCACCCCAACCTCCTGATCAGCCCTGCTCTGTGCCTGATACAGGGGAGCTCCCCAACCTCTGATCGCCCTGCGGCTCTGTGTGTGACAGGGTGCAGCACCCCAACTCCCCTATCGGCCCTGCCCTGAGCGTGAGAGTGGCGGCGCCCCAACCCCCTGATGGGCCCTGCTCTGTGTGTGACAGGGGGCTGCGCCCCAATCCCCTGATCGGCCCTGCTCTGTGCATGACAGGGGGTGGCGCCTCAAGCTTCCCATCGACCCTGCCTTGAGTGTGACAGGGGGCGGTGCTCCAACCCCCCAATCAGCCCTACCCTGAGCGTGACTGGGAGTGGCATCACAACCTCCCGATCCGCCCTGCTCTGTGCATGACAGGGGGCGGCGCCCCAACTCCCCAATCGGCCCTGCATCTAGGGATTGGGCCTGCCCTCTGCCACCTGGGAGCAGGCCTAAGCCAGCACATAAATTTTTGTGCACCGGGCCTCTAGTATATCTTATAAATTCTCAAAGTGGCAAAAATGAATATGTTTATTATAGACTCAAATGAATAGCCTCTCTTTACCATAAAAATAAATAGCAAATCATATAAAATTGCACTCAGAAAGTAATGTTTCAGTTTTCTAAGCTACTTAGAAATTATCTTTTATTAATGGGCACCATTAACCCAATTTAATATTAGCCCGTGATTTTAAGATACCTATAACTCTTGGAAATTATCTTTAAGTTTATAAACTAGAAAATATAACTATTGTTGGGTTAGTGTTTGTCAGAATAATTCAATTTGGTTAAATGCAAATATAAATTCCCTGATAATTTTAAACATTAAATGTAATCAGCAGTTGCTGACCAGTAAAAATGTAACCAAATAGAATACAAATATATGTTAGTACTATATATAACATTGATAATCAGGGATAACGTTTTATTAAACCAAAACTATAAACTAATCTCAGTTGCCAAAATTTTATCTAAATTATGTGAATTTGAACTCTTAAAATGTTTGTGAGTTGTTTCTACATTAATACTTTTCAAGTATACTGAAAGTATTTGAAATTTAGTTTTATAATTTTCTGGGAACTTTAGTAATAGTAAATACACTGCTAATCCTTGAACACTACAGGAGTTAGGGGCACCAACCCTTCACACAGGCAAAAATCTGAATATAACTTAGTCCCCCAAAACTAAAGTTGTCCCTCGGTGTCCAAATGACATTAGTTTCAGGACCACCTTCAGATACCATAGGATCCTCCTATATAAAATGCCGTAGATCAAAGAATATAGTTATTTTTTCACATCTCTTTGTTTCTGCAGATTCCCAAATGAGAGTCAAAAGCAGTACAGGTATTTATTAAAATAAATTTCAATATAAATGGATTTGTGCAATTCAAATAGGTGTTGCTCAAGGCTCAAGTGTATCTAAGCACATATTTATCCCAATAAGCTTGTCTAATTAGAACTTCTTTAATTTAAGATGTTTTATAATCTAATTTTATAAATTCTATAATCTAATCTATAAATGTTACCAATAGGTAGGAAAATATTACACACTATAGTTAATAAAGATCTTTTTGAGATACAAAAAGAGACAGCAAAAAATAGAAAGCATATTGCTTCAGTTCTAAAATTTCAGCCATGAATAAAGTGTAAACAGAAAAAATAAAACTGATGAGTTAATTTTGTGAGTCCAGATAACCACTACTTTATGGGCATTAAATTTTTAATTGATTTGAAATCAAAGGAGATAATAAGTGAAACAGAAAAGCTAAATAAAATTAAAAAATCTGTCATGTGTTGTTCAACAGAAAATGGTTCTCCATATAACCATCAATTAATTTATAAGAGATTATCTAGTGGCAGAACCTTTACGCAAATTCCAAATGTAAAATAATTTATTGGATTTTACCAAAACAAAAACAAAATTAGTGAGTGGAAAATTTGAAACCAGATGAAAGGATTTAAAGGCAGTTAGGGTCAGGTCCATGGGAAACAAATGCATACCTGAGGGCAGAAACAGCTCCAACCCTCCAGATTGTTTGTTTATCTTACAAGCAAGAGGACTGGTATGTGTGTGTGTGTGGGGGGGGGGGGGGGGGGGCGACATGGGGTAAGCTTTGAAACTGAAACTGTGAGAAATGCTCACCTATCTGAATTCATATAACAGATAGAAGTATGGCGAAAACAAAACTTTTAATACGTTCTTGAGAGCCAGTGTCCATTCGGTTATACAGACACACCTGGGGCAGTGAACACAGCCCATTTATTCAGTTCCTCCTCCAGTTCCTCATTGGCAAGTACTATGGGGTCACCTGTTTCCTCATATGCCACCTAGGTCTTGCTGTCTCCCATTGGGCCATTCAAAAAAATTGGGCTGAGGCCCTTTCTAGTGGCCTGCAACTCCTCCTGTCTAGCTGAGGCAGGTGCAACTTCGTCCACAGTTCCTTGCTCTTACATCCTTTTCTCTCCTCCCTACATTCTATTTGCCCTGGGCAAATTCAGCAGCCATTTCCATCAAAAGCCAACCATGCTGGAGATGGATCGCAGAGGCCCATTTCCAACAGAAACTAAGCAGGGAAGTGTCCCATTAGAAAGTAACATGTACAAACAAAGAAGCTGCCAGCATTTATAAACCCTTAGACAAGGGGGCTCACTGGGGTGGTTTTTTTTCCATCTTAGAAATCCCTCCCCAGGGGGTTTTCCCATTTGGGGGCCCCCTTTTCAGTGGGGAGTTTGAATATACTTGTGATACATTTCGATGCTTTTGCTTAAAATCCTTTTGTCCACAAATTTTATTCTTCAAACTTCATAGGACAAGAACCCACAATAGAGTTCCAGCTTGCCATTTGGGGTATCACAGAGACTTGGCAAAATCCTATTTTGCTTTGGATTCACCATTAGAAACCAAGAAAAGACACCCCTAGTTTTATACCACCCAGGAGGTGAACTTCCTTGTGATACAATTTACCAGATTCTAATAAGTGAATCCATTGGGCATCCTAATGGAAGACCTCTAAAACTGTTAAAGGACAATTTTCAACAGTCCTATCTATATGGGAATCATGGTGCAAAAGGAACAAGCCAACAACTAACAATAATGCAGATCTCTCAGCTCACATTTTGAAGAAAGGGTTCAAGTACTATTGCTCACAATTCTGGTTGGGTAATGCTTTCCGGCCTGCCTTCATTTTCAGGGTTGATAAATAATTAAACTTTTGTGACCATGGCACTTCCCAATGGGATGGGTTGTTTGGGAGCTGCTAAAGTCCTTACATGAATTTACAAGCAATGATTTCTAGCTGCAGGACTCAATGTGGTAGTGTGTGTACACAGGCTAAAGCTGGTAGGGTGTGCAAGCAAGTGTAAGGGTGCAGTTTGTGTATGCAGGTACGAGCGCTCAGTGGAGTGTTTTCACAGAGTCATGCAACACTTCCTGGGTATGAAAAGGAAGCCTTGAATTGGTAATAGTAGGGGGGTGAGGCATTTACAGGTGTACCTCAGAGATATTGCAACTTCGGTTCCAGACCACCTTAATAAAGCAAGTATCTCAATAAAGCCAGTTATATTTTTGCTGGTGGAGTTGTAACAGAGTGAAATGCTTGCTCTCACTGATGGCCTTCAGGCTAATAACTACTGCTATTGACATGTTAATTAACTGGAGGAATCTTGCTGGAGGGTTTGAGTTTTTGCAGAGCAGTCCCTTGTCACAAAGCCACCTTTCTTAAGGAGGTGAGGAAATATGCTCTATCTAAGATTTTACAGGAGTCTCCAGACTGGACTCAGATCAGTGGGAGTCAAAATCGATTGAGATCTTGAAGGGATTTAGAACTTTTACACTCTTCCTTGGATCGGATTTTGTTGTCTAGCTGTCTAGTTGCCCAGGATTCACATCCAACTCTTGCTTCCCCCCGCCCTTCCCTTGACAATAAAAGATGCCTGAATTTTAGATTCTCTTAAGATAAATTGGAGAATTAGTTCTCCCATTTTCTGGGTTGGCACCTTTCCTATCAATAAACCTCTCCATATTCCAAACTCTGATGTATTGAACACTTGCCTTTTTTTTTGAAGCATCAGGCACATAAAACTTGCACCTGTAATAGCGGGTCTTGCCTTCATTTGTAAAAGACACAGCATCCGTGAAGTACAATAAAGCAAAGCACAATAAAACAGGATATACCTGTATACTCTTAATATTTCAGGTTCTCCAGGGAGTCCCTGGCAGCTTCTTAATTGCATCAGGTTCACGATTGATCCAAAATTTAAAATCTTGCTTTCTTTGCACTGGGGAGAAAGAATATTGACTTATATGGCATTGTGTTTTTCTTTCCCATGAAGTATGTATCAGTCTAACTTCACTTTTGTTTACCTTTTTCCAATTGAGTAGCACAACTACTCTCTATCCAGACACATTTATTCAGAAACAATGTCTTTTGTACATGGAC
The DNA here is from genome assembly GCF_963259705.1 of Myotis daubentonii. Taxonomy (NCBI): domain Eukaryota; kingdom Metazoa; phylum Chordata; class Mammalia; order Chiroptera; family Vespertilionidae; genus Myotis; species Myotis daubentonii. The sequence goes on along the minus strand of NC_081841.1, from coordinate 144,059,594 downwards.
ACATTTATCCTTTCCTTAAGCAGAAAAATAAAGAGATATAGAGACCAGGAGCTTGGTGATACCAAAGAAAGAAACAAAGTTCCAGCCTTCAGAGAAGAAATATACTTTTCATCTTGCAGTTCTGCATTTTGTGAATATATATATTAGAGGCCTGGTGCATGAAACTCAAGCATGGAGGGTGTCCCCTCAGCCAGCCTGCACCCTCTCCAATCCAGCACCCCTTGGGGGATGCCCGACTGCTGGTTTAGACTCGACATCCCTCTCACAATCTGGGACCTCTGGCCCCTACCGGCCCCCCCCTGACAGCCTGATCACCCCTAACCACATCTCCCTGCCGGCCTGGTCACCCCCAACTGCCTCCTGCCCCTGCTGGCCTGGTCAACCCCAACTGCCCCCCTGCTGCCTTGATCGCCCCACACAGCCTTGCTGTTCAGTCATTTGGTCATCCCTCACTAACCCCCCTGCCGGCCTTGTCACCACACAGCCTGCTGTTCGGTTGTCCATCTGGTTGTTTAGATCGTGACAGCCCTGGCTTTTTATATATTAGGATATATATATAATAATTAGAGGCCCGATGCACAAAATTCATGCAAGAGTAGGCCTTCCTTCCCCCAGCTGCTGGCATTAGCTTCCCTCCCACCACCGGCAGGCACCTGGGACCTGGGCTTCCCTTGCAGCTCTGGCTTTGTCCGGAAGGTCATCCAGAAGGATGTCTGATCTATTAGCATATTATAATATATATATATATATATATATATATATATATATATATATATATATATTCAGTTCCTAATATGGCAGAAAGATGTTAACCTTTTAACAAAAAGACCTTCAGGCAACATGTTCATATTTCCTTCCATTAAAACTAATAGTTTTAGTGGAAACTAATAGTTTTTGCCAACAGTGAGAATGACACCAGATGTTAGATCATTGGGATCAGACTAGACCTTGGTTCGGCAACCTTGGTACTTGAGTTCTGGCTAAGAAAGAATTTAGAGCCAAGAATCAAATTATAAGAGAATGTTTATTTAGAAAATCACGAAGGTGAAAGAAGTGAGTGGCAGAAGAAATGGGCTCAGGAAACAAGTTACAGAGGCAAGAGAAGGGTCCTTGGAGCTTGGGAGTGAGGAAGGTAAAGGTGTGCCTATGGGGAAGGGGAAAGGAGGGGCAGGCCTGGGCATGCTCCCAAGAGGGATAGCATGCTGGGCCCTCTATCCTAAAAGCTGTTCAGGGTGGAGATCTTAGGGGAGTTTCCAACAGAATATTTCAGTGGCATATTCATCAGCTTTCCAGGTTTGTCCTTTCAGGATCATGCTCTCCACTGATTTGTCATTATTCACTGCAGCTGGTCCTGAGGTCAGCTTTGGTGTGGCTGGTCTGGTTTTGCTACTTTTCTGGGCCAAGATATGAAATACAACTAAGGCCTAGATGTTATCTTTAGAGAGGAAAGGTCAGGGGGGTCTAAACTGCATGACCCATATGAAAGGTCAGGGAAACTCACCCTGGGGTGAGGTCCTTGTTTTCCCAGTTTGGTCCATTGCTGAGCACCTGGGCTTTTCAACTTGGTGACCATTTGTACCTGGGCCATTGTCCTTGTTCTGCTCATGTCTGTCTAACTGCCTACCACAGTAGTGTTGAGCCAGGATTAACATACATACATACATAATAAAATTTAGAGTTTGGAGAGGGTTTTCCATCTGGATATCTGAATAATTACCTATAGATTAAAGAGTTAAAAGGGCTATTTTTATAATTTAGGGTCTCTTATTGACTTTTGTAACAGGAACCCAAGTTTGGCTGCCTGCTGTCATGAAAACGAAACTTGTGAGACAAATGCTGGTGAAAAAGAAAAGATACCTGAGAAAATGGGGAGCTCTTATCACAAAGCCCATCTTAACATCTCAGTGTAGGCATAGGTTTTTATAAGAAGAGAGACGAAAAGAAGAGCAAAGAAATCAAGGGGAGGGAGTTGAAAAGTTTTCTATGTGCAGACCAGTACAGTCCATTCCATAAGGATTTCAAAACTGGTCAAGTGATGATTTGGTCTTCATCATCCTGATCTTTGTCATCCTGGTTCTTCATCATCATCAGTCTATGGTTGAAGGTCAGCAAATCTCCTGAAACTGGTCTGACTGAAGGTTGGAGTCTATATCTTCTGAAGTTAGTTCCTAGGGTTCTTATACAAACATGCTGTTTAGCTATAAGCTACATATTAGTAAGATTCAGTATTTACAGAAACAATGTCAAAAGAATAGTGGGATGGGTTACAATTCTCCACTCTTATACTGTTGAATGGCCACAGAAAACATTCAGTTAGTCACTCCATCGGGAGCTGTCAAGCTACCATTTATGTCAAAACATTGTTGGAGAAAGAAAGTAATCCTGCCAACAAAAAGAATCCTCCATTCCAATTGTTGACATAAGAAACGTCCAAACCTGTAAAGAGTTTTTTATGATTTTATTTGAGTCAAGAAAGGACATACCTAGGAGCAAGATCTCAACAGATTGGTAAATATGCTTCAAAAATGACAGTTTTCAGCTTCTTCTATGGATTTAACATTGAAGAGGGACCCTAAGGAAGATTACAGGAGAGTGGGAGAAATCGGGATTGGATTATAGGAGAGTTAGTGAGATTATGTGCTCTCGTGAGGGCTGTCACTTTATAGAGAGCAGGGCCTGAAAAGACTTCAAAGAGGCAGGGACCTAGATGCACAGAAACAATGGGTTGGATTTGCTTAAGGCAGTGGTTCTCAACCTTCTGGCCCTTTAAATACAGTTCCTCATGTTGTGACCCAACCATAAAATTATTTTCGTTGCTACTTCATAACTGTAATGTTGCTACTGTTATGAATCATAATGTAAATATCTGATATGCAGGATGGTCTTAGGCGACCCCCTGTGAAAGGGTCGTTCGACCGCAAAGGGGTCGCAACCCACAGGTTGAGAACCGCTGGCTTAAGGCAAAGATAATCACTTTACTAAAGAAGTTATATACCTGGAGTGTGACTACCCACCAGAATCTGAAAGACTAACTGAAAGACCAAAGTTTAGGAGGAAACACATATGTAAAAATGTAATATAAATGGAGCCACTTGAAAATGGAGTCGGGGTTGCCATCACAAAGGAACTGCCTTGCTGGTCTTACTCTTCAAACTTCTGGAATGTTAAAACTGGTCGAAATAACCTTTGAACTGGGATCAAGGCAGCATTGTTTCTCAAACAGCTGTTTAATATGACTGCTGGGCTGATAACGAAAGACGTTCTTTAGAATTAAGATCACTGTGTTAGCTTATCTGCACCTATAGAATTTCCTTCCTTAGTTTCTTAGTGCTGTACCCACAAACATGCCTTCGTTCTACTGAGGTGGTTATTTCCCTCTCCCTTCTTATTAATACTCCATTGGCTTCAACTCCTCATGGGAACACTATTTGGATTTCTACCTGAAGCAGTGCTTCCTCAATAACTGTTCTCTTTGAGCATAAACAAACACTTATTGTTCCTCACTTTGGCCTTTTATTTTTAGGTTAATTCATAAATCACATCACACTCATATGTGAAAATGGTGAGCTCAGACTTTCACTGTGGGTTCTTGTCCTATGAAGCTTGGAGAATAAAATTCGAGGACTACAAGATTTTATGCAAAAATCTGGAAGTTTATTGCAAGCATATACAACTCTCCCTGGAGAGGGGTCCCCAAAGGGGAAAAACCTCTCTCTCTCTCAAAAATGGGAAAAACCTAGTCTAGTCCTCTGAGCCTCTTTGTCTATGGGTTTATAAATCCTAGTAGCTTCTTTGTCTGTTTATCCTACTTTCTAATTGGACCCTTCCTTATTTTATGTACCATTTTCCTAATTGGCCACTTTCCCTGCATGGTATCAGTTTCAAAGTTCCAAAGCTTACCTGGTGCTCCCCTCTTCATCTTCCTCTTATCCTGCAACCTTTTTTTTTTTTTTAATTTAAATTCTTTATTGTTGAAGGTATTACATATGTCTCCTTATTTCCCCCATTGACCTCTTCTGGGCCGCTCCCAGGCCGCAGCACAGGCCCTCACACCTCCTGCTATCTGCGTCCATTGGTTATGCTTAGATGCATGCATATAAGTCGTTTGGTTGATCTCATACCCGCCCCCTCAGCCTCCCCTGCCTTCCTTCTGATGTTTGATGGTCTGTTGTAACATTCTTATAAACAACCTGGCAGCTTGGAGTGTCTCTGCCCGTTGCGTATGAATTCCTCTCCCATGCCCACCCTCCCCGCCGCCCCCCGCCCCCCGCCCCCCCCCCCCCCGCCGCTTTCCTAAAACTGCCTCTCCTGTCTCTAAAATCCTTTCAACACAATATAGATATTGCCTCATACAAAATTACTTTAGATGCTTTTCACCCTCAATATATCTATTTTAACAAGTTTAAACAAAGCAATATATCATTAATCTATTTATCTCTTAATTAGGTAACCTCTGGTTTTTTCATTTTTATGAAGAAGTTAAAAATACCACTCCTTTGTCATTTAAGCTTTCAATTCCTAAACTGTACAAAAGATTTTTCTTGCTTTAAAAATCATGTACACATTGGGAGATGCTTTGGGACTTCTGTTACCATAAAGCTCAAAGTGCTCTAAAAGGGCTATTGTGTGGAGTGCTGTACCTGACCGAAGGTAATTTATGCTTTGAGAAGGTGATAGTTATCTTAGGGCCAGAAGCTAAAAACAACAAAATAAGAACAAAAAAATAATATTTTATTTCAAACCTGGCAACTTAAGTGATCCTAGAAAACATCATATTTTAATCTGTGTTCCTGTTTTTCTTCTCTTGGTAAACTTAATAAAATTTAGATTAAGCATTTCCATGTTCTCTAAGAATCTAGATTTTTATAGAACATGTAGCCTGTACAAATATATGACCCATTCTACATGATTTTAAGCAGTTAAATTCAGTCTTCAAATGAAACATCATCTAAAATATGCTATTTCAATATTACCTTATGCATTAGAGTTTTCCAGAGGAACAGAACCAATAGAATATCTATCTATCTATCATCTATCTATCTCTATCTATCATCTACCTATCTATCTCCAGATTCACTTTAAGGAATTGGCTAGAGTGATTGCAGAGGCTGGAAAGTCTGAAATTTTCAGGGTAGGACAGCAATCTGGAAATTTTGGCCAGAGTTGATAATGCAATATGAGTTGAAACCTCATATTTTATTTTAATATCTTCAACTGTTTGGATGAAGACCACACATTATGGAAGACAATCCACTTTATTCAAAGCCTACTTATTTAAATGTTAATTACATCTAAAAATATCTCACAGCAACATCTAGACTGGGGGACATCATAGGTTAGCAGAGTTGAGACAAAAAATTAATAATCACAGTCTACCCTTTGTTAAATTGCCACAAGTATATATCACCTTATGCCATAATTAATATCCAATTAAGGTTGACAATATGATTATGATTCTGCCTAAAATGATACAATTGTCCTTCTTACACTGAAGATGCACCATCTGTTTTCCAAGAAGTGAGAACAAAGTGCTTGGGTGAAGTTGACTCGTCTCCTTCATGTCCTGTGACTCTCTCTTGCTTCCCTATGTAAAGACTTAGCAAGCAGGGGTTATCTGCAAGCCCGGAAGGAAGAGGGTTCCACCAGGAACCAAATCTGCCAGCCCCTTGACCTTGCACTTCCTGGACTCCAGAACTGTGAGAAATGAGGATCTGCTGTTTAAGCCACCGAGCCTATGGTATTTTGTTATAGTTGCATGAGACTCTAACAAATCTCCTATATTCCAGACACTAACCTCCTTACCTCTCTTGTTCAGTCCTATTTTCACGTGGTAGTCAGGTTTCATCATTCTAGCTGGTAAAGTAACTCTCTTCTTTGCCTATTGATTCAGAGGTGTTAGGAACCCAAATGGGTCAGACAACAGTTATAACTGCCAGTGAAGTAGAATCACTGGTGTGCCTCCCAGTGGAAGCATACCTCCTTTTGGAACTAAGACATCTAGACAGCAGAGAATTAGGCTGTGAGAACAAAAAGCAAAAAATTGGCTAGTGGATTACTAGGAGGAATATTGAGTGGTGCTACTCTTATTTACAGCCCTTGCATTCTGGATGCACGAATCCTGGCCATGTCAGAAATTTCACTCAAGTTTTTCTATTTCTGTTCTTCCACAATGAAGATTTTTTAAATAATAATATGTCCAGGCATGTAGAGGCATTGTAGCAAAGAATATGTATAAAAATCATATAGATTTGTGAGGAGTTCGTATTACTAGAAAAAGAATCCCTCAACAATTTCAGATCATTATATGAAGTAAAATCAAATCAGTGTTAGATGTCTTGTCTCTGATCAGCTATTATATCCTTCACTGACAATACTTATTTTATAAGAGGATATTTTCTTTTTATGAGCTTTTAAGCTTTTTTGCATTTTCCACAAAATAAGGCATTTTCTCACAGCAGACCTTGCTTCCTAAAATTTATGTGAACATAGTGTGTGACCAATGTAGCAATGAGCTGGAAGTGAAGCTGTGGCCTAGCCGTTCAGTTGCTTCGAACGTCATTGTTTTGATACATCAGGTTTCAGGTTCCATCCCTGGTCATGGCACCTACAAGAGTTAGCCAATGAATGAGTACATAATTGGAGCGACAAATCAATTCCTCTCTCTCCTTCTCTCTCTAAAATCAATAAATAAAAAATTTAAACTGGAAATGAAATGGGAAAGTCATTTTATATAGTTCTTTATTTTTATGTAACTATAATATATAAATTATATGCTAGAGAACTATGCTATCATATATTTCTTTTCTAATAAAATATATGTTACAATAAGAAGTTCAGTATAGCCCTAACTGGTGTTGCTCAGTGGATAGAGCGTCAGCCTGCAGACTCAAGGGTCCCAGGTTCGATTCTGGTCAAGGGGATGTACCTTGGTTGCAGGCACATCCCCAGTAGGGAGTATGCAGGAGGCAGCTGATTGGTATTTCTCTCTCATCAATGTTTCTAACTCTCTATCCCTCTCCCTTCCTCTCTGTAAAAAATCAATAAAATGTATTTTAAAAAAAAAAGAAGTTCAGTATACGATATTTCTAATGTCTTATTAAGTCATAAAATTCTACATGTTAATATCATATTGAGGCTGAGAGGGAACAAATACTGTAAATATCAATCATATTTTCTACCCAAATTCAGAAACAGTCAAGAGACAGAGAGAAAATAAGAGAAGCAGATCGAGAGAAACCAAGATGGCGGCATAGGTAAACACCAGAGATTGCTGCCTTGCACAACCACTTCAAAAATACAACTAAAAGACTGAACGGACATCATCCAGAACCACAGGAAGGCTGGCTGAGTGGAAATTCTACAACTAGAAGGAAAGAGAAAAGCATACCGAGACTCAAAGGAGGTGCGGTGCGGAAGTAAAATACAAAGGTGCGGAGGTGCGTGCGGAGAGGGCTGGCAGCTGAGGTCACGATTCTCTTTTTCAATTGGGAGGGAGTCTCAGGCTCTGAGCTCCAGTTCTGGGCAAGTCTCTGGGGACCCAGACTCATACAAGAGAAACAGGACTGTCTGGCATCTGTGGGAACTCGAGGGCAGCTTTCTCTCGGAGGCACACGCAGTGATTGCCGGGGCCTCTGAGGGCAGGACTGAGAGCAGCCATACTGCTCGCTCTGCCTGCCCTGTTGATCCCCTGAGGCTCTGCCCAACCCAAGCCGGGCATGCAGGCTTTTGAATATGAAAGGCCCTGTCCTTTGTAATCTGAAAATTACTTAACAAACTGCAGCTGCCCAAGGCCCCAGGGCAACTTGCATTGCTTTACAGCTGGTTTCTGCTGGATAGCCTCAGGCAGAGGCTAGATTAGCACCTCCTTAGATCCAAGAGCCAGTGTACCCAGTGGTCAGAGCGGGACCATCCAATTACAACTCCACAGATGCATAAGGGACACACTCAGGGGGAAGACTCAGTGAGCACCAAAGTCCCACTGAAGCAAGTCTTGCCCCAGAAGGGTGTCTTCAGCACAGAAGTTCTCCCACTGCAGACACAGCTGATTCTCACAGCCAATTGGCCTGGAGGTCAAATCCTCCCAGTGTTACCTACAACAATCAAGGCTTAACTAAAACAAGACTGTGCACAAAGCCCACAAGGGGGTGCACCAAGAGTGCCTACCTCAGGTAATTGGGGAGGCTGAGCCACTGGGCCCTAGAGGACACTTAGCACAGAAAGCCACTCTGTCGACACAGTGAAGCATAAAAAATGCAGAGACAAAGAAACAGGACACAAATGACAGAAATGGAGGAAAACAAACTACTAGATATAGAGTTCAAAACCACACTTTTAAGGTTTTTCAAAAACTTTATAGAAACCGCCGATAAACTTAACGAGACCCTCAAGAAATCTAGTGAGACCCTCCATGTTGTGATAAAGGATCAACTAGAAATTAAGCATACACTGACTGAAATAAAGAATATTATACAGACTCCCAACAGCAGACCAGAAGATCACAAGAATCAAGTCAAAGATTTGAAATGTGAAGAAGCAAAAAACACCCAACCAGAAAAGCAAAATGAAAAATGAATCCAAAAATACGAAGATAGTGTAAGGAGCCTCTGGGACAGCTTCAAGCATACCAACATCCAAATTATGGGGGTGCCAGAAGAAGAGAGAGAGCAAGATATTGAAAACCTATTTGAAGAAATAATGACAGAAAACTTCCCCTACCTGGTGAAAGAAATAGACTTACAAGTCCAGGAAGCGCAGAGAACCCCAAACAAAAGGAATCCAAAGAAGACCACACCAAGACACATCATAATTAAAATGCCAAGAGCAAAAGACAAAGAGAGAATCTTAAAAGCAGCAAGAGAAAGAAAGTCAGTTATCTACAAGGGAATACCCATAAGACAGTCAGCTGATTTCCCAATAGAAACTTTGCAGGCTAGAAGGGAATGGCAAGAAATATTCAAAGTGATGAATACCAAGAACCTACAACCAAGATTACTTTATCCAGCAAAGCTATCATTCAGAATTGAAGGTCAGATAAAGAGCTTCACAGATAAGGAAAAGCTAAAGGAGTTCATCACCACCAAACCAGTATTATATGAAATGCTGAAAGGTATCCTTTAAGAAGAGGAAGAAGAAGAAAAAGGTAAAGACACAAATTTTGAACAACAAATACACATCTATCAACAAGTGAATCTAAAAATAAAGTGAATAAATAATCTGATGAACAGAATGAACTGGTGATTATAATAGAATCAGGGACATAGAAAGGGAATGGACTGACTATTCTTGGGGGGGAAATGGGTGTGGAGTGTGAGGGAAGAGACTGGACAAAAACGGTGCACCTATGGATGAGGACAGTGGGTGGGGAGTGAGGGCAGAGGGTGGGGTGGGAACTGGGAGGAGGGGAGTTATGGGTGGAAAAAAGAGGAATACTGTAATAATTTGAACAATAAAGATTTAATTAAAAAAAGATTTTTATCAAAGGTCAGATAAGAAACTATAAACATAAAACAAGAAACTGTAGAAAGTCAAAGGAGGATCCAAAACATATGATGAAGTAACCATATAGGCATGCTTATAGGATCAAATGATATAGATACAGATGTAATAGGACAATAAACAGAGAACCTGTCTGTGCTGATCATCTGAAAAAAAATAAAAATTAAAAAAATAAGAGAAGCAGATATGAAAATATGAATATTATTGATGAAGTATGGGCTGGAGGACATGGCTTCATGTATATTGAACACAAGAATTAGCCTTTGAACACAATCACAGACATTGTGAGACAACCACAAACTTGACTCCACAAGGGAAAAAATCTATTGTAAAATCAACAGCATAACAAATTTATGCAGGAATGGGGTAGAAAAGGAAATGTGCGGATGAGGTGGACATAGGGAAGCCAGGTGAAATACTGTAATTTTGTCTGTATGAAAACAAAAAGAAGTAGGGAATAATATTCTTAACACTCTTTTGTTTCCCAAATTTGCTTATGGTGTCATTGTAGAATTCTAGAGCACAGTTCTAATAAAAGACAGACATCATACACAGATGCAGTCAGCAGGGAGAATGTTGAGTGAACACTTATTTACACACTGTCTCCTATCTGAAGAAAGCTGAGATACAATATAGAGTTTGATAATTCCTTTACATAGTATTCTTTTGTCTCCTGCTCCATTAATACATTCTCAATAGATTAAAAATAAAACTGCACTCCAAGTTATACAAAAGGATCCCTCTTTGATTCTCTGTGATATTTATATGTATACTGTATAACAAATTGCTCGCTAACTGTATATACATGAATTGAATATTAAAAATATTTATCCGGTTTGGCTTGGTGGGTAGAGCATCGGCCTGCAGACCGAAGGTTCCCGGGTTCAATTACAGTCAAGGGCAGTTCCTCGGTTGTGGGCACATCACTAGTAGGGGGAGCACAGGAGGCAGCTGATCAATGTTTCTCTCTCATCACTGTTTCTAACTCTCGATCCTTCTCCCTTCCTCTCTGTAAAAAAATCAATAAAATATACTTTAAAAATGTATTAATATTTGTGTTTCCTTATCAAATATATTTGTTAACATTAAAAAACTGTTCAAGATGGTTTGAGTTTTTAGATATACATAAGACTTTATTTATATTTTAAAATATGTTTAAATTAATTTGATTGTATCAATTAATTCCCAAAATTGTAATTAACTCTATTTGGATAGAAACTGGAAACTTGGCCAAGAAAATTAAAACAAATCCTACAAATTTCAGTTTGGGCTTGACATTTGTAAATCTTATATTCCAATTCATTTAAATGTAAAAATTTATAATGAAGTAATTGTGATTAATATTGATTAGAATAATTCTGGCACATCAGTATCAACTTTATATATATTTTGTGTCTATCCATTTGAAAATTAAAGCTGGCTGTTCTTTGAGGCAAACAATGCAATATTTCCTTAAGAATAATTTTAGGTTTCAAATGTATAAAAATCAAAAAAATAAAGATATATCATATTTATTAAATAAAATATGGTTAGAAAATATTATTAAAATATTGTCTAAAATTGAAGCTTTAATTAATAAGCTAAAGTTATTACCTTCTACTAAGTTTCAAGGATATAAAAATTATCTTTACATTCTATTAAAGCACTGCATGCACTTCCATTTTCTGCTTTATCTTTCAGAAATAATATCTGGATTGATGTGCTACTGAACTGCTTCGGTGCCTGGGGCTGGCTCTGCCTTGGGTTGCTCTGGGACCATTTGTTTGTCAGGCAATTTCCAGGTTCTAGAAAGTCAGAATAGTGACTTTGTGACAGTGAGGGAAAGGAAGGGCCACTGTAGGCAGGATGAGGGAGTTAGCCCTGGACAAGCTGCTGTAGCTACTGCTCCCTGGGGTGCAGATCTCCTTAAGACCCTTAGAGCTTAGGATAGAAGAAGCAAAGGACACTCCTGAGGAAACAGGGACGTGGGCATGCTCAAAGAAGAGCCCATGTTGGTGTTCTTTGTCCTGAGGGTTTTATTGATTGTCTATACCGGTGATGGAGAACCTTTTGAGCTCGGCGTGTCAGCATTTTGAAAAACCCTAACTTAACTCTGGTGCTGTGTCACATATAAAAAATTTTTGATATTTGCAAACATAGTAAAACAAAGACATATTTTTGATATTTACTTTATATATTTAAATGCCATTTAACAAAGAAAAATCAACCAAAAAAATGAGTTTGCGTGTCACCTCTGACATGCGTGTCAGAGGTTCGCCATTACTGGTCTATACTATAGGCAGGAGTTGAGGGAAGGTTCAAGAGGAGGACCTCAATAGAATATTAATTAGATTTCTGGGTCTGTTTTTAATATGCTGATGTATTAAAATGAGCATAAAATGGATCTGAGTTATTTTCTGGTTAGTTTTACCTTGATCTTGGATTAGTCTAATTGTTTTTGTTTGTTTGTTTTGTTGTTATCTATCTCCCTGACTCACGGGATTTAAACCACCTGCTCTTAGGTATCTTTGGTTAGGGAGGATAGATTTAGATTACCTGCTCTTAAGTCTCTTTCGTTAGGGAGGATAGAGTCTTGTGATTTAGCAGCTGGCTGTTAATTGCTCAGCTGTCTGTTCAGCCATTTGTCTTAGTTTCCTCATTCCATTTGCAGGGAATTTTTCTAGTTTCTCACTACCCTGACTCAGACCTACCTGCAGAAATTGATTAAAATCTATTGGTTAAATAACAACAACAAAAAGGGCATTAAATAAATCTTTAAACTGCAAATATGGTAAAGAATGCTCAGCAAAAAACCAAGATTGTTTAGGGTCTCTCACAAGACTCGGGGGCTAGTAACTAAACCCAAGAAATGCTGATTAAAGTTCATAGGCTGCCAAGAATCCTCCTTAATCTATTCCTCAATATTGACTCTCCCACAAGAGTGGATAAGAAATAAAATGCCCTACTAACTTAGCACTCCTAGAGGACTAGAATAAAAACTACTATTCTCAAAAAGTGAAAATGGGTGAACACAAACCAAATAGTCTTCCCTGATAATTTATATCCACAGTATAGTTCTGATGTGGGCTTGCATCTTAAGTAGTCATTGATATTATGCTCCAAAATTCTCAAGATTAGAATTTGTTTTATTGGGGTCCTGGAGTGGTCAACTAGACCGCTGATAAAAACACATAAGCCTGTGTGATGATGCTACCTCTATTCTAAGACTCAAAGGAATCTAACAAGCAAAATTTCAAGAAAAATAAGGACTTAATCATGAAAATTTACAAAGCATGTAGGGAAAAACACATAAATCATCAATGACAAAGAACAGAATCAAGAGTGTAATTATTATTCTCCAAATATAAATTAAATATGTTTAACATCCTGAAGATTACAAAGAAGACTTGAAAGTGTGAGTAAACTTCAGGAAATATTGAAAAACAAAATCCCTATAATTAAAAACAAAATAATTCAAATTAAACTGTCACATGATATATTCAATGTCATATTTGAACTGAGATAAAGATAGAATTAATACTCTGAAAGAAAGACCTAGTAATATAACTGAGAAGGAAATACAGATATGTAAAATGATGAAAAAAATGTCTAAGAGATGAGACATGGAAGATAAAATGAGGTCTATAGTGAAACATACATTTAAATGATTGAATTATAGCTATGCTCAAAATTAGATACATCTAAAGTAAAAATTAACATAGTATTGAGTTAAACATCAAACTTTATAAGACAAAATAACATTCCATTTAAAAAAAATTAAACACCATAAAAACAATAAATATAGTATTTATGCATAAAAAGCTATGCAGCAGTAAAATTCCCTTGCATCCATCTTGTGATCTTAAAGCCATAAAAATGAAGACAAAGGATATATGTAGTGGACCAAAGGAGATGAGAAGCTAAGATTCCTAGTGGGTGAATCTTTGAGCTGTCATACTAGTTCTGAACAGTCTGACCTCAGTCTTTTTATATCATGAGACACAAATCCCTATCAGGTAGTTAGCCTCTGGTAGTTGAATTTTCTATTAGTCTCAGTTAAAAAAAAAACAAACCTGAAGTTTAATCTTCCTAAGAGCTTCCTAAAAGAACTACATTCATGCTATAATCTATGGCTCAGTTTATTGGAGCATCATCCTATGCACCATAAAGGTTGGGCTCTGTCAGGGTACTCACGGAGTTTTGGGTTTGATCCCCAGAGGTAAGCAATTGATTTTTCTCTCTCACACAGGTGTTTCTCTCTCCCTTCCCCCTCCTCTATCTCTAAAATTAGTAAACATATTCTCGGGTGAAGATTTTTTTAAAAAGGACCTCATTTGCTACTCCTTCACCACTGAGAATTATCATCTTTTAATATATCCACCTTCTCAATAACTGAAAAGCCTCATCTTAATTTTCCATAAATTTATTTGCTGAATATTGAAAATGTTTTTACATTCTTATTAAAGTGTTTTCTTTTTGAAGTTTTGGAGCATAACATGTATCCTCTTATGTTTTGAATATTCATGTTATCATTAATTACAAAATGTGTTTTATATGATAAAAATATTTAACCATTTGCTGTTTATTTAAAATGTTATCTATTGATTAAATTTATTTCCACAGACACCTCAGGCAAAAGATATAAGGTGCTTGAAGCGATATTGATGATTATCTTTTATGTGGTACAACCTGTTGAGTCTGCTCAAACTCCTAGCGGTTCTAGAAATGAGTGACGTTCACAATGCCCTGTCTCTGGCTTCTTTTGTAGAGTTGATTCATGTCATATTTGGTCTTTTTTTCTGGTGCCTTCTATTTTTCCATCATTTGCTGTCTTTTCTAAAGAGCCCTGCCTTCTTATGATGGCCTAAAACAGCTTCAGTTTTCATCATGTTGCCTTCAGTGATGTTTCAGGCTTAATTGTTCTAGGACCCATTGTTCATCTTTCTGGATGTCCAGGGTATTAGTACAGTTCTGCTCCAGCACCATATTTCAAATGAATCAAGTTTTTTCCTCAGCTTTCATCACTGTTCAACTTCCATATCCTTACATAGGCATTAGAATATGAGGGCGTGGATGATGTTGACCTTGGTCTCTAATGACACATATTTGCTCTTAATTTTTTTATATAAATTTTTCTACTGCTGATCATCCGAATCTCAGCCTTGTCTTGATTTCTTCGATGCAGTCTCCATCTGAATTGATGACTGTACCAAGATAAGCACAATCCTTTAACAATTTTGATATCTTCATTATTTATACATTTTCCCTACCAAAATATAGGATATAAATTCCTCCTCCGACCCTCCCACAGTCAATTGGTTTTCTTCACATATAAAGGTATGCACATTATTTATTGGTTTTCTTAGCTTGCACTGTTATTTAATAAATAAAATTTAGCCTTTCTTCTCATTAAGAAGGTGCTACTTTCGCTTCTTTTGAAGTGATCAATAAAATATTAATGCAGTACATAAGAACAGAAAAAAAATATTAGCATATATTGCTATCAAATAAGAGAGAGCTAAACTTACAAAAAATAATTATCTTTAGTGAATATTATATCAAAGCATACCTATGGGAAAATATGCTTTTATATAAATCTGTCTTCTACGACTTAGTATGTGCCAAAATGTCTTTCCTCATGTTATTGCTCTAAATAAAATGCATTATTTCACATCTCTGAGAATTCCTCTCCATTCTTTACAATAGAAACTAATTCAAAACTTGCTTTCCTATAAAGGTCCTGTAACCAGCCATTTATCTCATCCTTTCTTATTTTTCACAGATGTTTAATTTTTATAGCCTTAGCATAATTATAGTGACTATAATATGAGTACTATTTTCCCTCTATATTCCTACAATATTTAATCCAGTGTCATGCATATAGCAGGTGCTCATTATAAACCTGTTGAATATTATTCTACTTTTAAAAATCTGTCAGAATAACTTGTCAGTCTCTGCATATCCTACCCGTACCCCCTGTGAATCAGCACTAACAGTTTACTCAATTCTTCCTGATAATAAGTTAAGAAGAATCATATGTAAGATTGTATTACTTTCTCAGAGTATAAGGTGTATTTTAATGTTAACCTGGCATAGCTAGTAAAATAAATTTAATTAATGTATATGCTTTGAACTAAATAAACAGCAAATATTTTAATATACCTACCATATGAAACACATTTTGAAATTAATAGTAATATCAATATTCTAAAACTTTTTCACACTCTTGGGACATTCTTAGTGAAATATCAAGCCATACCATGAGAAGAATGACTAACAGGACTCTATTTTCTGTGATTGATGTTTAAAGCAGGAAAGTTAAATTTTTTTCAGCATAAATATTTACTCAGGTAGTTTTTATGGGTATACTGATGGTTTAGTGTTCTGCCAGATCTAAGAACTTGGCAGAGCTAAGTCTCTATGTTTGTAGGTGACAGGCCACTGCTGTGACAGGTGCACTGCCTACAAACAAGATTATGCAGTAGAAAGCTCACTATAGGGGGAGTTTTAATATGGTAGAGCCTATTATGTGTACCTAGAAAGTATTTACTCAATGTCACTACTAACAATCCCAGGCAATGAAGAGGGCATTCAGTTTATTTGGTGGATGCTGTTGACATTAGAGGGATTTTAGGATCTCTTCTAATAGTGACAATCTGAATGAGGAAGATGCAGAAACCAGTAAGATATATTAATTGTACAGCAAACAGAGAAATGTGAAAAAGATAGAAGTGGATACATGCTTGTGCAAATTGAATGGTAATGTTAGTGAAGAAGTGACTGCTGTTTGAGAATCTTGTGTTAGACAAGTGTTACACAAAAATACAGAGGGTGGGACAAAGAGTGCACCCAAATTAATGAAATAAACTCACCCAAATTGATGGAACGTATATTCCTCTGATCTGACGTAGATTCCCTGTGTTGTTGGTTCCTTACCATTCTATGTGTCTCGAAAAACAGGAATAGCACAGATGGTATAGTCCTATGTGCAGTTCTAAGGGTTTTAGTCCATTATCATATAAGTAATACAGAGGTGTAAGTGTAAAGATACACTGAATTTGCTAGTACACATGAAGAAGACAGGAAGGTATAATTCCTTCTAAGTGCATCGAGGCCATTACATATTTGATTGACACATTTGAAGAGTTTAAAAATATGAGTCAAAAATTAAATCATAGATGTAAGTATATAATTTTCAATTATGGAAATGCAATCTCCTTCTACCCAGGACGAAAAAAAGAGAGAGAAAATATGCTACATCAAATGGATATTTAATACAAATACAAATTGCTATGCTGAGTCTGGTTAATCAGGCATACTCCCCATGCCCCAGTACCTCAGTTCTGGACACCGAATGAAGAAGTTTGAGGGAGAGGAGTTGTTCTGAAAAAAGGTTGTCTGTATTCTATAAGACCCATAAAGTATGGGCCAGAATTCCCTCCTGTTATAAAAATTCTTTGAGTAAAGTGGCTAGTGTACAAATGTGGTTTTAGGCCTTAATGATATGGTGGCTTGGCTTTGCTGACATGCTTTCTTAGATTTTAAAAACAAAGATTGAAATTTACCCATTGTGATTCAATTTCCCAATGTATAAGAAAGGAGAACTGGAGTAGAAAGTCATTATAGCTTATTTTTTCAATGAGTGAAAAAATAATCATAAAAATAAACTCTTAGATAAAATAAGATTAAAATTTTATTTTAAAGAATACTTCCTCCTGTTTGTAGTAAACTAATATTTAGTAATATATACTTTTACTGAATGCATGGGCATGCCATTATAATTCCTTCAAATACATTATATTTTTATGCACTGGAAATTTTTTTAATGAAATATTTGCTTGTCTACATGTACTATGTAGGAATTCATTAAAATTTATTATATTTTTCAGTTTGCTTTGTATGAATGTTTACTCATATTTACCTTGTCTGCCTGTACTGTGTAGAAATGCATTCAAATTTATTGTATATTATGTCTTGCTTTCTGGTTAGCATCATTACTCAAATATATTACAGTATTAGCTTATACAGGGTTTTGTAGCCTAATATTTACCAGTATACAAATACATGTATTATTTCTGACTTTATATCCTTAAATTATTTTTCAGTGCCAGTCTGATATTTATGTTTATGCAAACTATATGCTTTAATACAGGATCCCATTGTATACTATACTATATTTATGTCAACAAAATAAATTTTTACAACAAAATAAAATTACTTTCAGAAGCTGTTGAAAAAAGTGCTGAGGGTTTTTTTTTTGTCAAAAGTTTTCCTTTACATATTTTAACAATTCTTTATGCCTACATGCCTCTAATGCCAGGCAATAGACGGGTTTCCGAGAACATGAAGAAAAGACTCTCCTCAGGGAATGCTAAGAAAGCAGTTTCTTAGGGTGTGTCAACGTGTACCTCTCTCAGTGAGATCTATTGTGTAATTGTGAGACTCCCCCAGATGGAGAGTTTAAAATAAAGCTTGTTCCCTGCAACCAGCTCAGAATGGCTGCCTTCACGGTGCAGTAAATAAGGTCAGAATGACCAAAAGAGAACTCAGCACAGGGATTGAAAAAGAAACACAGAGAACACTGTTCAAAATGCTCATGGACTTAGTAGCTAAAGTTTTGTCTTATGACAGAAACTGGGGGATATTTATTTATGATATTTATTATTTGTGCCTAAAATCACAGTTAGCTCACATTTATATGACAAACAAAAACATTAAGAGTATTTCACATATGGTGGTATTTGTGATTACTAGTCATTTGTAATATCACCATTAATCTGCTATTAATCCATAAACTCTGAGTCAACTCTCATACCTTTTCTCTCTTACTTTTATATTAAATTAGCCATCAAAGCATGATGTTTATAATTTGGTTCACTTGTTCTTTTATTTTCTACATAGCAGTAAAGTCCAACACCCCTTTTATTCTTAACATTCTAGTTTACAAGGCTACCTTAATCCTGCATTATCGTTACTTAGACCACTGCAGGTGCCTCCTAATTGACCTTCTATATCTATATAAACGATGCTATCTCATAAATATCCTCCTCAGAATCAGCTTTATTTATTTGTAGTTTGGGTCATTTCAGAGATTTAAAAGTAGACTCTGGTGGAGATCTCTTTTGGTGATGATCATCTTTTCTCCTTTTGCACCATTAGCATCACCTAAATACAGTCATTTGAAGAGCTGGAGAGGTGGATAGTTCTTACTGTTTTTCTCATGCTAGTTCTCTTTCCCTCAGACCCTACACACCTACACACTCATCAATGCAAAACAAAATAAAACAACACATATTTAATGTTTTAAAAGAAAAAATTTCTTCATTATTTGAGGCATTATCATAATACTAGAGGCCCGGTGCATGAAACTCATGCACTTGGGGTGGGGGGGGGTCCCCTCATCCAAGATTGCTAGAGGGCGCAGGCCAGGCTGAAGGACCCCACCAATGCATGATCAGGGCTGGGGAGGGATGCAGGAGGTTGGCCAGCTGGGGAGGGAACATGGGAGGGCTCCAGGGCATGTTCAGCCCGTCTTGCTCAGTCCCGATCAGCCAGACCTCAGTGGCAAGCTAACCTACTGGTCAAAGTGTCTGTCCCCTGGTGCTCAGTGCACATCACAGCAAGCAGTTAAGTGGACTTAGCATATCATTAGCATATTACACTTTGATTGGTTGAACAGATGACCGGATGACCAGATACTTAGCACATTAGGCTTTTATTATATAAGATTGTTCCTGCTCAGATACCCAATCTTCCCTTCCACTCTGACATTCTCCAGGTTGAATACAACAGTTAGATTAAATTGTTTATTCCTTTATGACGATACTTTTCATTTTGTTACCTTTTATTTGGAGTTTCACTTCTTTCCCTTAGTCTTTAAAATTTATTCATTTTAAACCCCAGTTAAAAGTTCAATTTTGCCCTAACCGGTTTGGCTCAGTGGATAGAGCGTCGGCCTGGGGACTGAATGGTCCCAGGTTCGATTCCGGTCAAGGGCATGTACCGTGGGTGCAGGCACATCCCCAGTAGGAGGCGTGCAGGATGCAGCTGATTGATGTTTCTCTCTCATCGATGTTTCTAACTCTCTATCCCTCTCCCTTCCTCTCTGTAAAAAAATCAATAAAATATATTTTTTTTAAAAAGTTCAATTTTGTTACAAACAACCATAAAAGTGCTTAAAATTAGAAGTTTTTATCTCCTCTGAACACCACAAAGCCCTCTCTGCTCTATTATGACAAATCCCCTATTTTGTAACATTATAATTTTAGTATGCCTTACGTCCCCTTCTATAGCACAAGCCTAAGAATGGCAGGTATTTTGCTATTTTATGTCCTTCACTGTAACTCATTAGGAATCATGTGCAAAGGAATATTCCATAAGTAAGTATTTAATGAATAATATATTGTTACTAAAAAGCAAAAGATTTTGATGAGCTATAAGGGAGAGCAACATAAACTATTATTTAATTATCCAGCTTATTGTCTTTTGATCTATCTGACTGACTAATGATTAAAAATACCTGATGTGAGAAACATGTTTTCTGGAAATAATAATATAGTAATATATAGTAATATAGTAATGTCATCCTTAAATATAGCCACTTAGTTAGCAGACAAATCTCCTAGGCCCAGATATTTAAAAATAATATCTAATCTTTGTGAAAATTTAAAAATCATTTTTCCATGATAATATTTGTGATGCTGCCATAAAAATGCAGGAAAAGATTTAAGTTTCTCTAGATCAGCAGTTCTCAACCTGTGGGTCATGACTCCTTTGGGGGGTCGAACGACCCTTTCACAGGGGTCGCCTAAGACCATCGGAAAACACATATATAATTACATATAGTTTTTGTGATTAATCACTAAGCTTTATTTATGTTCCATTTGTAACAATGAAATTGGGGGTCACCACAACATGAGGAACTGTATTAAAGGGTCAAGGCATTAGGAAGGTTGAGAACCACTGCTCTAGATAGACACAAGGTTACCTTTAAAATAGTTTATTCCAGACATCACAATTACAACTAAACTACAGAACAACTATCATTCAGAACCTCCTCAAATCTGATTGAATGAAAGTCATATAACTAGGGAATTAAAGAAGAAACTACATAAAGATTGGTAGGAGGGACAGAGATGCAGAATGGGCTGGTCTCACATTCACACAAAAAATTGGGAGGGACATCATGGATGCAGAGTTTCCCCTTGGAAGTGAGGGCTCCCAGCCCCACATCAGCCCTCCAGCCCACCTCCCCTCCCTCATCCCAGGCTGCTAGTACCAGGAAGAGAAGTACCAAAACTACTGGCTCAAAAGCCTGTGGGGATTGAGTTTTAGAAAGATGTAGGGCTGCTGGAGTTTCAGGCAGTTCTTCCTAAAGCAAGCATGTCAAACTCAAAGGCTAACTCGGGCTAAATAAACAAGGTTTAAGTTTATGTGGGCCACAAAAAAACAAAAGCTTCAATTTCCATATAAATGTAGGTTTATTTTGATAGAGACATGCTGAATACAAAGTAGCAATGAATACATGCTGAAATAAATGAATAATGTCTAAGATAAAATAATAGAACATTTTAATAAAAATTAATATTTTTTCTTGAACATTAACTTACCAGACACAGAATAACTGCACAAATTAATAAATGTAATGCAAATAAACCTATTTTTCTTGTTCTCCAAAAGTGAAATATTTCCTGTTGCACACACCAACACATCAGTCCAAGACTAATGACTTGGTAATTGGCTGCTAAAATATTCGCTGCTATTGTTAGTGGACAGAAATGATGCGCCTGCGCGTAAGGCACGTAAGGGAAATGAATGCAACACGATTACAGTAATCCATCATTAGCGAACATTGTAGTTTGTTGTTAATAATTATGTATAAGAGTAAACTGTAAAAATTAAGTTACAAAATTTATATTAAAACGTTTCTTACATATCGTTATATTGGCTGAGCCACAAAAACATTCCTTGTGGGACATGAGTTTGACATGCTTGTCTCAAATGGTTCATGAATGAACTTACTTGGACTCACTCCCTCTAATCTCAGTGCTGGGAAAACAACTTGAAAAGAACCAGGGACATATGGGGAGCAACTTAATCATCTGACATCAAGATGAGAGCTGGGGGAAGAGTAGCTTTCTCCCAGACAGAAGTGCTGGCCAAGGCATTTGTTCCTTTGATGAACCACCCCCCACAAATTTGGCTGGTGGGCTCCATCTCTGAGACTTCATTGACCCGGCTAAAACCCTTTGCCCTGCCCTGATGATTCCGTGAGACCTAACACTACCCAAATTTCAGGCCTACCAAACTGTTTCAAATGTCTTTCCCATAGGAACGACTGTTAATGACTCATGTTTCAGATTTTCCTAAAATCTCTCAGAGAAGCAGCACCTGGCATCAGCATGACCCGTACCTCTCACAAAGTGGCCCCAGACCTGGTACTAGCAGCAGCCAGCCTTGGTTTGCAGTTCGACCATACTTGGGAACTTCCAAGCCAAGCACAGGTAGCAGCCATCTGCAGATTTATTTGTACCTCATGGCAGGTGACCCTGGGCAGAACACAGGTGGCAGTGGACCTTGGCTTATTCTTCCAGGAGGCTATAGAGCTAATGCACCCAGTGGACATCTTCAGACTACATCAAATCACCATCTAATCACCTCCACAAGTGACGTACTCAAAGGGCAAACTCAGTAGCCACCAGAATTCCACTGAAGTAAATCCCACTTTGTAGGGTGGGCCCATGGACAGCTATTCTTCCATGGTGTTTGCAGCCAGTCCTCAAAGCTGGTCACCTGGGAGTAAATCGCTCCCATTGATGTACCAACAACAATCAAGAATCAACTATAAACAGGAATATGTACATAGCTCAAATGGGGGATGCAATTTGAGTGCCCAGCTTGGGTGATTGGGGAGGTTGTGCCACTGGACCCCCTATATAATGCCTACTACATTAGAACACTCTACCAAGTCTGGGAGACATAGCAAATCTACCTAACACATAGACACAAACACAGGGAGGCTGCCAAAATGAAGAGAAAACAACAACAAAAACAAACAAACAAACAAAAATCCACACATCACAAATGAAAGAAAAGAAGAAAACTCCAGGAAAAACACATGGACACAAGGAAATTACTAATGCAGATTTCAAAACACTGGTTATTAAGGTGCTCAATGGATTTAATGAAAACCTCAACAGCATAAAAAAGGCCAGTCAGAAATGAAGGATACAACTAAAATGAAGAATAATTTACAAGGAATATACTGTAGATGAGATTAAGCCAAGAATCAAATCAGGAGTTTGGAATATAAAGAAGCAAAAATTACTCAATCAGAATAGCAAAAAGAAAAAAAGAATCCAAAAATGTGAGGATAGTGTAAGGATCCTCTGGAACAACTTCATGCATACAAACACTTGCATCATGGGAGTGTCAGAAGGAGAAGAGAGAGAACAAGAAATTGAAAATATATTTGAAAAAATGACAGAAACTTCTCTAACTTGGTGGAGGAAATAGGCATATAAGTCCAGGATGCATAGAAAGTCCCAAACAAGACAAACCCAAAGAGGCCCACACCAAAGCACATCATAGTTAAAATACAAAATATTATCAACATAATAGAAGCATTATATGACAAGCCTACAGCCAACATCATACTCAATGGGCAAAATCTAAAACCATTTCCCCTAAGAACAGGAACAAGACAGGGATGCCCACTTTCACCACTCCTGTTCAACATAGTACCAGAAGTGCTAGCCATAGCGATCAGACAAGGAGAAGAAATAAAAGGCATTCAAATTGGAAAAGAAGAAGTAAAACTGTCATTATTCTCAGATGACATGATATTGTACATAGAAAACCCTAAAGACTCCATCAAAAAACTAATAGATTTAATAAATGAATTTGGGAATGTAGAAGAATACAAAATTAAAACCCAGAGATCTATGGCTTTTTTGTATATCAATAATGAACTCACAGAAAGAGAAATTTTAAAAAATACCATTTACCATTGCGCCAAAAAAATTAAGATACCTAGGGATAAATTTAACTAAGGAAGTAAAAGACCTGTACTCAGAAAACTACAGGACATTGAAAAAAGACATGGAAGAAGACATAAACAAATGGAAGAATATACTGTGTCCATGGATTGGAATAATCAACATCATTAAAATGTCCATACTACCCAAAGCAATTTATAGATTCAATGCAATCCCCATTAAGATCCCAACAAAATATTTCACAGACCTAAAACAAACTCTCCAGAAATTCATATAGAATAAAAAAAGAACTTGAATAACTGCAACAATATTCAGAAAGAAGAACAAAATAGGAGGGGTCACAATACCAGATATCAAGCTGTATTACAAAGCCACTGTTCTCAAAAGTGTCTGGTACTGGCACAAGAACAGACATATAGACCAAGAGAACAGAACAGAGAACCCAAAAATTGACCCAAGCAATTATGCTCAATTAATATTTGACAAAGGAGGCAAGAACATACAATGGAGTCAAGAGAGTCTCTTCAATAAATGGTATTGGGAAAATTGGATAGATACATGCAAAAAAATGAAACTAGACCACCAACTTACACCATACACAAAAATAAACTCAAAGTGGATAAAGGACTTAAGCATAAGATGGGAAACCATACAAATCTTCGAAGAATCCATAGGCAGCAACATATCAGACATATGTCATAGCAATATCTTTACTGATACAGCTCCTAGGACAAAGGAAACTAAGAAGAAAATAAACAAATGGGACTACATAAAAATAAATAGCTTTTGCACAGAAAAAAACCCATCAACAAAACAACAAGAAAGCCAACTGCATGGGAGAACATATTTGCCAATGTTATATTCAAGAAGGGTTTAATCTCCAAAGTCTATAGGGAACTCATAGAATTTAACAAAAGAAAGATAAACAATCCAATCAAAAAATGGGCAAAGGACCTAAATAGATACTATTCAAAGGAGGACATACAGAAGGCTAAGGTTACTGTTTGATTCCTGGTCTGGACACATGCTTGGGTTACAGGCATGATCCCCAGCAGGAGGCAGCCAATCAATGATTCTCTGTCATCATTAATATTTCTATCTTACTCTTTCTCCCTTCCTCTCTCTGAAATCATATATATATATATATATATATATATATATATATATATATATATATATCCAGAATTCAGTATTCTTTAAAAAAAAAAAAAAGAAAGAAAATAAAGCAGTTAATTACCTACAAGGGAGCTCCCACATGACTGTCAGCTGATTTTTCAATAGAAACTTTGCAGGACAGACAGGATTATCAAGAAATATTTAAAGTGATGAAAAATAAGGGTCTACAACCAAGATTACTCTACCAGCAAGGCTATTATTTAGAATTGAAGTACTGATAAAGAGATCCTCAGATAAGAAAAAGTTAAAGGAATTCATCACCATCAAACCAGTATTATATGAATTGTTAAGGGGTCTTCTTTAAGAAAAAGAAGAAAAACAAAGAAGACAAAAAATATGAACAATAAAATGGCAACAAATACATATTTATCAAGAATTGAATCTAAAAAATCAAAATAAATGAATAAGCAGAATAGAAACAGACTCATAAGTAGAACATTTGATGGTTGTCAGTTGAAAGGGGGTATCGGTGGGGGGGGTGAAAAAATTGAATGGATTAAGAAGTACAAAAGGTTGTTACAGAATAGTCATGAGTATGTAAGGTACAACATAGGGAATATAATTAATAATATTTTAATAGCTATGTATGGTGTCAGAATGGTGCTAGATTTATTGAGATGATCATTTAGTAAGTTATGTAATCTCTAAACACTGGGGTGTACACCTAAAACTAAAATAAGAATAATTTAAAAGTGGACAAAAGGAATAAGCCTTGTATTTTATAAATAAATAAATAAATAAATAAATAAATAAATAAATAAATAAATAAATAAATAATAAATAAGGCCTGGCCAGTGTGGCTCAGTTGGTTGTGCATCGTCCTGTGCACCAAAAGGTTGCTGGTTCAATTCTCAGTCAGGGCACATTTCCAGGTTTTGGGCCCAATCCCCAGTCGAGGTGCATGTGGGAAGCAGCCAATCAATGTTGCTCTCTTACATCAATGTTTCTCTCTCTCTCTCTCTCAAATCAATAAAGACATACTAAAATAAAAAATACTTTAAAATACATAAATTAAAAAAGATAAATATAAATATATAAAATAGTTTGTTCCATAAGACTATGGAAAGAATAAATCAAGTTCCACATACTCTACTAGTATTTCATCTCTCTTTCAGCCCCCAGATTTTGTCACAAATATTATGTCAGAACTTCTAACTTGCAAAGGTGTTTGTGAGGAATGATGAGAGGAGAGAAGCAGGTCTCCTTGCCATGCTTCATTCATATTCAGCACAGCAGGCTATGATCTCTGTTTCAAAAATGAAAGCCTATATGAGGGGTTCAAGTTCGTGATTACTTTGTGATTTCCCCCATGGCCTCTGGACATCTCCTCCAGAAGAGATTGGTGCAAATAATTCAAACTAAACCTCTGAGACATTGAGCTAGATGTCCTGGAGTAAAAGATTAGCTTGCAAACTTCTCTGAGGAAAATAGAAAGCGAGGCAGTTAACTCCTGTTAACTGGAACTAAACAGAACAAACAAACAAGTAGAACAACAGCCCTGGGGACTGAGGGTAGAGAACTGTGACTGTCTCGGGAGCCGCAAGCTGCATAATATAAACACCAGTTAGCAGTTATGATAAGAAGATGTAGCCATAGGTTTGTGTGATGTGACTAAGAAATCACTCCCATGACGTAGGAGTCCAAGCCTCACTGAAGAATCAGGATGACACAGAAGGAACAGAATCAGAAATTTATAGTCATTCCATAGACTAGAATGAGGGCTATTTTGGCAGTAAGCCAATGTAGACTAATGAAAACAATCAAGGACCCTGTCTAGTGTTTTGGCGATACGTAGATTTCAGGCCTTTGCACTGCTTTGGTAAGAAATGACTCAGAATTTCTCCCAAAACCAACCACATGAGATTTCTTATCAAAACATAGCTAATTTTTTAAAAATACAGACATTTGATATTTCTTGTGTACCCGAGGAAAAGGCCCAGATTCAACAACTATGAGAATATTACGTGGTCTAATTGTCCTTTTACTCCGGAGCGCAAAGCACCGGTCAGAGCCTAATGAACATTTCTCCTATGAATAAATGATCATGAGTTTTATTATCCTGGAAAGTAATCTAAATTCTATCCAATAAAATAATCAGAAAGCAAGTTCAAAAGTGCATTTGCATTATTTTGAGCAGATCATGTATTGTTTAAAAGCTGCCAAATGCAAAGGTAATTTGAAGATCAAATTTCAAAACAATCATATTAACAGGATCTTTTTGTCAGTTTGAGTCCAGCTGAAAAATAACTTTGATAGTTTGAAATATAATTGCTTTTATCGTGCGTGGCAAATTTGCATAACTTTTTCTAGTACTTATAACAAATAATAATGTGGATTTTATTTTAACCAATCTGATGAAAGTCCTTTAAGTTTTTTGATTTCTATGACATTCTTTTTACCAAATGAATACTATTTATGTAATTCAAATATATATATTTCCAAAGTATATATAGCCTTATTACAATCCCCTTCATTATTCCATTATAAAAACCCACAGAATGATAGGTTTTTATACTGGCAGTTATGTCTAATTGGATCTTAAGCAAGCATTTTCTATTTTTCTTTTCACACTTGTCCTAATAAACATTTAATTCATGTGTTACATTTTACAAGGAATAGTGATTTACATTACATGCTTCCATTTAATCTTTTCAAATATCATACAATTTTTATAAACTTTGGCTTTGAAAATATAGCTCAGTAGTTAATGAATAGTTTGATTCTGTGTATCAAACACATTGTATTTTCCCCCACATATTACCACTCACTCACTTGTCGCTGACTAAGGTCCTATGTCATAATATATTTAAAACTACTCAGTTATTTTAACACATATTTTTATATATACTTGCAAATCTGACATCTTACTGACCTGAGACAGAATGAAATTTTAACATGTTCAGTTGTTTAAAATAGAAATGAGTGATCATAATTCTAGAACTTTGTACAAAGTCCTAAGTATAATAGACACTCACATGGATTTTTCATAGGTGCGATCTAAATTTACTTTGTATCTACATTGTAAATATCATGTTCTGATAAATTTTTTAGTGTTAATGTGGTTAATTTTATTACTTACCTATTCTTATAGAGCAATTTTATTTTTTTGGTTACCAAGGCAATTATTACATTTCTTATTTATGATTGTTGGATGAAACTACTGCCCCTCTTATCTGAGTTCAAAATACCTAACCAGTTCATGACTATTTTGTTCAAAATAGTGAATACTACTGACCAAGATGATAGGATGGTGTAAGTCAATAAATATAAGGCAAGAAAACATTTATAGGTCATTTTCTATTCTTCCTTGTTGATAGCAGTGTGTGATAGACAAGGCTAAATAAGAGGAATCAAGAACAGTGTAGGTAAAGCAATATAAGAACGATGATAAATTAGTAATGAAAGTATCAAAGATGGACATTTGAAGGTATCTTTAAAAAGGAAAGTAGGGGAAACAAAAAATAAACTGTACAATGAGAAAAGAGGGCAAGGAGGCAGCAGAGGAGAAGGAGAGTTATAGAAAAAGAAAAAGACAAAAATAGATTAGAACAAAAAAAGAGGAGCAAGAATAAACACAAGCTTGAGTTAAATATAAATAAAGGAAGTTATTTTTGTAAAAGTAGAAAAAACAATAGATATGAAGGGCAAACCAAAATAGACATATGGAAAAAAAAATCATAAAAATGAGTTAGTTACAGGACAATGAAAAGAGAACAGGACAAAGAAATGCATGAAGCTCAGAAAAGAACAGTCAGCTGGAAGAAAGAAAAGGTGAGGTTGTGCCCAGGGATGCTGCTACAGGCACTAGTTTCAGTTAGCCCATTAGAGCAGGTTTAACAGGAAGAGAGTCCAAGCCACATAACAAATATTTCTACTTCATGTCTCTCATAATAGACCCCAGCCTTGTCAGAATTCCCTAAGAGGAAATCAAATCAGATGATTTCATTGGAAAGCGATGCCAAGGCAAAAAGCATAGTTTAGAAACGTTAAGAGCCAGGACCTACAACAAATTAGGAAAGATATGAGTTACAGAAAAAGAATGCTATAACAATAGAGTGTTTCCTGACTTTTTAAGTTTTCTTTTTACTTACTTTTCTTTGTAGCTATATGGGTGAGTCTAATCAACCTGCTCAGACTGCCTTAGAGGCCTCGTGATCACCGGAAGGCCCTCACCTCTGCTGAGTTTCTGAAGCTAGAAACTGAAATAAAATGCTTTCTGAGACTGTACTGCTCTCCTACTGCATTCTTCACTGTCTGAATACACAAGTTCATCACTATCCTTTTTGCCCCTATTGGTTTCAATTATTGGATAGTAAATCTAAAGCAGGAATGAGCTCATTTTCTATAGTCTTAAATTCTTGTTTAAGTGATTGTTTTTAATATTGGGAGAATCTATATGCTTGACAAATTTGCTTAATTTTTTTATCAATGTTTTGTTCTTTTACTTTTTAAGGATAAAAAAAATTCATTTAACAAAGCATCCCCCCTTCTTTTTTTTTTTATAATTCTTTATTATTGAAAGTATTACATATGTTCCCTTTTTCCCCCATTGACTCTCTCCTGCCTGCTCCCACCCCCTCACCCCAGGCCTCCAGCACCCTATTGCCTGTGTGTGGAGAATATCAGAGGGAAGGAGGGGGAAGGTAGGTGGGTGGGAGGTAATCAACTAATTTGCTTAATTTTTAAATGACATCAACTTTATTGATAAAATACAGATCTTTTTTAACAAACCAAAACATGTTTCTGAGGAAGTCAGACTTATCAACACTAATAAAAAAGTAAAATGGTAATTGGCGTATGACGATACCCTTTTCATTGGCTAATCAGGGCTATATGCAAATTAACTGCCAACTAAGATTGGCAGTTAACTGCCAACAAGATGGCGGTTAATTTGCATATGTAGGCACAATGCAGGGAGGCGAAAGGGAAAGCAGGAAGAAGCCCCCTGCCACTGACAGTGATCGGAAACCCAGGGGGGAGCTAAGAGCTGGGGGGCAGGGCAAAGGCGGCCCTGGGGCCGCCTTTGCCCTGCCCCCCAGCCATGATCGGAGAATCAGGTGCCTTTTCCGCCCTGGCCAGTGATAGCAGGAAGTAGGGGTGGAGCCAGCGATGAGCTGGGCACGGTCGAAGCTGGCAGTCCCGGGAGCTAGGGGTCCCTTGCCGGGGCCTAAAGCGAAGCCCACGATCACGGGGCCGCTGCCGCTGCGGGTCCTCGCTGCCCTGGCCGGACGCCTAGGCCAGAGGCGTCAGGCCTGGGCAAGGGGCCGATCCTGCGATTGGAGGGTGATGGGGGTCAACGCCTGAGGGCTTCCCAGTATGTGAGAGGGGGCAGGCTGGGCTGAGGGACACTCCCCCACACACACACCCAGTGCACGAATTTCGTGCACCGGGCCCCTAGTATTTTATAAAACAATAAAATCTCTCCCTCTCGCTCTCCCTCTCTCTCTCTCTTTAGCAAATCAGTTACTAAGATTAAACTAACACTTCTAGTTTTCACTCTTGAGCTTTCAAGCTGTCTGGAAGAAACTTTCCCTATCCTTACATGTAGAATTGATTATTTCTTTGAACTTTGGTAGAATTTTTGCATCATTTATCACATCTCATCATGGTCATTTTCCAGTTTATGTGCTGAATTGTAAACCAGAATACTTACTAGGTTGTACATTCTTTGAGAGCAGGGACTATATACATTACTAAATTTAGTGTCATTGTGCCATCAGAGGCCTAACCCATTGTTTTAGGCAATCAATACACACTTGTGGATTGATACAAAGGCAGGAAAGAAGGGAAATATAAAAATTCAAAGTCTATAATATATGTAGAGTTAAACCATCAGCCCTAAAAAATATTTAAAAATGTAAACACAGAAAAATAGTATATTTGCTGATTTATATTTGCTTTTGTCCAAATTAAAGTATTCTTCACTTATATACATATATAAGTTCAAACATGCATATATTTGTTGCACATATGCATAAATATATGCAAACATACACACCCCCATATAGGGAAATATTAGGTATTTTCAACTTAAGATTTTAAAAGAACATGTTCATATCTTCCAGGAATAAGGTAAGAGGCACATACAATTTTAGAGACCATATCAAATATATATTTATATTAACTGACAGGACAGACCAGTGGTCGGCAAACTGCGGCCCCAGAGCCACATGCAGCTCTTTGGCCCCTTCAGTGTGGCTCTTCCACAAAATACCGACTTCTGCGCATGGGCCACGAAGTTTCAATCACACTGTACGTGCGCGCCCTCACGTGGTATTTTGTGGAAGAGCCACGCTGAAGGGGCCAAAGAGCAGCATGTGGCTCGCAAGCCGTGGTTTGCCGACCACGGGGATAGACCATTCAGATGGAAAAATGAATTAATCGAGAAATGCAATTTAGTCCTTGTGCATACTGTATAAAACATTGTAATACAAGCATTATAAATGTATAACTGGGCCACATCATCAAATGGGGCTTCTACATATTTAGGAATTATTTTCAGAATATTTTTAAAAATTAAAAAAGAATTTAATATTTTGAAAAACAGTTAAAATTGTTAGACCTGATAGATTTTTGTTGTGGGGTGACTGTCTTGAGAAATTGAGATGTTTAGCAGCAGCCCTGACCTCTATTCACCAGCAGTAAGAAACAACATATATCTCCAACTCCAAGCTGTAACAACCAAAAATGTCTTAGGACATTGTCTAAAGTCCCCTGGGGCATAGGGTTGCCCCATTTGAGATCACCTGTGTACTTTTATCTGAATCCAAAAAATAGGTTTGTAATGAGTACACTACATGATCTCCTAACCAAAGTTTGCTGACAATCAGAGACAACTTGTTCCAGGGGTGTGGGTAGGGGAGAACATTTACACACCATCTGTAAGGAATGAGGCATAGGCATGTATGGACCGAGTATTCTATGTGTCAGCAGAACAAATGTGTGCAGTTGTATATTCTATGGACTTTATTCTGTAGTTGGCATTTACAATAATTTAAATTGTGTAATTTGTACTCACACTACAGAACCGGAAAACAGGAGAATCCAGGGGATGAGAACTTAGACTTCTGAATCAAAGTCAGGGTTGGAGTCTTGGTATTCTTTCCTATAAACTGTGATTTTTGGAAAGCTGATTTGAATCTCAGTTTCCAAATTTGTAAAGTTAACATAATGGTAGCCTGTTCATATGGTTGATAAAAGAAATATAAAGCAGAATTTATTTAAGGTTTTGGGGTGACAGTGAATGTTCAAAAATTTATAGCATGTATTATAATGATTTGTGAATGATCAAACAGATTTCTGGAGATTTAGCAAAGAGGGAGCAACTCATAACATTCTGGTTATTGTGCTTCATAGTTCTAGAATAATTTTCAAATTCTTGTATATTCAAATTATAAACAATAAATTGAATTGTGTGAAGGGTTAGGTGAGAATTCCCTGTGATTTATTCCCTAATAATTTATATTTTTAAACCCCATAAAAGCAAATTAGCACAGTACTGTGGACAAAGATACCTGTAAAATAAAACCTCAGGAATGACAGAAATATAGTGGAGAATTGTACAATGAAATTAAATAAGGCCTTAGAAAATGCTGAAAGGAAAAACAAAAACATATTCTTAATATAGTAAATATGATTAACTCTAAAATTATATCATTAAAATTTATAGGATACTTATATATTCATACATTTTGTTTTTTTCTTTTCTCTTCTTACTACTTCTTTCATTTCCATTTCTTTCATTTCCATTGATTTTCTTTTTGGTACTGATTTTAGAAGCTATGTTCTTCCTGTAGGACCTGAATTGCTAGCCAGACCATAGGGCCACACCTGTCAATCAACAATTTTGACAACAATCAATTATCAAACTTAGAATTACATGATAAGTATAAATTATTTCAAGAATAAAGAAGCAGTGCAAAAATATTATCTAACATAGGGTAATAAAATTATACTATCTAACTAATCAGGTACAGAAAAGAAATCTCAGGGTCTAGGTATATATGTATGCAACATCTATTTGTCTATCTATTATCTATCTATCTATCTATCTATCTATCTATCTATCTATCTATCATCATCTATCATTACCTATCTATCATCTGTCTATGAGTCTGTCTTCCAGTTAGTCAGCTGGCTAGCTTTCTTGCTTCCAGCTCTTTTTAAAATAAGCTAAATATGGATGGCTGAGCATTAATCTATAATTCCTCAATAGCTTTAGATTAGCCATAGATTTTGTAGCTCTTTCTTTTCTGAGCCATTTAAAACAAATGCTCAAAGTAGACATGAACATGTGATACTAAACTGGCTTTTTTTGAGCTAACATCAACCTTAAATATGCCCTTTGCTCAAATAAGTCTATTAATGTTAAACTGCTTAAATAAAATCAACTTTACAAGGAGGCTTGTAACAGCTGGGATAAGCTATGTGGTTTAAAATGGGGACCAATTTTCATGGCTTCAAACACTAGTAATCCCCTATTTTAGAACTTCTTGTCAGTGTAAATAAGTCTGAAATTGAAAGTACTTAATTTGATCTATCATATTAGTCTGAGTGTCCTGAATAATGCATTATTTTCTACTATGTAGAGCAGTGATAGTAAGCGTCAAGTGCCCTCAACAAGCCAAGATATGGGTGTTGCTGTGATCTTCCAGTTGGCTCCTTCTATATTTCAGTAATTATCTTTCCATAAGTTGAACAACAGCACTTTCTGACCCACCTTTGTAGGACTTATATTGCATATTGTCACACAGGGGAGGGTTACATTTAAAACAGGTATTTAAACTGAGTGATGATCAATATGGCTGCTGTCTCCTTGTGTAAGTAAGGAAAATGACATGTGTAACTTATGACAGCATCCCAGGATTCATATTGTTTTAGAAATACACACACACACACACACACACACACACACACACACACACACACTGAGTGGCCAGATTACTATGACCACCTGACGTTTGTAGGCACATTAGCTATAATTCCGTGCTGAAGTTGCTATAGGGCCAGACCACTATAAATAGGTAAGCAGGTTATTTACCATGACAGTAGAAGTGATTTTTTTCTGAAGATATGGGTAAACAATGCGATTTAACAGCCTTTGGATGTGGGGTATATATTATCATGAGTGGCCAGATTACTTTGACCACCTGATGTGTTTGTAGGCAAATTAGCCGTACACTGCATCATATGGGATATGGAAGCCGAAGGCCTGTTCGAACACCTTTGCTGTCTGCAGTTACCAAGATAAAACATCTCCAATTCGCACAGGAACACAAGGATTGGACAGTTGAGCATTGGAAAAAAGTCATGTGGTCCGATGAATCACATTTCCAGTTGCATCATGCAGATGGCAGAGTGAGAATTTGGCAGAAACAGAATGAAAGCATGCACCCCACATGCATGAGTACAACCCTTCAAGCTGGTGGAGGCAGTGTGATGGTTTGGGGCATGTTTTCCTGGCATGATTTGGGCTCTTGAATTCGTGTGGAACAATGTCTGAATAACACAACATACCTAAGTATCGTTGCTGATTAAGTTCATCCTATCATGTTGATGGCGTATCCCAATGGAGATGGCTTCTTCCAACAAGACAATGCACCATGCCATGGTGCTCCTATTGTACACGAGTGGTTTCAAGAACATGAGGGAGACTTTACCTTGCTTAGGGGGCCCCCACAATCACCAGATCTCAATCCAATTGAGCATTTGTGGGACGAAGTTAAAAGAGCCATCAGGCAGCTGGTTCTACAATCATCAAATCTCACAGAACTGGACAATGCTATTCATCCGGCATGGTGTCAGATTCCTCGCATCACCTTTCAACATCTCGTGGAGTCAATGCCAAGAAGAATCGCCACAGTATTGAAGGCAAAAGGTGGCCCAACGAAGTACTGATGGGGTGGTCATAATAATCTGGCCACTCAGTGTATATGCCTAAGCAACCGTTAGGACCAGTCAACTGAACAGTCAATTGGTGCCTATGACAATGCGCTGAACACCAGGGGGCAGACTCTCAATGCAGGAGCTGCCCCCTGGCATTCATTGAGCTCCCACAGTCAACCTCCTGTGACCCGCCAATCCCCTGATTGGCCCCAATCGCTGGCCAGGCGGAGGGACCCTACCCATTCATGAATTCATGCACTGGGCCTCTAGTATATTATAAAAGTACAGACAGACTAAATGATACAAATCATATCACATTAGAGTTTAAAAATACTCAAGTAGGTTGAAGATTTTAAGTTTATTTTCTTTTAAGATCATTTTCTTTGAGTATGAATTATTGTATTAAGGACTGTCTTTCAAGAACACAAATCTGTCAACTAAATCAAGAACAGTGCAAATAAAATTTTAAATTAATGTAATGTTCAGGACAGAGTCTATACAGATATACTAAATTAGTCAGAAGGCTTTATCCATCTAAGCTTTATGTAGGGGAAAGAACAGCTTGCCAGATAGATGGCATCATCTGGTTTGCCTGCCAAGTATAATCTATGCTAGAGACATGTACCTTAGGGTTAAAGAGTCTGACATTATATCTTTGAATTGCATTACTAGTAATATTTTTTTTTCCTCCAATTCTATCCTCACCACACCAAATCTTGAGGATTTGGCTTTCCATGTAGCTTATCATTGGGAATAGAGTAGACTGGTCATGCTGAAGACTCTTTGGAAAGTTATATCTATCATTGGACACATTAACATTTTTCTTTTATTTATTAGTTTATTTGCATTTGTTCTGTTTGCTGAATCAGTAATCTACTCTGATAACTTTCAATATGTACTTTTATTTGTTTATTTTATTTTTAATTTTTATTTATTGATTTGAGAAAGAGAGACTGATTTGTTGTTCCATTTATTTATGCATTAATTGGCTAATTCTTGTATGTGCCCTCACTGGGCATCAAACCTGCAACCTTTGCCTAGCAGGACTGGCCTCTAACCAAATGATCTAGACCAGGGCCAGATATGCATTTTTAGAAGAAGACATTTTGTAAACATTCTTCTAGTAGATTTATTAGTTTAGAAAATTTTAGTAGTGAAGAAGACTGCAATGAATTTCTATTCTAAACATGATGCTGATTCAGCATATGGATTTCCTTGAATGCTCAGGATATTGAAGAAGTTAATTATAGTTTATGAGAAAAATTATTGGAGCCATAAATAAAAAATTGTGACTGGAAACCTACTTACAGTTACAATAGAATATCAAATATTAAATAAGCTAATAAAGAGTTGGTTTTTCACTTAGCATAATGTGTTACATGTTCATCCATGTTGTCACCAATGGAAGGGTTGTCTTCTTTTTAAAGGGTGAATAATATCCTTTTATATATATCACATTTTCTTTTTTTTTAAATTTACTTTAGAGAAAGAAAAGGTGAGAGAAAGAGAAAAAGAATGAGAGAGAGATAGCAGTGTGTTGTCTTTATCAATTCATCCATAAACATTCAGGATGCTTCCATATCTTGGCTATTGTGAATAATTTTGAAACAAACATAAGACTGCAGATATCTTTTCAAGATTCTGATTTCATTTCCTTGGACTATATACCCAGAAGTGGGATTGCTGTATTATAATGTGGTTCTAATTTTAATTTTTTAGTAACCTTCATTCTGTTTTCTATAATGGCTGTACCAATTTTACATTTCTACCAACAAAACCTAGAGAATATTATGCTAAGTGAAATAAGCCAGATAGAGAAAAAAAAATATTTCATTATCCCACTTATATGCAGAATATAAAATAGCCCAACTTAGAAACAAAGTGATTACTAAGCGGCTGGGGAGATGTTGGTGAATAAATATAGTTTCAGTTATCCTAGATAAGTAAGTTCTGGTGATCCAATGTAGAATATTGTGACTCTAATTAGCAATACTCTATTTTAGGCTTGAAATTTGTAAAGATGGTAGTTCTTCACTGTTTTCATTTTCAAAAAAAAAAACAACTATGTGAGGACATTGATATGTTAAGTAGCTTAATTGTGGTGAATATTTCCCAATGTATACATATATAAAATCACTAAATTGTACATTTTATATGCAATTTAGACTATTAACTATACCTCAATAAAACTGAGAAAACAGATACATTTTGGAAGTTTATTGCACTTAGTTATATTTATTGTACAAAAATTATAACTAAGTGTAATGAAAAAAATGATTTAACTATTAACTGTTTAATAAAGACTCATCCTAGATCCAAAGACATAAATAAGTTAAAAATATTAGTATGGAAAATTTATTGGATAAGTTATCAAAGAAGCAGACAACAAAAGAAAATTAAAAAAATTACATGTCATGAAAATTTAAAACTTTTGTATATCAAAAGACAACCTATAGAATGGAGAAAATATTTGCAAAAAATTATCTGATAAAGGATAAATGTCCAGCATATATAAAACCCTTATGCATTTAGATAAATATCAAGCATATGTACAGAACTCTTGAAACTCAACAATGAGAAAATTTTTAAAAAATTAAAAAACAAACTACTTGAATAAACATTATTCCAAGGAAGATATATAAGTGCCATTATAATCTATCCTATAGAATAAAAGGCTAATCAACTGAATGGTGGAATGACCAGTCTTTATGATACACACTGACCACCAGGGGACAGACAGCCAGAAGTCAGCTGGCAAGCACAGCAGTGGTTGCGGGGGCCTCTCCTGCCTCCAGGGCAGCGCTAAGGATGTCTTACTATGGGCCTAAGCTGTTAGTTGGACATCCCTCGAGGGCTCCTGACTGTGAGAGGACATAGGCCCGGCTGAAGGACGTCCCCCCCAAGTGCACACATGTCGAGCACTGGGCCTCTAGTCTATATATATATAAAACTTTATTATGCAATAGACCGAACAGCAGAACAACCGAACAACCAAACAATCAGTCGCTATGACATGCACTGACCACCAGGCGGCGAAGCACGGAACATGACAGGGATTGGCCACGGCGGGGTAGTGGAGCAGATGAGCGGGGGCGCCAGACCAAGGCAGGGCACCAATTGCTGTCATCAGGGCAAGCTTCTGGTGGTTACTGAAAATTCTTTGCTCCGATGCACCATGGTCCCTCCCAGCACTCGCACCTACTGCTAAAACCAGCCCTGCTCATACCTGCTGCCAGCCCCCAGCTCCAGCCCCAATCACTCAGAGCCATCATCAGGTGTGAGTGGTGGTGTCAGGGCCAGCCTGACAGGTTGAGCAGGGCTGAGGCAGGGAGGTGGGAATTGAGAAAAGAAAGAAAGACAGGAAAGTGGGATCGGGAGGACTGCAGCTCTCGAGGAACTACAGCAACTTTATTAGCCACACAATCCTATTTATACACAACACACTGAATAGGAGGTCTGTCAAGAGGTATGTATTCTTTGTTCCTCTTAATCTCTAAGGGAGAGACACAGCAGCAGGACAAGTTCTCAGTACAGCATATCTCAGTAAATAATTACAGACTTCTTGGTAAGCCATGAAAGGCTGTTCTCATTCTACTGATAATCGCCATCCAAACAAGCCTGGGAAAACTGTGTGGGTAAGGGTCCCAACCTTGCTAGCCCCTTCAGGTGCAAGGACCTTGCCAGCTTGCATCTGGCCCCCAACATGATGGCTGCCTGCCCCGATTGCCCCTCGGGTCTTCTCCACCACCCACTGCTCCTGAGTGGCGATCGGGCCAGCAGCAGCCACTCGAAACCTACTGCTGGTGCTGGCCCCACTTGCTCCATGCCATCAGTGGGTGCGAGTGGCCCCACAGTCAGCGTGTGGAAGCCGCAGAGGCAGGAGTGGGGCTGCTGGCAGAGAGGGGACTGGGGGCCATGGTGGGAGGGGCCAGGTGGAGGCATGAAGGATGGGACGAGACCCGCCCCATGTGCCTCACAGTTCTTTTCAAGGTGCGCAAATTTGTGCACTGAGCCCTCCTTATCTATATTATAAAAGACCTGTGACCATAACACCATAATGCTGTAACAACCAGACAACCAGTCACCAGGAAGTGCATGGAGAACCTCTCAGTCCCTCCCCCTGGCCCCCAAGCCCCTCATCATGAGGGGGGGGGGGGGTGGCCACGGGGTAGAACTGGGTACTGTTGAGTGGCTGAGGGGAGTTTTGCAGAGCAGTCACAGGGCAGGGAGAGCCTCACAGAGCAGTAGCAGAGCTGGGGAGTTTTGCAGAGCAGCGGCAGGGTAGCGGGAGCCTCATGGAGCAGTCAAGGGGCAGCGGCTGCGAGCATCACAGAGCATCCTGGGCAGGGAGCTTCATGAAGCATCACAGGGCAGCAGAGGCCATGCAACAGAGGCCAGGCTAGGCCTAGGGACTCCACTTGTGCACAATTTCGTGTGCTGGGCCTCTATCTACACTAATAAAAGACAAAGATGCTAATTGACCATACCTTCACTATGCCCTAAGCGACGCCCACCAGCCAATCAGAGAAACTATATGCAAATTAGCCCAACTAAGATGGCAGCCTGCAGCCACGGAGCTGGAGCAAGCAGGAGGCTTGGTTGCCTGGGCAATGGAGGAAGCCAAGCTTCCTGCCAGCTCTTAGTTGGCTGTGGCCTCTGCTAAAGGCAACAACATTTTAATTATAGAAGATAAACAAATCCCAGATACCTGCTTTCAGCCAGCCTCCACTGGGAGCTTGGGTGGCTGGGGGCCATGGCCAGCCTGCAAACAGCCATCAGCCCTTCACCCAGGCTGGCCACACCCTCATGGGGTGAGGGTCCCCACTGGGGGGCTTAGCCAGCTGAAAACACCCCTCAGCCCCTCACCCAGGATGGCCAGGCACCCCAGCGGGTACCCCCACCCTGAAGGGGCTGTGGCCAGCCTGCAAACAGCAATCAGCCACTCACCCAGACTGGCCCACCCTCATTGGATGAGGTTCCCTGCTGGGGGGCTTGGCCAGCCTGCAAAAAGCCAACAGTCCCTCACCAAGTCTGCCCAGGCACTCCTATATAATAAAAGGGTAATATGCAAACTGACCCTAACAGCAGAACAACTGGGAATGACTGGTCACTATGACACACACTGACCACCAGGGGGCAGATGCTCAATGCAGGAGCTGCTCCGTGGTGGTCAGTGCGCTCCCACAGGGGGAGCTCTGCTCAGCCACAAGCCAGGCTGATGACTGCCAGTACTGTGGTGGTGGTGGGAGCCTCTCCCGCCTCCTCAGCAGTGCTAAGGATGTCTGACTGCAGCTTAGGCCTGCTACCCGCTGGCAAGTGGACATCCCCCGAGGGCTCCTGGGCTGCCAGAGGGATGTCTGACTGCCAGCTTAGGCCCAATCCCCCAGGGAGCAGGTCTAAGCCAGCAGGTGGCCATCCTCCGAGGGGTCCCAGACTGCAAGAGGGCACAGACTGGCCTGAGGGACCCCACCAAGTGCACAAATTTTTGTACACTGGGCCTCTAGTTATATATATATATATATATATAATATAAAAGCCTAATCAACAGAACTACTGACTGACTGATTGCTATAATACAAATTGATCACCAGGGGGCAGATGCTTAATGCAGGATCTGCTCCTTGGTGGTCACTGAGCTCCCACAGAGGGAGTGCCACTCAGTTGACCAATGGGCACTAGACGCAGGGCTCATGGCTGGCCACTGCAGCCTGGAGACCACAGCGAAGTGGCAGCAAGCCTACTGGGCAGCAGTGGTGGCAGGTGCAGCAAGTTTGGTATGAGCAGGAGTGGCAGGCAGGAGCAGCAGGCAGCGTTGGACTGCCAGTTTTGGCCCGATCCCACCAGTGCATGAATCTGTGCACCAGGCCTCTAGTGGTATATAAAAAGATGCTCAACACCACTAATAATTTTTGATAGGCAAATGAAAACCACAATATAATACTTTATATTTACCATAAAAAACAAAGAACTCAGAAAATAAGGTGTTATTGTTATAAATAAGCAAAGATATGAAGAAACAATCCCATGTGCACTGTTAGTGAAAATGTAAATTGGTGCAGCCACTGTGGAAAGTAGTATGGTGCTTCCTCAATAAATTAAGAGCAGAATTGCCATATGATTCAACAATTTTACTTCTGGGTATATACTCAAAAGAATCGAAAGCAAGGTCTCTCTCTCCCTCTATATTTATATGTATACATATACATATACGTATATGTACATTTACATTTATATTTATATGTATATGTATATTTATATTTATACTTATACACATCCATATGTTTATAGCAACATATTTCCAATAGCAAAAGGTGGAAGCAACCCAAGTATCCATTGGTGGATGAATGGATAAATAAAATGTGGTAAACACTGAGTGGCCAGATTATTATGACCACCCCATCAGTGAATTAGTTATGCAAATAATAATAATAATGATAATAATAAAACCTCGAGAGTATTTGCTTAGGAAGTTCTCAATATTCAGTATTTTTGGAAGTGTCAATGAAGTACTGATGGGGTGGTCATAATAATCTGGCTGGCCATAATAATCTGGCCACTCAGTGTATATACACACAATGACATACTATTTAGCCTTAAAAAATAAGGCAATTCTGACATGCTATAGCATGAATGAAACTAGAGGACATTATACTAAGTGAAATAAGCCAGTCACAAAGAGCAAAATACTGTATGATTTCACTTGCATAATGTAGGGAGAGTAGTCAAATGCATATAGACTGAAAGTAGAACAGTGGTTTTCTCCTCTGGAGAGAGTGGGTAGCAGGAGTTATCGTTTGATGGATATAGAGTTTGTTTTGCAAGATAAGAAGAGTTCTGCAGATGGGTGGTGGTGGTGGTTGCACAAAAATATAAATACACTTAATACCACTGAACTTTATGTTTACAAATGGTTACAATGGCAATGCACCATACTTCATCTTGTCTATATTTGCAGAAATAATTTATCATTTTGAGAAACAGAGATTAATGCATACCCAGGACACTTAAAACTTTATTAACCTAAAAAATCTGAAAATAGCAATAAACTATACTTTTATTAGAGAATAATTTCATAAATATTAACAGATTAAAAATATCTTTAGTATGAACATTTCCAAATATATTGTGGCATGTTTTTGCAAGGACTGCTAAATAATACAGTAGGATGGAATGGGGGAAAAATGGATTGAAAATCAGCTATGTTCTTCCTCTTGTCCCTAATATAATAGTAGCAGAAATAAAGACAACATATTTTCAGTGTTAAATAATAATTACTTCCTTTACATAGTCTTTAACGCTTTTACTACACGTAAGTTATTCATTTTGCTTGGACCTTGATTCCCTCACATGTAAATCAATATAATAATAGTATCTCTATCATAAAATTCTTGAAAGAGTTAAAGGAAAGCATATATGAAATTGCTTAAAAAATGGAGCAGAAAGCTTTCACTAGAGTAAGTGCTTGATGAATTTTACTTTTTTTAATGAAACTTAAACCCATATTGTACTGATTAAGTGCCAGTCATAGATCTAAGTGCTTTGTTTGTGTTAATTCATAATCCTAACTCTTAATCCTATGTGGTATATACTTTCATCATCCCTCATCATGTTTTATACTAGAGGAAAATGAAGCATAGATATTAAATAATGTCATGTTTGGAATTCCAATTGTTATTCATATCAACACTAATAAAAGAGAAAAATGGTAATTGGCGTACGAGCTACCCTTTTCATTGGCTAATCAGGGTTATATGCAAATTAACTGCCAACTAAGATTGGCAGTTAACTGTCAACTAAGATTGGCAGTTAACTGCCAACAAGATGGCGGTTAATTTGCATATGTAGGCACAATGCAGGGAAGCGAAAGGGAAAGCAGGAAGAAGCCCCCTGCCACTGACAGTGATCGGAAACCCAGGGGGGAGCTAAGAGCTGGGGGGCAGGGCCAAGGCGGCCCTGGGGCCGCCTTGGCCCTGCCCCCCAGCCATGATCGGAGAATCAGGTGCCTTTTCCTCCCTGGCCAGTGATAGCTGGAAGTAGGGGTGGAGCCAGCGATGGGAGCTGGGCACGGTCGAAGCTGGCAGTCCCAGGAGCTAGGGGTCCCTTGCCTGGGCCTAAATCGAAGCCCACGATAGTGGGGCCGCTGCAGCTGCGGGTCCCCGCTGCCCGGGCCGGACACCTAGGCCAGAGGCGTCAGGCCTGGGCAAGGGGCTGATCCTGCGATTGGAGGGTGATGGGGGTCAACGCCTGAGGGCTCCCAGTATGTGAGAGGGGGCAGGCTGGGCTGAGGGACACTCCCCCCACACACACACCCAGTGCACGAATTTTGTGCACCGGGCCCCTAGTTATTATAATAATTGTGTTAATCCATAATTCACTGCCCTCAAAAGCAGAACTATTTATGTATGATATTTGGGAAAACAATGAGAAATTTATTACAACAGAAAAATGATACACATGAACTAGAATGATAGACTATGAGCCTAGAAAGTAGATTGTGACAAACTGGTGATGTATGTTGCCTGGTATGATAAGAAACTTGATATTTTTCTTATAGAGTAATATGGAATTAATGTTGGGTCTTTAAGCAATGATGGCAAAATGTAGATATAATTTTTATTTAAAAAATTTAGTGTGTTACAGAATGTTAGAGAATAAGAAAAATTATTAGTTCCACTAGGCTAACAAAGCAAATATTTTCTTTTATATGCATGCCATTTCAGTATTTTTTAATATGCATGTATATTTTTGCAAAATTACCATCATAATACACATTAATATCCTATTATAACATCTCTTTTCACTTAATATATTACATTCATTTTTCTCAAAAATGCTTCATATTTTTTCCTAACTATAATTTCTAATATGCATATAGCTTTTATTAGGAAGATGTACCATAATTTAAAATTTAATTAACCATTCTTCTACATGAACATTTGAATTTTTCCAATAGTACAAAATTTTAAGTAAAACTAATGTGTCTTTGTGCATAAAACTCCCACACATTTTTATAAGAATTCCAATGTGTTGATACCAGGTCAAGATATATGAACTATCCTTTGGCATGCGATACATGCTGCTGCTTATTTTCTCCCTAATATTTGTACTAATTTTCACAGCTACTGATTTCCGCACAACTTTGTCAACAAGTGCAAGTTTGTTTTTCTTTGAGTGTTACTCATAGGGATGTGGAGGAAGAATTCTCTGAAAAAAGGCAAGTGAATGTAACAATAGTTCTTAGCTAATGTTTAAAATATACAGAAATTGAAGGAAATATGGTGGTGGAATGCATGGGAATAAGAATAATTTTAGCTTAACACTTAAGTTTTTTTATGTGCCAGATATGTGTCATGTTCTAAATTCCAAATGCTTTTCATTAATTATCAAATTTAATTTACAAAACAACCTTAGGAGACAGGTAGTGTTATCTATGCTAATAATAGAGGAATATGCAAATTGTCCAGGATGCCGTCACAATAACAGTAATGACCAAATAGCAGGCTGCTTGGGGCAACAAGGCCGGCAGGGGGGTTAGTGAGGGATGACCAAACGACTGAACAGCAGGCTGTGTGGGGCAACCAGGCCAGCAGGGGAGGGAAGTTGGGGGCAATTGGGCCGGCAGGGGAGCAATTAGGCATCAATCAGGCCGGCAGGGGAGTGGTTAGGGGGCGATGAGGCTGGCAGGCAGAAGTGGTTAGGGGAAATCAGGCAGGCAGGCAGGTGAGCAGTTAGGAGCCAGCAGTCTCAGATTGTGAGGGGGGTGTCCGACTGCTGTGGGATCGGGCCTAAACTGGCAGTCAGACATTCCCCATGGGGTCACAGATTGGAGAGGGTGCAGGCTGGGTTAGGGACACCCCCCCAGTGTATGAATTTCTGTGCACCGACAGGGCCTCTAGAAAATTATAATTTGCAGATGGAGGCTCAGAAACACAGAGATGTTAACTAACTAAGGTTAACAACTTTTGAGTAGACAATATTGAATGTAAAGAGTTATTAAGTAAGAAATCAAAGGAAGAGTTTAGCCAACTTTTTTGAATTTCATTCATATTTTTCCCATTATACTTACTGTATTATTTTTCAATTATGGCTAGGAATGTCAATACAGCTGATATGGAAATAATCTTCATATTAAAATGGAATTATAATCTTTTAGTCTTTACTCAATA
Source organism: Myotis daubentonii (assembly GCF_963259705.1). Classification (NCBI taxonomy): domain Eukaryota; kingdom Metazoa; phylum Chordata; class Mammalia; order Chiroptera; family Vespertilionidae; genus Myotis; species Myotis daubentonii. The sequence goes on along the minus strand of NC_081841.1, from coordinate 144,014,896 downwards.
CTATTCTAATAAAATTGTAATTTACCTCCTCTGAAAGATAGCCCATTTTGATCTTCTAGATCTCTGTTGGTATAAAACAATTGTTATTAATATGATCTGGCCACAGTTTTGTATACCCAACTTTGATTTTTACTACCCTTCACCCAGGTCTTCAGAAAGATCTATCTCCACATATATCAGAAGCATATTGTACAAACTCTTGTTTTCTTCAGTGTTTTAGTTAAGTGTTCCAAAATACCATTTTTATAATGGAATTTATATTTTTAAATGATTCCTCCTTTAAAATACAACTAAAATAGTCTGTATTCTTCACCCTCTTTCTTCCTATCTGCCTTATCTTCCATCGTCCTTTGCTTATAATTTTTTATTTTTGTATTCAACAGCATTTTTTTTAAAACATATTTTATTGATTTTTTACAGAGAGGAAGGGAGAAGGATAGAGAGTTAGAAACATCGATGAGAGAGAAACATCGATCAGCTGCCCCCTGCACACCTCCCACTGGGGATGCGCCCACAACCAAGGTACATGCCCCTGACCAGAATCGAACCTGGGACCCTTCAGTCCCCAGGCCGACGCTCTATCCACTGAGCCAAACCGGTCAGGGCAACAGCATTTTTAATTAAGGACCCGTTGGTACTTCCTTGACTATTGAATACAAAGTAATTTCTGTATAAGCTCCCATTTTTTTATTCTATATTTTAACACATGATTATACAATGTTTATATATTTATAAGTTAAAGTTTTCTTTTTAAATAGTTTGAAATTTCCGAAGAAATAATGAAGATTTTATTTTTTGTTTTATCTTGCTGCTTCTAATACAGAAAATTTTAAAAAAATTAAATAAAAGTCAATCCATAAGCTCTTATTAATTGGTTGCCTGGCTACATGTTATACTTCCATGCCTTATCAGTCAGATTTGTATTTTTTAAGGTAGTAAAGCTAATATATAGCCAGAGATTAAAAAAAAAAAAATTATGTTACTTTATGCCATTGGAAGGAAAAGAAAGCGTTTGCTAAAGAATTAAAATATTATATATATGTAAATATATATATTATTTTAAAATTATCTTTAATTGTTCCTATTTAATAAATATGTGTGTATATATGTATGTGTGTGTGCATTGAGATTTGTGGAGAAGTTATCCTTGCTACTTTCATGTTAGAAGAGAATGTACAATTTTTAAAGATTATGAAATCTCTGCCTAGCCTATATACAATACCAATTTAAGTTTGATAAAAAATATGTGGACTGGCGCTTGCTTCAGCAGCACATATACTAAAATTGGAACAATACAGAGAAGATTAGCATGGCTCCTGTGCAAGAATGACATGAAAATTCATGAAGCGTTCCATATTTTTTATTTAAAAAAATATATATATGGACTGAAAAACTGTCTTTCCTTTACTATAGAGTTTAGTATCATTTTAATGAATAAAATAGTATGTGATCTTTAGAAGTTCCTTTTAAGACTGAATGACTTCAGTCTCATGACATAAGCTGCCCTAGAGAGCAAGTTTATAACAGTTGTAATTCTTTTCTATGCCCATGTCTTGAGACACTGTCAATTTATACTATAAAAAGAGCACCTCTCTTATTTCAGATTTCAGTCTTCCTTGAAGGTACTAAGAACTAATAAGTCCATTCTTGAGTGTAAATGTGTACAGGTCTTGTGTAATACAAAATTATGTCATGCTTTTAATTTTTATTGGGTTCATTTAAATGCCAATAGCTGTTATAATGAAAGAAAATACTAGCTTTATGAAAATTTGCTGATTGTTGAAGACTTCTTAGTACTTGAACTTTCAATGTTGGATTCACTATCTTTCTTTTTTTTTTACTTAATTACTCAGTTTAAATTGAGAGACATTTTTTTTTTCTGTTTGTAATAACACTTTAGGTAATTTTGTACAATACTAGAGGACTGGTGCATGAATTCGTGCATGGGTGGGGTGCAGCTGGCCCGCCCCGATTGGGGACAATTGGCTGGGCTGGCCAGGGGGAGGGGCCGTGGGCAGTTGGCCAGCCGGCCCCACCCCCTGGTCAAACTCCAGGTCAAACTCCTGGTCGAGGGGACAATTTGCATTTTAGCCTTTTATTATATAGGATCATATGATCATATTTCCTTGGGTACAAAGTAACCTGAAAACTTTATATCCTTCTTTTTTCTGGGCATGAAAGTCTTTGGCTGAAGTGCCTGTGGCTGTAAATAACCAGAATAACTGAGTTTCAGATAGTCAGTCACTTTTCTCAGTTGATTTACATAATTGTACATGTTTCTTATGATAACAGTATATACAAATGGTGAAATTTGGGAATTCTATCTGAATAAATTATATGTAGTGGGAAGATTTGATAATACAGCAATGTATGTAGTGGTTTTTGATTTGAGATAAATACAGTGTGACATTCATAGTCCTATATAATAAAAGGCTAATATGCAAATCAACCAAACGGAGGAACGAACAGTCACTATGATGCACACTGACCACCAAGGGGCAGACACTCAACACAAGAGCTGCCCCCTTGTGGTCAGTGCACTCCCACAACCAGAAGCTGAGCTCATGACTGGTGAGCGTAGAGGCAGTAGTGGGAACCTCTCCTGCCTTGGAGGCAGAACTAAGGATGTCTGACTTCTGGCTTAGGCCCTCTCCCCAAGGAGTGGGCCTAAACTGGCAGTCGGACATCACCCAAGGGCTCCCAGACTGCAAGAGGGCACAGTTGGGCTGAGGGACTCCCCCCCGCCCCAGTGCAAAAATTTTGAGCACTGGTGTCTAGTATGTGAAAAATATTTAGTATTCATTAGTTTAAGGTGGTGTGCAACTTTGCCATCTCTCTATACTCTATGTATATTTCTAATGTGGCAAAATAGTTGGCTTCCCTCTAATTGCTTTTGCTTCCCTAAGGATTTGATTTGAAGTACTCCAAGAATAGTTTTCTCTTCTAACCTTGAATTTGTACTTCTTAACTCCATTGTATGTTCTACATGCTCTGTGTAATTTAATTACACTTGTTACTTGCAAATCATGGTGCAGTTTGGTTTTTGCATAAATATAGAAGAAAAAGTTATTAAATATACAACCAAAAAAGAAATATTTTACAATTTGAAATGTTTCATATTACTAAAATGCATGTCTTACTATAAAACTATCTTAGGTGTGTATGTGAGTGTGGAATACTTTACACATACACACATACACAAGCACAAAGGTGTGTATGTATATCTCTGTTTATATGCAATATATAGTATAATTCACAAACACATATATTATTTTGCTGCTAATTTTTTGTATTTGTATACATAAATGATGCAGCACTGTTCCTGATTAATTTAAGGGGGCAAATGTTACTTGGATTAAAAAAAAACATTTTAATCGTAGATATCTAATTCTAGATAGAAGTGTGTATTCCCTGGAGAAACACAAAATTCTAATTAATCTGTGAGTTAGCTGGATTCTAATACTAATGTAACATTCAATATCCACTTTAGCATTAATCATTGATTTAAAGAAGTATACACTGACGTTTGATTAAATACCAGATTGCCTGAGACAGGCTCTGCCAATTAGATCATTGCAAATAGAAAGGTTGACAATAAAGATTACAAAAGGATCTAAGAGTAACTAGGCAGGAATGCTCCAACTCAAAGTAGGAATCTCAAATTCTGTTTTTTATTGCATCTCTTACTGAGGTTCCACTCGGAAGTAGGCAATTCATTTCAACATATTTCCACAGAGGATATAATGGCCAGGTAATAGATACCTGTAATGCTTACCTTTATATTCCTTATATCTCTAATTTATACATGTGTGTCTCACCCTCTCTATGTTTAAGTTTAATCCTGGAGGAATGTTTACAGTGTGCCAGGAGCTTAGCTGAGCTGGGAGATGAGAGAGAGAGGGAGGGAGGAAGAGATAAAGAGAGAGAAAGAGTAAGAGAGAGAGAGAGCTGAGCTCTGAGTTACCAGGTGTTTGAGCAACCTATTAGGCAAAACCTGAAAATGAAAGCATTAAGCCTTTATTCACTTACTTTGATGGTCTAAGCAAGGCTAAAACCAGAGCAAATGGAATGGCACACAGGTGGATCAGCACAGACCCGAGTTTCCCTTACTGCCGAGGAGGCCAGAACAAAAGGATCCTGCAGTTTTATGGATACAGGAGTAAGAAGCAGTGTGAGGACTGATGACTCAGAGTGGAAAAACACTCAGTGCTTGGAGTAGGGGAAAAATGTGTGCAAGCCCTCTGCCCTCACAAGAAGGCTTCTGCAGAGGCATGTGAAGAGGACCTAGGCCCATGGCCTCAGATAAAGAGACCTAGGAATATAGGCTCTGGGGCTAAGGGCCAGGAATGCAAATATGTATAAGAGCAGGGCCAGCTCAGGGCCTTTGAGTCCTGGATTGCACTTCCTCTTAGCAGTTGTAATGTAGTGGTCGTGCACCAAGTCTGGTATGAGGAGGCAGCCTTTCCCCATGAGGCCTGCCAGATAAAACCTTTATAATTGCCTAGGCCAGACCTCAAAAGTCACACACAGGCTTTTAGTCAGGAGCAGGACTCTGCATTATGATAATAGATGTATTCATTATCCCTTTTCATATTCACAATAGCCCAATGTGATTACTTATGCTTCATTGATTAACTGGGGGTTACACTGTTAAATAATTTACATAAGTTTACAAAAAGATTAACTATGAGAGCCAGAGATAACTTGACTCTAAAACTCTTATTCATACTCTATATGTGTAGGGGAGGCAAATTTTAACCTCTACCATAGGGTTAAGTTTTTGGCTAGGCCTGAGAATTAAATTAACCGGAGAAATCATACAAAGTTATTTAATACAAGTTTTATGTGTCCCAGAAGCCTTCATTCGGAAATGAAGACCTAAGAAAGTGGCAAAACCTAAATCCTAAACAAGATGAACAAAGGCGGTTGTGGAAAAGCAACTAACCCATGTGGGGAGGTAAATAAAGATAAGAAATATTTTAATTAAATTTGTTTGAACAGAATCCTCTTGGTCTTAACTTCCTATCCTTGATAAGACTCTTACCTTCCTGCTGCTTTAGGGAAGGCATCTTTCACAGGCTGATTTCATCTCCTGTTTTTAAGAAGAAAAAGAAAAGTCAGTGTTTTTCTTTCATCTGTTGTTTTTCAAGTGCCTTTAATTGAAGATAGGCAAAATGACAGAGTGGCACCTTAGGGCTGGAGTGTCCTGACCCCTTTCATATTGTATACTGTTTTCTAATGAACTAAATGTCAAGGAACAACTACATCACGAAAGAAGGTTAATCTCTTTTTCTCTCTTTTCCAAAGCTTCCTTTTTCCTTGACTGAGTCTTCTCAACTTCATTCTGTCAATTTGCCTAATTTTTTTAACTCCTTCTGTTTAATCTCCTATTCTGTTTTTCAATAACTTGAGATAAGTGAAATTTTTCTCTTCATAGCCTCTATTTTATACCTATTCTCTTGGTTGAGTACGTCAATTTGAGTGCTTAAGTGGAAATCTTTTCTCCCACTTTCTTTTAGAAGGCCAATTTTCTCCAACCCCTATTTGAGCCCCTTCCACACTGGCCTTTCGCATGTTAGACAACTAAAGCATTATTGCATATTACCTTCCTATAATCCCAATGAAAGATATACCTTCCAAGTATGAATTTTTCTAATTTTTATTTGTCCTGACACATTATATTTAACTTTTCATATTTTCTTGTGTTTTTTTAATCAAAGTGGTAATCTGGGTGGGATAGTGGTGGTGATGTCCAAGCTAACGTCCGTGTAACCTGCATTTCATACATTAGATCTTGGGAAGATACTATTCTTCACTGTGGGAAAACAAAAAGCGAAATCTTTACAAATGAAACAATTAATTCTCCATAATCATGCTTTATAGTGACTAGGGATGGAGCAACAAATGTGGGAGGATGCTGAAAACACCAGGAACCATGGCAATTCTGTTATATGAGGTCATGGCATATTGAAATATAGGAAGTAAGAGAATTAAGGTTAGTCTATTAAATTTCTTATTACTTCAAGTTCTTAAGAAAACATAATTGTTGCCCTAACCGGTTTGGCTCAGTGGATAGAGCGTTGGCCTGCGGACTCAAAGGTCCCAGATTCGATTCCAGTCAAGGGCATGTACCTTGGTTGCGGGCACATCCCCAGTAGGGAGTGTGCAGGAAGCAGCTGATGGATGTTTCTCTCTCATCCATGTTTCTAACTCTCTATCCCTCTCCCTTCCTGTCTATAAAAAATCAATAAAATATATATTTAAAAAAAAAAAAAAGAAAACATAATTGTTCCAGGAAACATGCTTTATCTGACTACTTTAATGTGATTATTTTTTCACTTTCCCCTATCAGTTCAGAAATGAACTAGAAATATGTGAGGCAACATACACTGTTAAGGATATTTCTGAGCCAATGTCCTCTATCCTCCCAAATTAGTCCTTCTTTTCTGATAAGGCAAATGGCATTTTTGCATTGCTACTTCACATCCCATTTCCTCCTTTGTGAGCCTCCCTTTGTCCCAGTTCCAAACCAGAGGCACATTAAATGAGTCCGCCTTCTTGGGCAGACTGTGCAATCTTCTCCAACATTTCCTTCCAGCTACATGATAAGTATAAAATTACATTTCTCTTTTAATATAAATTATGGGCTTTTTGAGGATAAAGATGCTAAATTAATATTTATTGAAATAATGAAACTTTGAAATAAATCTTCTCCTAAATATACATAGACACCAAGTGCTAGAAGCAAATTCCAGCAGGTCATAATTATGCAGGAAGTTCATCAGAAGGCTGATGGACCTTGGGGCTTCAGCAGGGCTGATAATCTGCATATTGTTACCTGCTGCCAAACAGTTGAGGGCAATTTCCCTAACCTGATAACCCTTTATTGTTTACCAAACCTTACTTTTGATGTGTATATCTGCTTTGCTAAAGAGCAAAATGTGTTAATAAAAAGTCCTGGGTCTGGAGATTAGGGGAGTTTAGTCATTAGAGCTAAGTTTCTGTCTGGCTCCCCCAAAATGCCTTCCAAATTTATCTTTCTTGTCTAGTCTCTCTAGTATATCCATTTACATTAAAGCCCCTTTTCCAGATTCCTGAACCTTTGCTGCCAAAAGACTGCAGCATTTATGGAGCCAAAACAGGGACATCTGGAGAAAAAGATTATTTGCCTGAGCGAAGGAAGAGGGCCACCGGTAAGGGGGGCGGGGGAGGGGGGGGGTCAGCGAAAATTCAGTGGGGAGATTCACTGTGCATAAAGCTCGTACCAACTTTGGAAGTTGCGATCCAAAGAGGGCAAGGACGTCTTTTTCAAGCCAGGCCATAATGGGAAAGAATTTGGTTAAAAAGGCAAAATTAAAATGTCAAAAGGTACTTTCTTAAATCAGGCTCAAAGGAAAAGAGTGCTGTTGCCATATTTA